>NC_088797.1:49110445-49433815 GCF_011386835.1 Chrysemys picta bellii
TGCATGTGCTGTAAATTACCAAAGTGGAAACCACTTAGAAGAGGCTGTTACAATTGAGCAGGGTATCCAGAGATGATATATAAATAATGCTTAGCACCTAACTCCTGAACCAGGGAAAAGGGAATAATAATGCCATGAGGGCTAGGGTATACAAAGCATCTTCCCACTCCTAGTAAGATCTATTTGCCTTTCATTCCCAGAAGATGAAAAGTTCTCCCTAAATAGGGCTCCCCCTTAAAATGCTCAGCTCTGTTTGACGTTAGCAGGATTAGGTCTGTGCAGAAATAAGGCTTAAAGTTGCAGTGGTTAGGTTTGTCATTGTGACGCTTCCCCACTCCTACTGTCCAGATTTTCCAGCAAGCCTGGTCCTACATTACAGTTGAACATTGCTCTTTCCTGCCACCCCCAATTTGTGACTCATTCCTTGGACCCCTGGAAGTCCTTGGCTATCCATAATCCTTTTAAAGTCACATTTGGTGTATGTCTAATACAGTGCATGGCACATATGAGCAGAGTTTTGATGCTCTTAAGAACATAACGGCCATACTGGGTCAGACCAGTGGTCCATCTAGCCCAGTGTCCTGTCTTCTAACAGTAGCTAATGCCACGTGCTTAAGAGGGAATGAACAGAATTGGGTAATTATCAAATGATCCATCCCCTGTCATCCAATCAGGGTCTTAGGGACACCCAGAGCACGGGGTTGCATTCCTGACCACCTTAGCTAATAGCCTTTGCTAGACCTGTCCTCCATGAATTTATCTAATTCTTTTTTGAATCCAGTTATACTTTTGGCCTTCACAACATCCGCTGGCAACAAGTTCCACAGGTTGACTGTGCGTTGTGTACTTCCTTTTTTGTTTGTAAACCTGCTGCCTGTTAATTTCATCAGGTGACCCCTGGTTCTTGTGTAATGTGAAGAGGTAAATAACACTTCCTTATTCAGTTTCTCCACACCATTCATGATTTTATAGACCATTGTCATATCCCCCCTTAGTCATCTCTTTTCCAAGCTGAAATGTCCCAGTCTTTTTAATCTTTGGGGGTGTGTAACAGTTTCCATATAACAAATCATTTTTGTTGCCCTTCTCTGTACCTTTTCCAATTCTAATATATCTTTTTTGAGATGGGGCAACCAGAACTGCACGCAGTATTCATAGTGTGGGGGCACCATGAATTTACATAGTGGCATTATGACATTTACTGTCTTATTATCTGTACCTTTCCTAACGGTTCCCAACATTTGTTAATTTTTTTGGCTGCCACTGCACATTGAGCAGATGTTTCTAGAGAACTATCCACAGTGACTCCAAGATCTTTCTTGAATGTGGTAGCTAATTTAGACCCCATCATTTTGTATGTGTAATTGGGATTATGTTTTCCAATGTGCATTACTTTGCATTTATCAACATTGTATTTCGTCTGCCATTTTCTTGCCCAGTCACCCAGTTTTGTGAAATCCCTTTGTAATGCTTTGCAGTCAGCTTTAGACTTAACCATCTTGAATAATTTTGCATCATCTGCAAATTTTGCCATGTCACTATTTACCTCTTTTTCCAGATCACTTATGAGTAGGTTGAACAGCAGAGGTCCCAGTACAGATCCCTGGGATTACCTTTCTCCACTGTGAAACTGACCATTCATTCCTACTCTTTCATTCTATCTTTTAACCAGTTACTGATCCATGAGAACAACAAGGAGTCTGGTGGCACCTTAAAGACTAACAGATTTATTTGGGCATAAGCTTTCGTGAGTAAAAACCTCACTTCTTCGGATGCATAAAAAAAAGCTTATGCCCAAATAAATCTGTTAGTCTTTAAGGTGCCACCAGACTCCTTGTTGTTTTTGTAGATACAGACTAACACGGCTACCCCCTGATACTTGATCCATGAGAAACTTTTAACCAGTTACTACTTATCCCATGGCTGCTTACTTTGCTTAAAAGCCTTTGGTGAGGGACCTATTCAAATGCTTTCTGAAAGTCCAAGTACACTGTATACACTGCATCACCCTTGTCCACATGTTTGTTGACCCTCCTCAATGAATTCTAATAGATTGGTGAGGCATGATTTCCCTTTACAAAAGCCGTGTTGCCTCTTCACCAACAAATCTTGTTCATCTATGTGTCTGATAATTCTGTTCATTACTATAGTTTCAACCAATTTGCCGGTCACTGAAGTTAGGCGTACCATCCTGTAATTGCCAAGATCGCTTCTGGAGCCTTTTTTAAAAATTGGTGTTACATTAGCTATCCTCCAGTCATCTGGTACAGGGGCTTATTTAAGTCATAGGTTACATACCAGAGTTAGTAGTTCTGCAGTTTCATATTTGAATTTCTTCAGAACTCTTGAGTGAATCCCATCTGGTCCTGGTGACTTATAACTGTTTATCAGCTTGTTCCACACCCAGTTCTATCAACACCTCAATCTGGGACGGTTCCTCAGATTTGTTACCTAAAAAGAATGGCTCAGGTGTGGGAATCTCCCTCACATCCTCTGCAGTGAAGACCGATGCAAAGAATTCCTTTACTTTCTCTGCAATGGAGTCTACCTGGAGTGCTCCTTTAGCACCTCGATCGTCTAGTGGCCCCACTGATTGTTTGACAGGCTTCCTGTTTCACAGTTTTTGTGTCTTTTGCTAGTTGCTCTTCAAATTCTTTTTTGGCCTGCCTAATTGTACTTTGACACTGGACTTGCCAGAATTTATGCTCCTTTCTCTTTTCCACAGTATGCTCCTGTGTTTTCCTCTTTACTAACTGGAGCAGAAAGTAAAGTCCAAATGTCACATTATTAGCCTTGAAAGTTTCTCAATTAAAAGTTGATTTCCTTTAGGTAATGGCAGGACAGTTTTCCTGTTTTCGTATGCAAAACGCTTCTATGCACTATGGGGCACTTCTACACAGATGGGGTAAAAAGCCAGGCTCAAAGACTTGAAACACACTAGGGCACGAGTGCTAGGATTCACACTGTATCTGAGAGCCCAGTGAGCCATGCATCATAGCCACAGTGCCAGGAAACCCTCACTCAGGTCTCTGAGTCCAGTCGAATCCATACATCAGTGTGTTCGGATTCATCAAGTATAGGGGGAGCCGCAAAAAAGCAGAGCTGTGAGATTGTGCTGCACTGGAAGCATGTATCAGTGCAGCTTGCCAGATGCCACCTGTGATTCTCCAGAGCAGTGTGTGTTTTGTTTTGGTTTGTTTTCCCTGTAACTGTGAGATAGAGCCAATGTGTCTTTAAGGCCATGCGTGTGTAGGGGGATTTGCTGATGGCTCATCTTTCTCGCAGGCTTTTTCAGCTGAATGTCAGCTTATTGCTTTTGCAAATTGTCTTGTGCCTACACAGAACCGGCTGCCTCAGCAAAGAGCTTTGCCAACAATATGCTCTATAAAAGGGTTATTAGGATAACAAGAAAGAAAACACAAACCTTTGCAGAATCAGAACAGTTTACTTGTACAGCTCCCCCTTCCCTCTCCTCGTTTATTACCCTCAGGTACCTCTGTGCTGGACTCTAAACCATTTCAGTGCTGAATTTAAGCAGCAAGGTTATAGTACCCTAGGCAGGCGCTAAGTCTTCTGCAATTATCTGGTCAACAGAGGGCACCATTCTGTAGCTTGTCGTAAATACTGTAAAAAAAAAAAAAGAGGAGTCTGCAGATTAAACAGCAAGTGTATTTCCCAGGTAGGGGCCACCAAAGCAGCTTGCAGGCTGCCCGCTATTTGCTTCTTTATGATAGACCCCCCATTACCCATGACCTGTTTTTTATCATAGGTCTTTGTATGGCTCCCAGTATCTTAGCATCTCAGCATCTTTATTGTATTTATACTCCCATCGCATCTATATGCCAAGGCACGGCTATTATCCCCATTAGACAGATGGGGAACGGGCGCACACAGAGACTAACGGACTTGTTCAGGGTCACACAGGAAGTCTGTACAGGGCAAATAAGTGATCTCAGGACTCCAAAATCCCAGGCGCACACTTTAACCATTGGACCATGCTTCCTCTCTCAGAGAGAATCTGTTGCCGGTCCTGGACTACACACACAAACTGAACTAAAGCATGCGCCCAGTAGTCTTGCAATGTATTGTCAGTTACTAGCAATTTTGCAGATACGTCAAAGCTTATTGCAATGGTGAGTTCAGCCTTGAAAGTAGGGGTTGGGGGAACAGCACAGGTTTGGTGAAGCTCACACACTGTACTTCAGGCTCACCAGGTTTGTAAAACAAGACTGTGACCCTCTCCAAATGTAATTTAATCCCATAATTTTTTTTAAGGGTGGTTCAATTCAGACATTCAATTCATATTTTTTCCCTAGCTGAAAGATGGAGGCAGGAGACCTCCACTCCCTGTATAGGTAGGGTGCTATGTTATACAGTCTCTGCGTATCTTTTCTTTCTCCTCTGTGCCATCTTTCCCAGCTCCTCTGTCTGGTTTTCACTCTGCTCCATTTCTCACCTCATATTTTCACTAGCCTCTCTTCCTCTGCTCTTTTCCCACATTCCACTTAACACAACACAATCCAAATTATGTCCTGTTTAAGTCTCACTTTCAAAATCAGGATGTACCAGTAGGGTTGAAATTAGGATGAACAATTTGAAACCCACTGAAGAGAGAGACAGCTGAAGTTCCGCGACATATCTAGCTGGCTTTGAATTTTAGTACATAAGAATGGCACTACTGGGTCAGACCAAAGCTCCATCTAGCCCAGTATCCTGACAGTGGCCAGTGCCAGGTGCCCCAGAGGGGATGAACAGAACAGGTAATCGTCAAGTGATCCATCCCCTGTTGCTCATTCCCAGCTTCTGACAAACAGAGACTAGGGACACCATTCCTGCCCATCCTGGCTAACAGCCATTGATGGACCTATCCTCCATGAATTTATCTAGTTCTTTTTTGAACCCTGTTATGGTCTTGGCCTTCACAACATCCTCTGGCAAGGAGTTCCACAGGTTGACTGTGTGTTGTATGAAGAAATACTTCCTTTTATTTGTTTTAAACTTGCTGTCCATTAATTTCATTTGGTGACCCCTAGTTCTTGTGTTATGAGAAGTAGTAAACAACACTTCCTTATCTACTTTCTCTACACCAGTCATGATTTTATAGACCTCAATCATATCTCCCCAAGCTGAAAAGTCCCAGTCTTATTAATCTCTCCTCATATGGAAGCCGTTCCATACCCTTAATCATTTTTGTTACCCTTTTCTGAACCTTTTCCAATTCCAATACATATTTTTTGAGATGGGGCGACCACATCTGCATGTAGTATTCAAGATGTGGGCGTACCATGGATTTATATAGAGGCAACATGATATTTTCTGTTCTATTATCTATCCCTTTCTTAATTATTCCCAGCATTCTGTTCGCTTTTTTGACTGCTGCTGCACATTGAGCAGATGTTTCAGAGAACTATCCTCAATGACTCCAAGATCTCTTTCTTGAGTGGTAACAGCTAATTTATTTTATATGTATAGTTGGGATTATGCTTTTCAATGTGCATTACTTTGCATTTATCAACATTAAATTTCATCTGCCATTTTGTTGCCCAGTCACCCAGTTTTGAGAGATCCTTTTGTAGCTCTTTCCAGTCTGCTCAGCTTTGAGCCCCCCGCCGCGACAGAGGGCTTCTGCCCGGGCCACTGCACCCGGGGCCGGGAGCGCAGCCTGGAGGCTGCTCCAGCCCTGCAACCCGCGGGGTAGCGCGGTGGGTCCGGGCGGGGGCAGCATGGAGCGGGCAGGGGCCGGTTGGGCGGCGTGGGCCGAATCCCTGCTGCTGCGAGGGAGCCCTGCGCCTCTCCCTCCCGCTCGCGGCTGCGGCTACTTCCCAGCCGGACATGCCCCCCGGCCACATGTGGCACGCGTCCAGCTGTTCCTTCCCGGCGGGAGGGAGAGTAGGCGCGGGGGACGCGTGCTGCATGTGGCCGGGGCAGCGGGAGGCGCATCCCGCTGGGAAGGAGCTGCAGCCGCGAGGCGGGAGAGGCGCGGGGCTCCCTGGCAGCAGCGGGGATTCGGCCCCTGCCGCCCACCCGGCTCCTGCCTGCTCCACGCTGCCTCCGCCCGGATCCACTGCGTGCCGCATATGCCCGTGGTGGGCCGGGGGGCGGGAGGCTCTGCGGGTAGGGCAGTGTGCGGGGCCGGGGCCAGCTAATGCCCCCGGCCCCCTTTAAACGCCTTTTTTTTTTTTCTTTTTTTTTTTGCTCCGCCCCCCCCTTTTTTTTTGCTCTGCGCCCCCCCCCTTTTATTCCCTCCCCCCTGTCCCAATATTTTGGACTGCTGATCTGGTCACCCTAATCCCTACTGCTATATTGTTGTTATTAGAGCATGGAATTTCTATCCATAGAGAATCTATGGTACAGTTTGATTCATTTATGATTTTTACTTCATTTGATTCTCCACTTTCTTTCACATATTATGCCACTCCCCCACCAGCACAACCTGTTCTGTCTTTCTGATACATTTTGTACCCTGGTATTACTGTATTCCATTGATTATCCTCATTCCACCAAGTTTCTGTGATGCTTATTATATCAATATCCTCACTTAATACGAGGCACTCTAGTTCACCCATTTTATTATTTAGCCTTCTAGCATTGGTATATAAGCACTTTAAAAACTTGTCTCCTTTTAGCTGTCTGCCATTACATGATGTAATTGAATCGAACTCTTTTTTTATTTGACTGTTTCTGATCAGACCCTGCCTGTATTTTATCATTTTCCATCCTCTCTTCCTCACTAGGACATAGAGATTCTCTATTAATAGATCCTCCCCTAAGGGATGTCCGAACCATGTGTTCCTCCGCACCTGTCTGCTTTCCCCCAGCCCTTAGTTTAAAAACTGTTCTATGACCTTTTTAATGTTAAGGGCTGAGAACACTGGTTAGTAGTGGTAGAGGATGGAAGTGGATGTGGCTAACTTTCATCACACAGCTTCTGCCAGTGTCCTTCAGTCCTGTCTTGCAATAAATACTGGCAGAGGGGCCAGGAATGGAATAGAGCAAGTTTCCCCCTGCTATCCAAGCCCTAGCCCCCATCCCCATAGCTCTGCTTGATGCCCTCAATCCTGACTTGCAGCCCCCTTCCCTCCCCCCGCCAGTATTCCATCACTGTACCAGCTGGGGCTGCTAGTTTGGTGACCTTTGAAATACATTTTCCTTGATTCCGTGCAAAGGTCTGATTTGAACACAGGTCTCCTGAAATGAAAGGCTGTCTTAATTCACTGTCCTCTTAAGACCCTGGGCAAAGTCTCATAGACTCATAGACTTAAGGTCAGAAGGGACCATTATGATCCTGTTAGCTCAGTTAGTTACACAGTTCCCATAGCAATGTTTACTCTTCGCTCCTTGTGGACAGCTGATGCAGGGGAAACACATGACAAGAATCAAACATTGGCCTTGATGCTGCCTGGATATGACAGGCAGAGAGAGAGAGAGAGCATGTCAGGTGACTTTCCTACATCCTGTGAGGGATAATCCTCCATGGCAGTTTTGGTGACAGCAGTTTTCCAAGCTGCTGTGGATACGCCCCCCTAACATTGCTTTTGGTCTCTACCCTGCGGACACTTGTTGTCCCTCCGGGAGAGACCCACCTTACCCAGGATCGGTCTGTGGTTATTTATAAGGAACTGCTCCTTCTCCCTGGCCATGGCTTTGGCATCTGCATCTGTTTTCCCCATGGCCTCAGGAGACAAGCAAGCTGAGATGAGTGCACAAGCCAATGCCACACAGCACTCAGCTCTGCTTAAGACAGGGGTCTTCACTGGTGTTAAGGGGGATTGAATGCTGCAAGGAGATGAGGGGGTGGGTGGGCTGATGGTGAAGGGATGGGGCTGGGCTAGGAGAGGCAGGGGTTGTGGAGCGAGGGAAGGTTACAGGTTAGGGTAGTTTGTGTTCATCTTGTACTGGCCATCAATCAGAAGTGACCGTTGCAGCCCAGCGCTCTCCAAGCCATCATGTTGGCTAGAGCTAGCTCGTCGTCTCAGCATCCCTTCGGGACCAGCACAGAGCCAGAAGTGTTGTCTGCCGACAGGGCCGGCTCTGGCTTTTTTGCCGCCCTAGGCAAAAAAGCCCCTTGCCGCCCCCCCTCCAGCGCGGCAGGGGAGGGCCGCGGCTCTGCTCTCCCCGGCGGCCAGAGCGCCGGGAGGAGGGCGGAGAGCCCGGCTGGGGCTCTCCGCTCTCCCCGGCGGCCAGAGCGCCGGGAGGAGGGCGGAGAGCCCGGCTGGGGCTCTTCGCTCTCCCCGGCGGCCAGAGCGCCGGGAGGAGGGCGGAGAGCCCGGCTGGGGCTCTTCGCTCTCCCCGGCGGCCAGAGCGCCGGGAGGAGGGCGGAGAGCCCGGCTGGGGCTCTTCGCTCTCCCCGGCGGCCAGAGCGCCGGGAGGAGGGCGGAGAGCCCCCGGTGGCCAGAGCGCCGGGAGGAGGATGGAGAGCCCGGCCGAGGCTCTCTGCTCTCCCCAGCGGCCAGAGCGCCGGGAGGAGGGCGGAGAGCCCCCGGTGGCCAGAGCGCCGGGAGGAGGATGGAGAGCCCGGCCGAGGCTCTCTGCTCTCCCCAGCGGCCAGAGCGCCGGGGGGAAGGCGGAGAGCCCCCGGCGGCCAGAGCGCCGGGAGGAGGATGGAGAGCCCGGCCGGGGCTCTCTGCTCTCCCCAGCGGCCAGAGCGCCGGGGGGAGGGCGGCGAGCCCGTCCGGGGCTCTCCGCTCTCCCCGGCGGCCAGAGCGCCGGGGGGAGGGCGGAGACCCCCCAGCAGCAGGAGCGCCGCGGGGAGGGCGGCGAGCCCAGTTGTGGCCCCGCCCTCGGGCCGGAGCGCCCCGCCGCGCCGCCCCCCTCCAGGCGCCGCCCCAAGCACATGCTTGGTGGGCTGGTGCCTGGAGCCAGCCCTGTCTGCCGAGTTCCTCCATTGGCAGCACAGGCTGTCTCTGCCGGCCTGGGCTGGAGCACAGCCACATTCTGCCTAGCACGCTCCGGTTCCTGTTACACTGGACTGAATCAGGGAGCTGGCCTGTCGTCTGTGGGAAAGGGATTCTGGGATGTGTCTGCCTCTGGCAGGTTTTATGGGCTATGATCCTTGGGGAGAAGGCAGCTGTCCCCTGAGTTTCTTGTTTTACAACTGTGGGGGCCAAATTCATCCCTGGCATAAGCCCATTGAAATCAATGCAGGAAACCCCAGATATTATTTTGGCCCCTTGTGTTCAAGTTCTTGGTAAAGGAAGGTGGCCCAGCCCCAAGAGACGGTAGCAGGATAAACACTCTTGGAACCAAACACACTCAGAGGGAAGGTGGGTGTTCGAAGGTGAATTGTACTTGGGTTTCTGCCCCTTCCAGTCTCAGTGCCATGCGTGCTTCCCAGTTCCCCTGGGATGGAGTTTTAGGATGGAGTTTGCTTTTGTTAAAATTGAATTGAAGTGCCTATAGAATGGAGAGAGGCAGTTGTCATCCAACCCTGTCCTGAGCTACAGTGCCCTCTGCTATTCCAATCCTGCGTGCCTTCGTCTGGGTCTGTAGCAGCCCATGCTATTCCAGACCTGGGCTTTCCACACAGCTCTGCCAGACATCTTATGCCTGATCTGCAGAACTAGGGTTACCATTCGTCCGGATTCCCCCGGACATGTCTGGCTTTTAGAGTTAAAAATAGCATCCGGGGGGGGGAATTTGTAAATGTCCGGACTTCCCCTCCCCCCCCATGCAGAGCGCGCGCGGCTGACAGGGCAGCCGGCCGGATGGTGTCACTTACATGGGGCTCCGACAACCAGAGAGAGCCCCTCCTCCGCTTCCCCCTCCTTTCCCCTGCAGCTGAGAGCACTCCCACCCTGCATTCGCAGATCACTAGCCGGCCGTTCGCACCGGCAGTCTGGAGCTCCTCCCCCTGCTCCTCCTCCCCAGCATGCTGGTCTGAGCGGCAGGATAAGGGGGTCAGGGGGTCGGAGAAAGGGCAGGGAGGTTCTGGAGGGGGCAATCAAGAGACAGGGAGCAGGGGCGGGGGCGGGAGTTTGGGGGGGCTTTTTGGGGATGTGTGGATAAGGTTTTGAGCAGTCAGGGTACAGGTAGGGGGTAGGGTCCGGGGGGGCAGTTAGGGTGGGGTGGGGGTCTCAGGAGGGGGCAGTTAGGGGACAAGGAACAGGGAGGCTTAGGTAGGGGGTGGGGTTCTGGAGGGCAGTTAAGAGCAGGGGTCCCAGGAGGGGTGGTCAGGGGACAAGGAGTGGGGGGGGTTGGGAGTTCTGGGGGGGGCTGTCAGTGGGCAGGGGTGGGGAGAGGGATCAGAGCAGTCAGGGGACAGGGAGAAGAGGGGTTTAGATGGGTCGGGAGTTCGGGGGGGGGGGGCTGTCAGGGGGTGGGAAGTGGTTGGATGGGGCGTGGGAGTCCCAGGGCTCTGTCTGGGGGTGTGGATAAGGGTTGGGCAGTCAAGGGACAGGTAGGGGGTAGGATCCTAGGGGGCCAGTTAGGATGGGGGGAGGGTCTCAAGAAGTTGCAGTCAGGGGACAAGAGGCAGGGAGGCTTAGGTAGAGGGTGGAGTCCTGAGGGGCAGTCAGGGGCAGGGGTCCCAGGAGGGGTCAGTCAGGGGACAAGGAGTGGGGGGAGGGTTGGGGGTTCTGAGGGGGGTGGGAAGTGGGAGGGACAGGGGCGGGGTTAGGGCGGGGCTCCTCCCGTCCTCTTTTTTGCTTGCTGAAATATGGTAACCCTATGCAGAACCCCCTGCAGTTTCAGTCCTGTGGCACTCACAAAATTTTCCAGTGTACTTAAAACCTGCTCTCTTAGCCCAACTGTGTCCTGGCACTGGGTCTTTCTTCCAGAGCAACGTCCACAAATCATTTTCAACTCTTCCATTAACATTGCATGG
The DNA here is from genome assembly GCF_011386835.1 of Chrysemys picta bellii. Lineage (NCBI taxonomy): Eukaryota > Metazoa > Chordata > Testudines > Emydidae > Chrysemys > Chrysemys picta. The sequence goes on from NC_088797.1 coordinate 49,121,268, forward strand.
ATTTTTGTGCTGAGAAAATACTCTGCATGGGGTTAAAGCTCCCAAGTTGAGGTCAGTAGTGATTTCAGTTAGGGTGTCAATCCAGCTCTCCAGAGGTTAAAGGCTGGTTCAGTAATCCACCATCTTAATCGCTTCCTTCCTGCATTCCAGGGGAGCACAGCTCCCACTGTGCAAACTTCCCAAGAATTCTAACCTCGCAGTGCTGAGGCTAGCTTGGATTCAGCACTGCTGTTCCTGTTGAACAGCCAGCTCCCCTGTTGATGCTGTCAGACAGCAATATGGTGCCATGTGTTTTAATACATGATTTAATTTAAACTGCAAAAACACTCCCAATGGGGCACCAGTGGAGCCTGTCTGAAAGTCAGTGCTCAGTGCAAAGGCTCCCAGCAGCAGTGGTGTCTGTAGAAAAAGACAGCTGCTCCCCTGTCCCTGGGGCCAGAGAGAAGTGTTTGAAATTGGTCCCTTGACTGTGTTGGAAGGAGAAAGCACTAATCTAGCTGTCTCCAATACACACACATCAGACCTCAGCTAATCGGATACCTCTCTGCAACCTCTACCCCTCCAACACAACGAAGAGAACAAGGCTTGATCCCGTCCATCGTTCCAGTGCAGAATTCTGGGATATTCAGTCCATAAAGATCCCAATAGGAACAATTAGAATCATCCCATCAGTGTCCTTCTTGTCACTACAGAGAGTTCCTGTTTAGAATACAGAGGGTTAAAATAATAGGCAAAATGAGCCCAGGTATTGAACTGGATCAGAGCTGAGCAGCACAATTCAGTGTTGTGTTTTAGGGACCCAGAATCAACTGTGTAAAACCCGCTGAAGCTGTTGGGTTTTGGGATATTACATTATCCTACGCTTACATCCGTGATTTTCCCTTGGTGATGGTTGGGAGCAGGGTCTGGCTGGATACATCCTGTGGTGTGACACGTTGCTGGGTGACGTGACACCTCAGTGATGTGTAATTTGCTACATGTCAGACTTGGGGTTAGAAGCTCTGGCCCATGGGTCTCCATCTCCTTATGTGACATAGAGGGGAGCAGAAGGGCCCACTTGCCATGGGGGAGGGATAGCTCAGTGGTTTGAGCATTGGCCTGCTAAACCCAGGGTTGTCAGTTCAATCCTTGAGGGGGCCATTTAGAGATCTGGGGCAAAAATCTGTCTGGGGATTGGTCCTGCTTTGAGCAGGGGGTTGGACTAGATGACCTCCTGAGGTCCCTTCCAACTCTGATATCCTATGATTCCTAGAGCAGTGGGCCTGGTTGGCATCTTTTACACCTCTCCCAGCCATTCCTCCCACTCTTATGGGAATGGGAGGAGGCTGCCCTTTAGATCCGGGCCTCCTGTAGACCTGCTGCAGATCTGTATCAGCTTCCAACTGTCTTTGCCCAATGACCCCCCCCCCCCCCGAAAGAACCAGCCAAGCAATTAGCATTACCTTAGGCCAGGCCTGCACAACATGCGGCCCAGGGGCCGCATGCGGCCCGCGTGGGCTCACTGTGCGGCCCGCGGGGGTTGAGTAGGTGGGCTCACTGTGCGGCCCATGGTGGGGTGAGTAGGCAAATGGGCAGGCAGTTGCAGGGAGTGAGTCGGTGAGCCGGGGGAGGGGGGCTGAGGAGGCGAGCGGCAAATCGGTGGCTGACCTGTTCTACTGATCTGGTCTGGCTCCCATCCCCTTTCCCAGGGCCAGCTCCAGGCACCAGCAAAACAAGCAGGTGCTTGGGGCGGCACATTTCTAGCGGCAGCATTCTGGCACCAGCCATCATAGGCGCCAACTCTGGGGCATGGGGAAATAGTGCCCCCGCCGCCCCAGCTTGCCTCCACTCCGCCTGCTCCCCTGAGAGCGCCAGCGCCACTCCGCTTCTCCCCCCTCCCTCCCAGGCTTGCCGCGTGCAAAACAGCTGTTTCATGCAGCAAGGCTGGGAGGGGGGACAAGCCGAGCAGCGGGGCACTCGGGGGAGGCAGCGGTGGTGGAGCGGAGGTGAGCTGGAGTGGGGAGTGGTTCCTCTACCCCCCCCGTTACTTCCCGCACCCCCCCACCCTAGCTCACCTCTGTTCCACCTGCTCCCCTAAACGCGCTGCCGCTCCGCTTCTCCCCCTCCCTCCCAGGCTTGCTGCATGCAAAACCGCTATTTCGCGCAGCAAGGCTGGGAGGGAGGGAGGAGAAGCCGAGCGGCAGGCACTCGGAGGAGGCGACGGTGGTGGAGCGCAGGTGAGCTGGAGCGGGGAGCGGTTCCTCTACCCCCACCCCGTTACTTCCTGCTTTCCCCGACCCTAGCTCACCTCCACTCTGCCTGCTCCCCTGAACGCACCACTGTTCCACTTCTCCGCCCTCCCTCGCCTGAAGCGGAGCAGCAGCACACCAGGGGGAGCAGGCGGAGCATAGGTGAGCTAGGGCGGGAGGTCACGGGGGGCCCGCAGGAAGCAATGGTGGGGGGGAAATGCGGCACACCGGGGGAGGAGGCAGGGCTGGGGATTTGGGGAAGGGGTTCAGAAGGGGTGGAGTTGCGGCGGGGCCGGAGGCAGAGGGGCACGAAAAAAAAAAAGGGGGGGGGCGGCCAAAAATGTTTTTGCTTGGAGCGGCAAAAATTCTATAGCCGGCCTTGCCCTCTCCAAGTGTTGCAGCTGTCTGGAGGTGCCTGCCTTCCACACCTTCCTCATTCACACCTCATTCATTCAACAGGGCAATTGATTACAAAGTGGGGGGGGAAGATCTTATTCTACTTCTAGCAAAAAGACATTTTTCTTTTACCTTAATTATACCACCTTTGGGGCCCACTATAACAAATTACCGAGGTTCAATACTGCTGTTTCGGTGGGGTGACGCTGGGGAAGGAGGGTTTGTTTCCGCGGGGCAGGTGGCGCTGGGGGGGAGGGGGGAGTGTTTCGGCAGCGCTGCGGGGGGGTTGTTTTTGTGGGGCGGGTGGCGCGGTGTTGTGTTTTGGGTGGCGCTGGGGCAGGGTTGGCGGGTTTCGGCCCTCAGCTGTTTTCTTTGGAGTAATATGGCCCTCGCCACTTTATGAGTTGTGCAGGCCTGCCTTAGGCTTTGCAGCATAGCGCAGTACCACTGTGTTTCTCTCAGTCGTATCTCTCAGCATTTGTAATGTAATGAACCTGCAGTAACACAGATCCCGGTGGATGGGAAATGGATATCATGGGGAAAATGGCATGGGGCTACCTGGATTGGCAATCGCTGCTCTGGAGAATGGTCTGCAACAGGCCCCAGAGAGCTGTGATGAAATGACAAAACAAACTGTGATGCAGCACCAGATAAACTATCACCTGTCTGAAGTGGAAACCTGAATGGCTGTGTGATCCCCAAGCAGGAGGTTTAACTTTGCTTGTGAAAGTACATTAGCCCGGCCCACTGTGGCTCCTCCAAACTTGTTGTAGGAGAGTTGGTTATTTACAGAGAGATTTAATTGCAAGGGAGTAGAGTCACTTAGCTAGAGAGAGCCTATTAGTAAGGCTTTGAAAACATCTTCCCCTGCGGTGTTGCGGGGGGAAGAAATTATGGTAATGGAAAACATGCATGTGAGACTCAAAAGGAACTGGGAAGTGGAGCAGGACCTGCCTTTCTGCACCCCAGTTTCCTCTCTGACAGTTAACTGTGAAAGGCAGAGAGTCACAAACACACAATCAGGAGTTTAGCCCCAGCAAGGGCTGAGTTAGGGACCCCTGCTGGTCCATTAAATGCTTGTTTATACAGCGTGACTATAGGCATCCAGGTGGATGTGGGACTTGTCTGATTTGAGATTGTCCCAGTTAAGAGGCAAACTCGAAGAAGCATGCAGGTAGCATCAGAGCCAGGGATAAGGATGGTGGAGAGATACTTCTCAACCATGCTGTGTAGCTGATAAGAAAGCTCCAATAAGAACTGATTAAAAAAGGCTAATAGGTTTTAAACTGAAGTGCTCTTGTGGATTTGGGAAAAAATGACATTGTGATTAGATTTTTGGTTCCCTTCCTTGTAGTACCACAGCAAGATAACATGTGCAGATTGGGACTTGGGAGATCTGGATTCTGTCCCCAATTCAGCCACTGATTTGTTTGGTGACCCTGGGCAGGCTACCTCATCTCATCATGCCTCAGTTTCCCTCTATGTAAAGCAGGGTTATTGACTAATGCTGGTTGAAATTGTTCTGCTGAAGCGTGTGTTTCGGATGAAAACTAGTCTTGGGACCAAAATGGAAAAAAAACAGACCATTTGGATCAAAATTTTCTCCCCCCCCTTTTTTTTTTTTTTAAATAAGCTAAGACAACCCCCTCCCCAACTGAAAATTCTATGGTGGCAGGGGAAAAGGGGCTTCATTAAGAAACTAAAAAAAAATCATGGGAAATTTTTTGCGGGGCAAAAAAAGTTCTGAAATTTCCACAGAAAGATAATTAGTGTCTTTCAACCATCTCTAATATTGGTCCTCACCTTTTTTGTTAAAGCTCTCTGGATGAAAGATGCTATATAAATTAAATGCTCTAGTAGTATTCCTTTCTCCCTCCATTTATCCTCTTCTCTCTTTTTTCCATCCTCCCCTTCCAACTCCTTCCCCTGGTTCCATTTCAAGCAATTCTGGCTGAGGCGACCCATTCACTGGCACACCCCTGGCAGGACACTCATCCCAGCAGAAGATAATGTCGCATGTTAGAGAAGGAACCGGGGGAAGTTGGGAGCTGCGTTCCTGTATCCTCGTGTTCAATCTTAAAATTGCAAACAAGTCAACATCGATTAAACGTTCGGCGAAGCAGGAAGTTGTTGGAAACATCTGCCTACTAGAATTTATGCAAAAAAGTAAAAAGAAACGTTCTGCCTAGACTGCACTCCACCCCCACCTTGGCCTCCCTTGATAATGCATTTCCACTAGAATTGCGCAGGCTGCAATGCATTAAGATGGGGAACATTTAGGAAAAGTACAGGCTAAAAAAATAAATGGCAAGCTTATCCAAGGCATGTGTTAATTCTGCTTGCCTGGATTTGATGCTACATCAAGAGACAGCTGTGATGCGTGATATAAAACCGCAGATCCACCAAGGGCAATGCACATTCGTAGCTTCTTGTATGCCCAGCTGCATGTCTCTTCATGGCGGGGAAATGCCTGATCGTTAAAAGCCACTGAAAATATAATGAATAAAATAAAAATCCAATGGCACATATTGCCTGCAAGCATCCTCCTTTCCAAAGGTCTGTCTTTGCTTAGATTGTGAGCTCCTTGGGGAAGGATTGTCTTTCTGTTTGTGTGTGTGTACAGCACCTGGCACAGTGGGTCGTGGTCCATGATGGAGCTCCTAGGTACTGCTATAATATGTACAATGAAAAATAATATTCAGTAACCCATTTTACGACATAGCAGCCAGATGGGATCAGACTTACAATCCCTCCAGCCCATGGTTGTGTCTCCAATAGTAGTTAATACCGGATGCTGCAGAGGAAGATTTAAAACCCTCATAGGCAACACTTATGCACTAGCAGGCTGACTGCAGAAGTTTCTTTCGAAGCAGTTGCCTGGTAGCTTATACCCTGAAGTGTTAGGGCTTTATCACATTTAAATGTATTGCTTTTTAATTTCGTTGGATGTTCCCTCTTCTTCTTGACTTGTGTGAGAAGCTAAATCGAAAGCTCTGACCGACCCTTTCTGTACCATCTATTAGTTTATATACACCTCTACCTCGATATAACACTGTCCTCGGGAGCCAAAAAATCTTACCGTGTTATAGGTGAAACCGCGTTATATTGAACTTGCTTTGATCCGGAGCGCGCAGCCCCGTCCCCCCCGGAGCACTGCTTTACTATATTATATCCGAATTCATGTTATATCGGGTCAAATTATATCGAGGTAGAGGTGTACTTCTAGCCTCTTATTCATCTCTTCCTCTCTAAACTAAATACTCTGAATCCTTTCAGTCTGTTCTTCTGTGGGCATCTTTCCATGCCTATTATAGCTTTTGTTGCCCTTTGCTGAACCACCACGTGTTTGTACTCTTATCATTTTTGAGTTATGGTGACCAGAACTAAAAGCAGTATTCCAAGTGAGGGCATACTATTGATTTATATACTGACTTGATAGTATGTCAGGATTATTCATTGTTTCTTAATACAACCTAATAACTTGTGGGCTTTTTTGACCACCGCTGTGTACTGAGCAGATATATACGTTCATTGATGCCTAGATCTTTATCTTGAGAGGTTGCCATTAATTGAAAACTCATCAGCATGTAGAGCTCCAAGCATTCCTTCCAGTGAGCATTACCTTGTACTTGCTTGCACTGAATTTCATCTAACAATGTGTTTCCCAGTCCTGTAGTTGAGGTAGGTCCTTTTGAAACTCCTTACAGCTTTATCCAGACTTGACTAACCTAATTTTTCCCTATCCACAAAACGTTGCCACCTCATTGTCCTCTTCTCTTCCAAGTAACGTGTAGAACGCTGGTCCTGGCATGGGTCCTTCAGACACATCACTGTTACCCTCCTTCTGCATGGAACCCAGGAACTCCTCCAGAGCAGAAGTTCTCGGCAGCAGTGTGGGGAAGGCATGCTTGTAGTTCTGGGAAGCTAAGCAACCTATAGTCGACAGACTCTTCCTCCAGGGGATGTCCATGTACTAGTCAGCATCACTCACATCTTTATTCAGGACTTTCCCAGCTTGCCTTGTTCGCTTCCCATGGGAGCTATCTCCCATCTGCTGATCCACACACTGGGACATAATGTGTGGAAAGTAGATTCCTTCTTCTTTCCTTGTTGGCTTTCCTCGTTATTCCATTGGTTTGGAAGATCAGCAGGGACCATGCAAAGGTCCTTCTCCTAGCCCCTGGGATATCATGGGGCACCAGCCTGCTTCAGTCTGTGATCCCTCCCATCCTCCAGGGTCCCAGTGCCCTGCCTGTCTGCAGTTTGCAGCATGGAGGCTGGAGGAGCGTGAATCTTCAAGATTCCTGTTCCTTGTCTCAAAATGCTAAGGAAAATGTTCGTCGGTGGCTGCTGGTGTATTTGGAATGGACTATTTCCACACCTGCACGTTCTAGTGAGTGCCCTCCTGCATTATCTGTTGCAGGATTTTAAAAAAGGTCTCAGCTACAGCATGCAAGTTTCTAACCATCAAACTGTGAGCTCTGAGTCTGGCAGTTTGTAATGACTCTTTGTCACTGGTCCAGTCTAGAGTTCCCTCTTGGCCACTCACCAGACTGGGGATCCAGCCACTGAACCTCTGGCTGTTCTAAGCCCCCAGTGTCTTAGGGCCTCTGGGCATGCTCTTTGGGTGCAGACCTTCTACCTGGCACCCTCTCCTGAGAGCTTCAACCACAGGGCCCACTGCCCAGCCCCTGGAATCAGTGCTGACCCCTCAGACTGCCCCCATAGCTTAACCGCACCCTCTCCCAGAGCTCCAGCCATGTGGTGTTCTGGGACTGCAGCATACTTCTTCGTGGGGCATATGGTCGGTGTAACACATGAAATGCAGAGACACTGCACTGGAGTCTAACACACTATTGCTCTTTCTTTGATAGCACAAGAAATATGCAAATCTATACAAAAATGATACATGTGTTTGCCTGCCTCAGTTTCCTCACCACTCCAGAGTAGTCTGTGGGCTGGAGTCAATCATCTGGGGCCCTCCAGGGTCCTTTAGCTGCAGTGCATGGCTTGGGTTCTGAAAAGTGGAACCTTCTCTGTCCAGTTTACCTTCTTTGACCTTAGCCAATCGGTCCTCTTCTCTCTCCTCCCCCATGCATCCTCTGTGTGTGTCTCTCAGTCACCCCCTTTGAGGCTTTTTAAAGACTGGAATTGCCTCCTTGGCATCTTTGCTCTGCTGCTGGTAACTATCCACTCTCCAAACCCCTAGTCCCCTGCTGAGAGGAATTGAAGAGAACGGGTTTCCCTGTTCAGCAACCTCTTTAACATACCTATCGTCCAGTAATTAAATTCTAACCACCCACTATTGTCCCTGGTCTGGCAGAGACATTTCACATTTACATAGAGGCATTCAGTGGTACAGCAATTTTCATAGTAACCACTTCATGATATCAACCAGAATTCATAAGCTGTGCAGACAAATTCCCCAAATGGTCACACTCCTTGTATAGGTGCCTTCAATTCCTGTTTCCCAAGCACCATAAAAAAGGCTCAGACCCCCTCTTCAGGTATCACATAGCTAAAGAAGGACATTGGTTTCATTCTAACTTCTTGTGATGAAGGCCACATTACTCATATCTGTCATCCTCCCTACACCGGTCAGCAAGTTTGGAGCCTTCCTTTTCTTCTACCCAGGTAAGGAGATGCACAGGGTTCTTCTGGACTTTGCTCCCAAATATCTACTCCTTTTTTCCATTCAGTTGCCCACCCCTCTTTTTACTCTAAACCTTCCCTCCTGGAAGAGATTCTGCTATGTTCCTAAGATGTCACAAGAACTGTCAGGAGATGTTCTGGACAGGTAATGTCTTTGTGAGAGTCAGCCCTTCTCCAATCTTTTTGGAAGGGCCAGTAGGGGCAGAGAAACCTGTTTCAGTTTTCAGATGCCTTTCCATCCAGTGATGCAGTCTCATTCTACTGGGTCACTTGCTGCTTCCTGGGCAGAGAGGAACAAAAGCACCAGACAATGAGATCTGCAAGGCTGCAACCTCAGTGTCCGTATAAGCCTTCACTAAACACTATATAAGGTGGATGTGTTAATGTCCCCTCCTTGTTTGGTTGCAGTCCAGGCTTCCTATCTGAGCCCTCATTCACAAAACCCCTTGGGTTCTTGCTCCCACTGAAGTCAATGGCAAAACTCCCTCAGTGGGCCAGGTTTTCATCCCTAGTCTGTGGCACTGGTTCTCCTTCTCACTTCCTGGACCCTTTCCTTTTACTCCTTCCTTTCCTCTCTGAGCCAGTACCGGTGGCTTGGTACATGGACCTTATATGACAAAACCAGTTTAATGTCCCTTTCTCCTACTGGTTTGCAACCTGCTCTCGTAGCTAGCTCCATTGTACTCAATTTCTCTAGCTGAATCGGTACAAAAAGTGTGCTTACAGCATCAGTCGCTGCTCTGGGACTGGAAGAGTGCCCAGTTGCTGAGCTGCAACTAGGGTGACCAGACAGCAAGTGTAAAAAATTGGGACGGGGGTGGGGGTAATAGGTGCCTATATAAGAAAAAGTCCCCAAAATCAGGACTGTCCCTATAAAATTGGGACATCTGGTCACCCTAGCTGCAGCACTTCAGCAGGGGTTTTTAGGGCTGAACTGCAGCACAGAGTATGGCCCCCAGGAACTGAGCTATTGCACTTTGAACAGGGTTTTAGGATTTGAGAGCCAACGGATTTTCTTGTGTTAATCCCCCTTCTCCGCCCCACGCTTTATTTTACTTGAACAAGAAAAAATTAGGAAGTGGTTGAAAAGCTTGAAAAGGGAAAGAGAGAGAATAGACTGAAGGTTGCAATTGGTCCTGCTTTGTTGGGCTTGCTGTATTGTATCTCCCATGTCATGTTTCCTGGTTTGTGTCCCTGCGGTCCCTTTGCACGAACTCCTGGCACTTTCCATCCAACTGTAACCCCCTTAGCGCAGTATCTGCTTCTCCGAATCCAGTGTTGCCAACTTTCATGGTTTTAATTGCAGCTCTTGCGATATTTGGTGTCTTTCATAAAGCTCCAGCTCCTGGCATCATGTGATTCTGTGAGAATCTCAGCTTTCGCTTGGGGAAAAAAAGTAAAGTTTCTGGCACGTTTCTCATGGTTGTGGAGAAAAGCAGAAACCAGAAAGCAAACCAAACACCAAATTTTATTTTTTTTAATGTAATGATTTTTTTAGTAAATCTCCTGATTTGTTGGGGGGCAGGGTGCAACTTGATATTTGTGAACACTTGGAGCTGGCGATTTGCTTGATGGATTTGGGTGTACCTCCTGCTGCCATGTATCTATGGTGCCTGTTGCAGTCTTACATTGCCATGATGAGATGACATTTGCTATAGTCTGGGTTTCAACTGTCAGTGCCAACTCAAGTGCTGATCGCATGTGTCATAAATATAAAGGGAAGGATAACAACCTTTATGTATGCAATAACATAAAATCCCTCCTGGCCAGAGGTATAGAATCACTTACCTGGAAGGGGTTAATCAGTTCAGTTAACCTAGTTGGCACCTGACCAAAAGGACCAATGGGGAAAGAGGATATTTTCAAATCTGGGGGGAGAAGAAGGGGAAGGTTTTGTTTGTGCTCTGTTTGTTTCCTCTCGGGACAAAGAGAGAGACCAAGTAGGTAAACCAGCTCCTAAAAAGACCCTGAAATGATGCATCTAAAATTACAGAAATTGTAAGTAATAGCAAAGAAATGCGTTAGATTATCTTTTGTTTTAGCTTGTGAATTTTCCCTATGCTGAGAGGGAGGTTTATTCCTGTTTTTGTAACTTTGAAGTTGAGCCTAGAGGGGAATTCTCTGTGTTTTAAATCTTTTATTACCCTTTAAAGTTACCTTCCATCCTGATTTTGCAGGTGTGATTCTTTTACTTTTTTCTTTATAATAAAGTCTTCTTCTAAGAACCTGATTGATTTTTAGTGTCCTAAAAACCAAAGGGGTTGGTCTGTGCTCACTTTGTTAACCTATTGGTTAGTATATTATTCTCAAGCCTCCCCAGGAAAGGGGGTGAAGGGGCTTGGGGGGATATTTTGAGGAAATAGGAACTCCAAGTGGTCCTTTTCCTGAATCTTTGTCTAAATCACTTAGTAGTGGCAGCAATACCGTCCAAGGACAATGAAAGGATTTGTGCCTTGGTGAAGTTTTTAACCTAAGCTGGTACTTATAAGCTTAGGTCTTTCATGCGGGTCCCCACATCTGTACCCCAGAGTTCAGAGTGGGGAGGGAACTCTGACAGCATGTCAACTTGCTGTACTCTAAAATTAGAAGGTCTCACCCTGTCTAAGGCTTTTCACTAGCACCCTGCAGAATAGTAACTTAGGCCCCAGTTTAGCAAGGCACTTAAGTCCCTCTGCAGTCAATGGGAGTTGCTTACAGTTAAGGACATGCCTAAAGTACTTTGCTGAATCAGGGCCTTTGTACTGTGCATCTTGTACTGAAACCTTAAGAAGGCAGGAAGGGTCCTGACCTGGAAATCTCCTTCAGAGCCAGCTCTTTAAATGTTTTGTCCGTAAATGGTATGGAATGGATCACCTGCCCATGATTCAGCAGAAACAGCTAGTTCGGTTGTGAAGCAAGTCCTTTTGCTTCACAACTCACACAGCACAGGCTTCAACAGAACTCTGGCAGTGCTTTGATTTATTCCTCTTCCCCACACGCAGCCATTCCTCAGAGAAATCAATTATATCCCTCCAAACAATAGTGAAAGGCCTTGAGGAGATATTGATCTGTAGCAGAGCTGGAGAGGGGAATATTTGTGACATGGAGATGCTCTTTTGTAAGCAAAAGATAATGACCAGATCATGGGGACACTTGCTGAATAGGACAATGCTAAATGGGCATCAAGGTGAAGGGTGCCGATGCCTGTGAATGAAGCATTAAAATAACACTTTTCTCCGGGGTCACTACAGCTAGCAGCAGCTCCTCCTTCCTTCTTTGGCCTTTTCATTTGTTCTGATCTGTACTTGATTCCTATCTCTCCCTCTCCCTCTCTCTCTGTTTGGACTTTCATTTTCTCAATCCTTCAGTTTCTTCTCTCTCTTCATGTCTCCCCCCCCGGAATTCTGTCTTTCGACAATGTAACAGATTAGCCTGAAACACACCCACCCTGTTATAGCTGTTGCTCCTGCTGGGAAAGGGTAAAGAGGATACTGCTGAGTCACTGTCACAGATGGCTTGTTGCCAAGCCACGATATAAGGGAGGTGGAAGTGGCTCTCTAGCGAGAGGAACCAGAGTGTGGGCTGAGCAGTCCAGAGGGAGGAGCCCTAGAAGCAGCCAAGTCTGGAGTGTGGAACTTTGTTGTGTTGTTGTTAATTTCTTTGTTAATAAAGTCAAACCCCGGGGCAAGGTCGAGTTCTTGATTCTGCACATTGGACTTTGTTTTAGAGCTGGTCAAAAAAGGCACCTACTACATTCTTCTCCTCTTTGCACCAGTGACATTGATGACATCGCCAGCATGGCCAAGTCAATCTGCCGCCTGGTGCCTGCTTTTCCTTACTTTGTTTCTTGCAACTTGTCTATGGGGATTGAAGAAGCCTTTCCTGTTGCATTTTACCCAGTCTCTAATTTTAATTAATTAATTAATGATAATAAAAGGAGGCCCAATACAAGAGCATGACACCCTGCCAATTAATCTTACATCCCAATAGAATGCTTGAATTGCTTTGACAGGCAAAGTGTCTTTAAGTGGTGATGTGTGTTGTAGCCAAGTTTCCACCCTGGTTGAATGCATCAGCTTTCATCCCTGCTAGCTGTGGTTCAAACAGGCCACTAATTGCACTGGCTCCTGTAACACCTGTTAAGAGCCTCTCAAAGGGGGTGGGGGATGTGCCTGCGAGTGTACATGTCGTCAGAGCTATATAGCAGTCAGTGGTGGATTGTTACCTGTGGGCTCTAATTTGGGCGCTGCTTTGTTCCAGGAAGCCCCCAGTCCTCTCTCTGGCTCAGACAGTGACATCTGCAGTGACTGATTTTGGGAGCTCATACGACATTTTCACCCTGCTAGCTGCAATCCCATTCACCTTCCAGAGGGAGCGGAGGCAGAGATTCACTGGCTGGTATTTTAGAAAGTGGGGACAGAGCAGAGCTCAACAGCCACCTCAGTGAAAAAGTTCCTTGTCTGCGTCAGCCCCTGCAATGGATACTTTCCCAGCATTCCAAGGGGCTGCCGAGGGGTTTCCAATGTGTGAGGGCACTTGGTGTCATTGCCTTTTTGACTGTCACCCATGGCCAGAGACTTGAGGCCGCTACTTTGCTTTTAATCAACTCTCTGGCCAAAATTGCATTGATTTTAATGAGAGTTTTGACTGAGAAGGATGATGCTAATCCCTAGCTTTTATATAGTGCTTTTCATCCATTAATCTCAAAGTGCTTGACATGGGAGGTTGCTATCATTGTTCCCATTTTACAGGTGGGGAAACTGAGGCACAAGGGGACATGACTTGCCCAAGATCACCCAGATGCATAGCCAGGAATAGAACCCACCTTTCCTGAGTCCCAGTCCAGTGCTTTGACCACTGGGCTACACTGCCATAAATTTTGGTACAAGTTAAATGAATAAGAAATGGGGGAAATCCTGGCCCCATTTTGGTCAATGGAGCACTCTTGCCAGTGCACTTCCCCCATCCTCAGCCACTGGAATCCACCCTTTTCTGGGGTGGAACAAACCGGGTATGTAGCCGTGCATAGCAACATCCAGAAAATGAAGTGAAGGATGAATAGTGTATTCCTCTGAAGCTGCATGGGGGAATTTTAGCCGGCGGAAGTGAATTACAGTACTATCTTGTTAATGACTGGGAAACCCGATGCCAACAGAATTTTTCGAATTAGGAAACTAATGCAATTAAAAAAAATCAAAAATACCACATCATAAAATGCCCTATTGTTAATTTATATCGACATTTATAGCCTCCTTTTAATTACTTGGCAATGGACTGTGGTTTGTTTTGCAGGACTAATGAATTCTTTGTACCATGAGCACTGTAACTCTAATTGTGGGCTTGTCTACAGGGTGCTGCTGTCCAGGCTCTGGGGTGTGAATTGTCAAGCTCTCAAGACACTGCGCTCTAAGGTCATGTCTACACTAGCACTTATGTCGGCAAAACACATGTCACTCGGGGGTGAACAAACCACTGCCCTGAGCGACATAAATTATGCCAGCCTAAGTGATAGCGTGCACAGCGCTATGTCAGTAGCTACTGCCGCTTATTGGGGGTGGTTTAATTATGTCAGCAGGAGAGCTCTCTCCCATTGGCATAGGGCGGCTACATGAGTGGTCTTACAGCAGCGCCATTTCAGTGTGCCTGGCTTGTCAAACCACAGGGATTAGTGAGGTTCTGCTCTATCCACGTTTGTCATAATGTTTTGTATTTTTTTTGCATTTTATTTCTAATATGGGATCTAAAGGTACCAGTAACAAGAGTGGCAAGGCAAGGCTAGCACTACAATACTACAAATAATAGTAATATACCCTTGAAAAGGCCAGTAGTCCAGCTATGTTAATATCGGTGCACTTTAAGTCCTGCTTTCATACTCTTTGGAATCTGGTAAATCTCCAAGCAAGTATCTTTAGCCCTGTGCCTGCCATTAAAACGCAAATGCTTCCCACCAGTTATCTCACGGTGTCTGAGAGAATAAAGTGTTTTTATTTACTTAGAAGAGGAGATAACTTAGAAGAGTATCTCAGGGTCTGAGACCAAGTTTATAAGAGTCTATTGGCCTGGCTCCATAGCTGAGGGATTAGCACATAGGTCTTGTAAACCTAGGGATCATGAGTTCAGCTCTCACTAGGACTTTGGAAATGCAGCTGCTTCCTGGAACTACATTGTCCTGATGGATGGCTGGCTCTTTACATCTGCTGTATAACTTCAGGAGAAGGTGTAGGGAACCATGGGGCACAGGAGGAGGCTGAGGGGGATGGCTCTGAAGGTCTAGAATTCTGGATATTACAGGAGGCCAGACTAAATTATCACAGATCCCTTCTGGCCTATTAATTTATGAATGGGAGTCTTTCCACTTACTTCGGTGGGCTGTGAATCTGGGCCGCTGGCAGTGACTCCTAGAGTTGCTGCAAGTTCCTGGCCATGGTATCTAGCACTTCTTTGCAGTGATTTGTAATTTTTGCAGCTTCTGAACTCAAAGCCAGTTTGAGAAGAGAGAATCTGAAACTGAGCAGGAAGCCTGAACAGCCAGTTGTAATTTTCACATGCCGCTACCAATTTCTCATGCACATGCTGTCTCCAGCAGGCCTGCCATCCCCACACAGCCATGGGCTTCGCAGCCTGACCAGCATGGTGCGGAAACAGCAGAAAAAGGAAACCTTGTGTCTTAAACAGGAAAAAAAAAAGCCCATTACTATTATTGAATAAAATCCTGACAATTTAAAAAGCTCTTTTAAATATTGTTGCTGCATTTCCAGCTGTTAAAATCTGCCATATTTAGTTATCATAATAACAAAATGCTGCGTCTGATTTCAGCAGCAGGGAGGCAGACCCATTATTCAGAAGGGTTTTTAAACGATCGGGTTTTCTTCATCACAGTAGTGCTCTCTTGACTATTAAAAAATCTCTTTGTTGTCTTGGCACCTCTGGCCTGGATACTGAGGTGGTGGCTCCTCATTGGTCGAGGGCCGTGGAAGTGCTTAGCAACGCGAAAGTCCCACGCTGTTTGAGCAGGAGGCTGGAGAAAGATGCTTTACAGGCATCTCTAAAAAGCAAAACACAAAATCCCTCCCAGCCTCGGTGGGAAGTTTTGATATGGAAAAGTTTGTTTTAAAAGAGAGAGAGAGAGAGCATGAAAATTGTGTGGCTGCCATTGCACTCTGGCATGTGGTGGGGCAGAGAGGACCTTTCAGCACTGATCCCTATGGGAGGGTTGCTGCTAAATTGTCTTCTAAGGGCCTCAAAGTACAAAGGAGCAACATATGCCAGCAATATGGTAGAGGAGAATAGACTGGCTGGCAGAGGATGAGTGAGTGAAGGTCGGTGGGGAACGCTATGTCAGGGACTTTATAGGATTCACCAATAACCAATTCCAGGCACAGTAGTGCAGATATGCTGGAGCTGGCATAAGGAGCAGAGAGCCAATGCTGGTGCTTCGGTAGTCGTAGAAGAGGTGTATAGGGTGAGCATAGTTAGAGACATTTCACGTCCCAGAGTGGAGTGGACACAGCTCCTGTTGCTCACCTGGTGAGGGCTGCAGGCAGGGCAGCTCCAGGCACCAAAGGAGGAAGCACGTGCCTGGGGCGGCACATGCTAAGGGGCGGCATTCTGTCCATTCTTGGGGCGACACAGTCTGGGCGGCTTTTTTTTTTTTTTTTTTTGCTTGGGGCGGCAAAAATGGTAGAGCCGGCCCTGACTGTAGGCCAGCTATGCTTGCTCCTTTCAGCATGTATATCTGCTACAGTTCTGACTGCCTCAATGCCTTGCAGCTGGATGCTCCTGGTGGGCTTTGCTCCAGCTGCAAAGACCCCAGTGGACTCTCAGATCTCCATCAGCTAGAAGGCACAATCAGAACGAACCCCTGGGCTGAGAGAGCCGGCTGGTCAGCGCAGCGGAGACAGGAAGATGGCCTGGAGCTGCCGGAAGCGGAGGAGAGATGGAAGCGGTCTGCCATGGCTAGAGGAGCAGAGACTGGAGAGGTTCAAAGCTGCTGGAAGGGAGGGAAGGCTGGAGAAGGCCAGAGGATCTCAAAGAGGGAAGTCATAGAGTCTGGGATGGGAGGAAGGTCTGAGAATTGTTGAGGGAAGTGACCCAAGATCCGGTGCCTACCCCAGTTGGGAGATAGGCCAAAGGGCCCTTGGCTGTGCAAAACAGGTTCACTCCTGAATTGCCCTGACCAGTCTAGCCAGGGGTCACACATACGGGAGTGTGATCCAGGCCTCCACATTGCACACTGAAGCCGTCAGCTCTGTTGAGGCTGATGGCTGCTCTGATTGCAGCTGCTAGGGTCTCATGCAGCAGCCTGGTGCTGATATTCCTGGTGCTGAAGCTTAAAACGGACTGCTCTGATCCAGTGCTTGCAGCTGGTAGAGGGCAGCTGTGATGCAGTACTGCAGTTCCTAGCGGTGCTGCCGCTGATGGCTCCAATATGCTGGCTGATTGTTGTGTGACGGGAGCTGCTACTGCTTGATTGTTAAGGTTGAAGCAAGGTTTCACTTACAAGCCTGACTTTTCATTTCGTTGCCTTCCTTCCCCTAAAAGCAACCTCTCTCCCTGAAACATTTCATCCCTCGCCTCATCCCAGGGCCCAGAATTTCTTCAAAGTGTAGTCAAAATCAGAAAAGGAGTTACTGTATTTTGAAAATGTACCTGAGGGTCCCTTTTGAAAATGTTTCCAACAGTTTTGGCTTATTACTTATTAAATAAGAATAACATTTCTATTAGAGTAGGGCCACCAGGCCACAGGTCAGGTTGGGCTGCATTGTGCTAGGTGCTGTACAAACGTGTAACAAATTACAGTCCCTGCCCCAAAGCACTTGCAGTCTGAAAGCTTATCCTATTGCTAGTGTGGCTTGCCCTAGAGAATCCAGGTTAATTTCCTCACTGGCTTTGTTGCAGAGAAGTGCATTTCTAGTACTGACTTCTAGAGAGGGTGGGTGGTTAGCGGGGAAATTACAAAGCCGTGTAATAGAACATAGAAATAGCTTGAGGCTCCCTGCGCTCAGGTAAGCAGGCAAGGGGTTAACTAGTGGCTTGTTAAAACAGGGATAGAAAAGGGAGCTGGAAAATGCTGAGGGAGGCACCCTGAGAGCTGAAGGAAGAGGAAGAGGCGCATGTGCCCAGCCCAGCAATGTCATAGGGTTAGGAATAAAAGGGAAATGCTGGGAGACTGGAGGCAGAGATACTGCTTATCTGGGTTGGAGATACAGTAGAACCTCAGAGTTACAAACACCTGGGGAATGGAGGCTGTTCGGAACTCTGAAATGTTGGTAACTTTTGAACAAACCATTATGGTCGTTCTTTCAAAAGTTTACAACGGAACATTGAATTCATACAGCTTTGAAACTACTATACAGAAGAAAATGCTGCTTTTAACCATATAAATTTAAATGAAACAAGCACAGAAACCGTTTTCTTACTTTGTCAAATATTGTTTTAAACTTTCCTTTTATATTTTTAGTAGTTTACATTTAACACAGTTCAGTACGGTACAGTATTTGCTTGTTTTTTTTTTTTGGTCTGCTGCTGCTGCCTGATTGTGCACTTCAGTTCCAAATGAGGTGTGTGGTTGACTGGTCAGTTCGTAAAGCTGAGCTTTTACATACTGTATGCTCTTTGAGTGTGAGGGTGGGTGATTTAAAGTGGCAGGGTGCAGGATTTTGTTTCTTTGCTTGGATGGTGTATTTTGTGTTTTCCTTGGTTCCCTCCTGTCACATCGTCTTCTCTGCCCCCCCTCCCCCTTACATGTTGTTGTGCTACCAGGTGCTGGGATGAGTCAGGAAGAGGCTGGATCTATTGGAGGGGGTGGTTAAAGAAGGAACAGAGGGCTGGGTGGATGTGGAGGAAGAATGAGATGCTGGGGAGGGCGTGTAGAAATGGGCAGGGACCTTGATGCAAGTGAAACTTTTAATGTTTTATATCTAGGAGATTTTAAGCTTTAAGTTTCCCATGTGGAGAAATGCCTCCCCACCCCTTTTGCTACTCCTCCCACTGAAACACACTTTCAACCTTTGCTCTTTTTACTTAAGTTTGTCATTAGTAAATAGCTGTGATACAGAGCTGAGGGGCTGGGAGCTCTGTGGTGACTGACAGTTACGCTGCAGGGCCTGGGAGCTCTGATGCAGGGGCCGGGAGCTGCAATGCAGGGGTGCTGGGAGCTTGATGCAGAGATTGTGATGCAAGGCTGCGCTGCAGGGCCTGGGAGCTCTGATGCAAGGATTGCAACACAGGGCTGCACTGCACGGACTGAGTGCTCTGATGCCGAAGGCAGCCCCGACGTGGCTTTTGAGGTAGCAGAACTGGCTGCTGAGCTCACACCTGCCCTCCAGGACATCTGCAGGGGCTTAGCAGAGAGCTGAAAGCTGCTGCAGGAGTGCTGCCACCTCTCAGGGAAGGAAGGGGACAAGGGGAGGGCAGCAGGCTGAGTCTTGGAACAATTGCATTGGAGGTGCCCAGCCACATTACATCCTTGTAAACATGAGTAACCGTATTATCCCTAGCCTCCACTCTTATGCAGTGTGCCCCCCAAAAAAGGTTACCTCCAAGGAGCAGAGCATTGTGGGTAATGAGATGCAAATTGATAGAGAGACAATAAGCCTGTCTTGTGAGTGGTTCCGACGGGGGCCAGCTTTTTAAAAGTCAGCTTGATTGCCTCTCTGGCAATTTGCATAGCATTAACCAGAGAGATTTTCTTTTTAAACTTGAATTTTTTTTTTCTGCAGAGGTCACCTCAAACTAATTACATCCCCAGCGCTGCTTTACAAAAGAGGGCTCTGCGGATGTGATTACAGGGTCTGAAGTGTGAGGAGAAGACTTTCCTGGCATTGGGGAGGAGGGAAAGGGCCTGGCCATGTGAACTCAAGCAGCTTTTAATGCACAAATTCAGGTGGTTTAATTATAGAACCCTTTTATTGGAGGTTTTATTTGTATCGGCTGCAGAAACCAGCATTTGTGTTGAGTGCGACAACAACGTACAAAGTTCAAGCTCTCGGTATAGTTATACAAAAGAGAGCTGTTCTCCAACTGTGCCTCTCGCCTCTCACCACAGCGGCCTGTTTGATTACAGCTGTGATTGATTGTACCTGGAATCTGGGTGATAGAGGAAGATTCCTCTCTCCCCCTCAGACTGTGAAATGAGGAGGGGAAGGAGGATCTTAACAAATCAGGTGTTTGGTTTGTTTTCTCATCCACATGCAGCTTTGCACCAGTTTATTTTCAGTCGGATTCTAAAATGATTTGGTTAAACCAGTGCAAAAGTCTGTGTGGACTATCTTATTTCAGTTTAAACCAGACTTACTTTGGTTTAGCTTATATTGATTAGGAATGGTTTAAGCTAACCTGAAATAAGTGACTCTTAAACCTACATAAGTGTTCATGCAGGGGTTTGCTCCAGTTTAACTAAATCAGTGCAAATGTGTGTGTGTGTGTAGACCTGTCCTTAGAGAGACTGACATTTCCTAGATCTGGTCTACTCTGAAAAGTTAGGTCAACATAACTACGTTGGTCAAGGGTGTGAACAATCCACTCTGAGCACTGTAGTTATGCCGACCTAACCCCCAATGTAGATGCTGCGAGGTAGATGGATGAAGGCTTCTCTCGATGTAATTACCGTCTCTCAGGGAG
Organism: Chrysemys picta bellii; assembly: GCF_011386835.1. Taxonomy (NCBI): domain Eukaryota; kingdom Metazoa; phylum Chordata; order Testudines; family Emydidae; genus Chrysemys; species Chrysemys picta. Next base: position 49,141,145 of record NC_088797.1, read on the forward strand.
GTGGTGTTCCTACACCAAAGGCAAAACTTTCTGTATCTAAACTACAGGGTTATGTCTCCATAGTGTAGTCTCCATAGCATAGACATATATTCCTAGTTTCCCTCTGCCTCAAAAGAATGAGACTCTTCCTTTCTGCTCACTGCTCCCAGATTGATGCTCAGGGCAAAAGCTTAATGGTCCTCCCAGATAGTTTGTAGCCTTGACAGGTCATGAGATCTGGGAACTGCCAGCTGAGTTATTCTACTTGCTACTTTGCTCCCCATCCCCCCAGTTCTATGCTGCCATGATTCCAGCAGCCAATCCGAGGCAGATTTCTAGAGGTTAATGCTTGATACTGTTTGGGAACTGAGTAGAGTGACCAGATGTCCCGATTTTTATAGGGACAGTCCCGATTTTTGGGTCTTTTTCTTATATAGGCTCCTTTTTTCACATTTGCTGTCTGGTCACCCTAGAACTGAGGTTGCATTGTGCTTTCAGGTAGCATAGAGAGTTGGTTTCTAGCCCTGGCCATGCAGGACAGTGGCTGCAAGAACCATTTTGAATGACAGGAGCAAGGTGTGTGGGGAAACAGGAATGTAGCAGAGTGATGTCATTGTGAGGTCTGAGGACTCGTGGCCTAATGAGGCATTTGTCTCCAGCCCTACACCACTGGAAATAGCCGCATCCCGGCTGGTATACAGCAGGAGTTTCTAGCTATCATGGTCCGTATGGTATCAGATACTGTCTGGCCACTCAGGCTAGCAGTGAGTTTGTCACTGGCCCAGAACTGCATATATTAACTATGGGAATACTTTAACTCATTCCCCAATTCTTGGGTGAGGGTTATAAACCAGGGCTGCTTGTTGTGACCTGACCTTGAAAAGAAAGAGAAGTGTGGGGAGAGGGAAGAGAGGAGATGCCGAGTTTGATGTGTTTAAGATTCTGTGGGGCATAGTGGAAACTAGTCACTCTCTCTTTTATTGTCCCGTCCCATAACATGAGAACCAGAGAACACGTGAAACTAAACTGGGAACCAGTAAGAGGCAGCGCTCCTGTAGGTAACCTGTGGGATTCACCGCTAAAGGAGTGCATGGAATGAAACACTGTGGCAGGTTTGAAAAGCCAACTGGATAATTGTATGACCATTAATAATGTTCGTAGTAATGTGGGATCTGACTATGATACGAATAATAAAATCTCATGCTTCACAGCATTGGTGGATCATTTCCTGCAGCTGGAAATGAATCCCCTGTGTGCAGCTTTGCATGACTGATTAGGTATATTGGGGGGAAGGGCGGATGGGGTAAATCTCCTTTCTCTGAAGAATCAGCTATTTTCATGGCCCATGTCAGGGGCAGGATATAGGAGGAGATGGACCAGTGGGCTTATCGGATATGACAGGGGGTGGGATACTTGGCTAGCTGGACTATGGCCTAATCTCATAGGGTAGCTCTCATGTTCCCATGAAGAGGGGATAGATAATAAGGCCTCTCGTTAAGGCTGATATGGTTGATGTGACTGTACCACACCATATGTGGGCAGCAGAGGGTGTAGCCTGAGCACTGTTTAGCATCAGTTTGCCCCCTGCATGAGGAATAGGCCTGGTGGGGTGTGGCTTCTTCAGTGGGGTAGCTGATGAGGTGGAGGAGTCCTATTGGATCATCTCATTCGCAGCAACGTTCTACCATTCACATCCATCCTCCCCTTCTACTTCATCCGTGCGTCTCGGAAATGTGCTGCTCTCATTTCTCAGATACTCACAGAAGGCAAGAGAATTTCTGGGGCTAGTCTGGTGTCTCCTAGACAGGAGAGCAATTGCCCTGGTCATTTGGAGCAAATGTTCATGGGACTGCACCGCCAGGCACTCAGTGGTGTCCTGTGTTAATCCTCAAATGGCTCAACCTCTTTGTCACATCTCCAAGACTCAGGACAGGGAGCCTCTGCTCTGACTGCCATCGATCCAGGGTGCCCCTTTTCTCCACTAACCCCAGTGACGCTTTTCAGTAATGTACTGATTTAGAACGGCCAAAGGTCCCTGGGATTTCCTTGGGATAAGTAGCCATTCCCTCCCATTCAGACCAGTGTAAGCTGATGGCCATGTTGCTAGCTCTCTTCCCGAGTAAGTGAGAAGAACAGGGTCCGAGACCATGCTACCGATACTCCAATATTGGGGCGCTAAGCCATCAGCCAGAACACACACTGCCCCCCCATCGGGTTATGCATCAGGGACCAGTGGTGGGCACTTTGGAAGTTTCTCCTCCCCAGGTACAGTCCCAGAGTTGGAGCGTTTGATTCGCGGGTGAATCATGGAGAAGGAGGTGCAAGTGCCTTCTAGGCTAGTTCACGATTGAGTCCCATGAGCCCAGTCTGCTCCTGTTATGTGCATTCTCCTCTGTAAACGATGCTCTCTCCTGGATGTTAGCATGGAATTGGTCAGGAGCAGGAGTTCGGGTGGGACTTTCAAAGTAGTTAGGCACCCAACTCCCATTCCTGGCTTTTACCATCTTCCCCTCCCTTCTCTTGGAAATATTGCTCCAGGAGGCCAAGCTAGCCATGGGCAGAAGGCTCCTAGACACACCAGGGAATTGAGTGGCTCTTCAGAGAAAGTCTGCATATGTTGCACATGGATTGATTAGGCCCCAGTCTTTTTGGCCACCTTTGCTTTCCATCTAATGTGCTGGTGAAATAGCTTAGCTTCCGTTGTACTGGTCCAGGCATGTTGGGTAAGGCTCTGAGTGGCAATTTCATGGGTAAGTTCCCTTCCACCACTCGTATCCATACTTTGAGTTATCTGCTGGGACAAGCCTCTGGACAGCAGCTGCTCATCCTATGCACCAAGCTGCTGAAGAGAAAGAAGCATGACAGCACTGTAGTTTATTCAGCAGCTTTCGTTTACTAGGTCACTGTGGCATCGCCCTGCTTAACCAGAAATAGCTGAGATGCCAGTGTGGTTGCTCACACCCTCGTCGAGGGAATTAAAACAAGGAAATGAGCAAAGAATATTTTTCCTCCTTTTTTTCCTTCTCTCTCTCTCTCGCTTATTCTCTTTTTTCTTTCCCAAAGATTGAGTATAATCAGAGCTAATCAGAAAATTATGAGCTGTCTGATTGCTGATTAGATTCCTAATGTTAATATAGTCAAGAAGCCTCTCTGTGTTGTATTTTAAGAGAAGTGTAAAAATAACGTCTTCGAAAGAAAGACTCAAAGCTACTGTAGCAGCAGGAGATCTGGCTTCAGCAAAGGAAAATAGGCTTTCCAGCCCTGGGAAGGAGACAGGCCAGTGGAGAGGGCGAAAGATCTCAGATCTGAGGAGGGGACGGGGCAGGAGCTGTCCAAACAATTATTAGATGCATTAGCCTGGAGAGGATTGCTCTGTGGCGGAGCTCAGAGAGAGCGTAGGGACAGCCCTTCCTCTTAGAGCTCATTCTTTATGGAGAATCAGACCTAAAAATGTCTCAGCTGGGTCTCTTCTGGCAGCAGGAGGAGGTTTTCTTTCTCCCCACCCTCTTTGCCCAGGAAGCATGGTGCTTTAGTCTTTCAAACCCATGAGCCCTGGTCATGCAGGAAGAGACCTTAGCTAGCTAGTGTGAGCTGGGAGCCTGGAATGTGCCCCCAAAAAGTGAGTGAGAATGAGATGCCTCTGATATGGCTGGCAGATTCTAAGTGAGAGAGCACCCCACCAGGTCCATGGATGGGTAGGCTGCACTGGCTTCTTTTAAATACTGGATCAAAGGGCTTGGATGAACGCTGTGTAACCACGGCAATTGGTACGCTGTATAAGAACCTGCCTAGAATAGACTGCATGGAGGAGAGCCTGGTGCTATGGGCTCTATTTCAGCTGCCAGCTGAATCCAGTGAGAATTAAAATCTGTGGACAATTCTCCAAGTGGGAAAATGCCTATCCGAAACCAGCAATCTCGTTGGGTCACGGAGGGGCAGGACACAACAATTTGGCTAACTCTTTCCTATGCACCACCACCTGCGACCCACCGAGAATCGAGCATGTCAATTTCCAGTGAGGTCCACTGGCTGTTATTCACTGGGTCCCTTCTTTATGGCTTGTTAGTGTCTTCCAGGCGCTGGGCAGGCCTGGGCATTCCTGCTCGAAGGTGCATCATCCGTGGCTTTCCCAGCTGTTACCCGTCCCTCAGCACTGATGGAAGGGAGGGGCTCCTCAGTCTTCCTAGGACATGCATCATTGGTTGCGGCGTCAGTTGCACTCCATTGCCCATGACATTTCTACCTCTCTGCTTTGTGAGATTTTGTGCCTCCTGTCTTGGGTTGCTCCCCAGGAAAGAAGCAAATACTCAGCACTGCTCCAGAATGAACTTTAAAAAAACACATCCACTACAGCCCTCTCTTTGCACTTCCCATCAAGAAACCTCTTTGAAACTATTCCAGCTGCCCCTTCCCGAGTTCTCTGCTGGCATCAGCTGTCCTCCTGACGAGTGCCAAGCTGTGACCCTGGCAGGGAGGGAGTTGCCCTTGCTGCACCTCAGCCTAGAATCCAGGCTAGTGGGGAGCAGTGAGGGACTGCTGGAAACTCCCCAGCCTGCTTTAATGCTGCTCCAGCTAAAACCAGGAGACTTGCATGGCTTTAAATGTTTAAATGTCCTGTTTAAATATTCAGTAGAGAAGGTTTTTGTCACACTATTCAATGGGCATGAGAGCAGGATGGGAACCAGTCCGCAGCCTGGGATTCCCTGGCTGCTGGTGATTGGCATAAGGTCACTCTTCAGCAAGAGCTGCCAAAGTGCCGACTGGAGTTTAAAAGTGCTTCCTACCATGCAGTGCATTTGGCGGCAGGCTCTTCAGAAGCAGAAAAACACTCATTTACACCAGTGGAGGATCGGGCCCTTAGTTGTTATTGATGTGCTAGGTACTGTGCAAACATAACTAAAAGACACTCTGCCTGGAGAACTTACAATCTACGTAACAGTATTTACCTGCTGATGATTTCCTTCTGCATTTGGCGTTTTGTTTTGCTCCTTGTGTTTTTTGTACAGGAGCAGCTGTTAAGCTTGCCTTCTTGTTTACTTCCCGTTTCACACACTGGCCTCACTGATTTGACAACAGGATTGACAACAGCTCTTGAGATGTATCAAGGGGTGGCCGTGTTAGCCTGTATAACTTTCACTCCATGCATCTGAAGAAGTGAGGTTTTTTTACCCACGAAAGCTTATGCCCAAATAAATCTGTTAGTCTTTAAGGTGTCTTGAGATGTGTTTGCTAATGAACTTCTGTGGCTGGGCCAGCAGGCGGAGCTCTACCTCCCTCACATACTACTTTTAAGAGCATGAGATGTGTTGCAGGAAGTGAAAGATGTTATCATTTTGCATTGTTTATAATCCATTTAATTAGCTGCTCGGTACAAAGAGAAAACTCTTGCAATTATTTTGAAAATGTCTTAAAATATTCCCCAGCACAGTTTAAATAGATGCAAGATGTCAACTGTCTAGTTGTAGCTAAAGACGGTTTGTTGACTGATTATATTGCACCCATCAGGAAAAATATTTACATTCATTCCCCACATAAGTTGGCAGGGTCGGTCCACCAAATCCAGAAATTGGACAGAAAACCAGTCTATGGTATGGAGCAGCAACTTGAGATGAGCAGGGCTGTGTAGCAAAGCATCACACAGCACCTGATTGCTTTAACGAACATTAAGGAAATCCAAAGGAAGTCCCATGCTGATGACTCCTAGCTCTACCTCTCTTGCTCAGCCAATATTCACAGTACCTCCATGCAGTTGTCTCAGTGCCCATGTGCAGGATGCACTTAGATGATGTTCCTGGGAAGAGGTGAATGCTTTGTAGAGCTGGCCAAAGCCGTTGCCTTTTCCTCTCTAGGTCACCATGCTCCAGTAACAATGGTGCTGTGCCATCTGGGAGTGCTCAGAACCTAGGATAGCTATCATCACTGTATTCTTGGCTGTTCTGGGGTGCCCAAGGTGTGGCAGTAGACAGAAATGCCTCTTTGTGTCTTTGGCTGTCCAAGAAGTTGCCTTTCTTGTTTGATGATGATATACACCACAGAGATCTACCAGTTCACCATGTCCAGGCTGAACTGTAGTAACATCCTGAGGTAGGATGCATAGGCCATATGGAAACCCCCATCTAGGTCAACGTGCAGGAGCTGTTATGCATAGGCTAGTCCGACGAGATCACATCGCTGCGGTGCCCATGTGCTCTCCGTGCATTCTCTGTGCAGCGCCGGATTCACCCAAGCAGCGCTGGTGCTACTCGGTAGAGCTCTCGATGATCTGGGCCCTGAGTGCCTTAGAGAATCCCCTCTTTCTCCATGACTCGCCTGACAGCTGTGGGCATTAGGAATGCTATATGGACTTGGGACAGGGACTGTATTGTAGCAGGCCCCAGGCTGGGAAACACCATCCCACCAGAAATGAGGATGAGCCCAGATCTCCCCCCTTCAGAGCAATAGTGAGATCTCGTCTCTGTTCACTTGCCTTCCTGCAATACCACCCCCAGAACTAGCCTGGGGAATGGAAGTGGACAAGAGAAGTCCTGCAACTTTTGCTCCAAATCATTCTCTTAGGCCTGGTCTACACCAGAAACTTAGATTGACCTACCTACATCACTCAGGGTTCTAAAAATATCTTGCCCTGAGTGCAGTAGTTTAGGTTGACCTAACCTCTGCTGTAGATGCCACTGCCTCTTGGAGAGGTGGCTTACCTACAGTGATGGAAAAACTCCTTCAGTTGATTGTAGGAAGCATCTACACTACAGTGGCTGGACTGAGCCCTCTGCTTAGCTTAGCTTCACCTTCCAAAAGGTGTTGCAGGGTAGCCCCATGCACGGAAATATTCAGGAATGATGATGATTGTGACTGTAATGTAGTCGAGGGTAAATGGAGTTTACCCTCTTTTACCACTACACCACTGGATTACGAGATGCAGCTTCATCCTAGACACACACATTGTAAATACTAGTGGATCCTGCTGTATTGTTTTAGGTCACTTATTACCCAGATTAGTTCATCTTTTGCATGGAGAAAAGGCTTTTTTGATTCCAGACCTGCATTGTCTCAGTGGTCTCTCTTGTTGAGAGGATACAGGTGTTAACTCTGGTCCTGGTGTGTTGCGGACCTTCACAGATGTGTCTCTCATACTAGTCAATTTCTTGGTCCATCCTTGTTTAGTCTGCTCAGAAATAATAATGCACCCACTTAGAGCGCTCCAGATGGATCAAACTGAGCTCCCCTCCTCCTGGGAGCAAAAGGATACTGCTTTCTGCCCTCCACTAAACCGCATCAGATCCTGCTGCTGAGTGCTCCTTTATCTGTGGTCACTAATCCCGCCTGTGGGAAGTCGTCAACAGTGCTAAAAAGAACTACGCTGCTCAGAGCCTTCCTGGAACACAGTGCTGGGCACTGCAGAAGCAATTGGAAACAAGGCCTCAGACCAGTTTCCATATGGCCCAGCCTGGAGGAAAAGGATTCCCATCAGGATGAATCTAAAGTTCTTTCAGCTTGGTCCGTGCTGTTGCTTAATGCAGCCTGTCTGGGAGGCCTGTCCCAAGAGAGCCCTCCTAGCTTTACAATTTTTCCAACTCACGGGAGCCAGAGAGGCTTAGGGTGAGATTATGGAAAGGGCCAGCGTTAGCCTGATGCAGCTACCATTGAAATCAATAGGAGTTTTTCTGGTGACTCCAGTGGGAGCAGAGCAAGGCAGAGACTGGGCAATGGTTGAGCACCTCTAGAGATTAGGTGTCTTCTCCAGTGCTGGAGCTGCCCTCCCTTCTCCACATTGGAAATCACACATTAGGGGAGGCCAGAAAGAGGTGGGAAAGGCAGCACTGTACCTCTACTGGAGTCTTTAAAAACCACACACACACACACCCCTCCCTCTCTCCCTCCCTCCCCCCCCCATGTCACCGTAGAAAGGGCAGAACTAACTGGAAATGAGAAGATTGGGTAGGGTGCAGAGCCCTTGCTGATGCTAGCGGAAGACACTCAGCGGCTCTTAGGAGGAGCCCCGCACTGTGGTGCAGGGTTGGGCCCCTAGCTGGACAGGTCAGAGAAAGAGTGATGGATTGTGAGCTGCATGACAGAGAGGGGCCTGGCCAGAGAGGCTGGGATCAGAGTCCTTTCCTTTATTTGTATTATGGTAGTATCTAGTGGCCCCAGTTAGGAATCAGAGCCCCACTGTGCTGAGCACTGAACAAACACAGGACAGCAAACTGACACCTATACGCAACGGTCCAGTACAACGGAGAGACGTGGGAGCGCAAGGTACCAGTGAGACCATTCTAACCCTTCTGGTAAGCAGTGGTTGCAGCATGCCTGCTGCCTAACCGCTACCGAGCGTCTAGTGGGCTTGTGGGGCAGATGAGTATAGAGGAGAGAAGTAAAGGAGGGTTGTACAGTGGCCTTATGGATATTTTATGATCAGCTTCTTCTGTGAATGGGAAAGAATGAGAAGGTGCTTGTGGGTGAGCTCAACAAATGGGCAGTGAAGGTTGGTGTTGCTAGCAGAGCAGTACCTGGGGCTGACAGCTCGACAGTTGAGAAGAGATGATAGGTAGGCCAGGAAGGGCTTTCGAAGCCACGACCTGTCATTTGTGTTTGATGCCTTAGCTTTGATTGAGGCCCATCTCTGCATGAATATGCAGGCAGAGAGGGACGTTGGAAAATTTCCCCCATAATCCCTAAGTCACCTACGCATGGTCAGAAATGTTACCGTCTCACACTAGAACTTGGTATTTTATTGCATCCCACCAGCTGCTATGACCTGAGAAACCCCCCGCATTAAAACCTGTTCTTATAACCCCACCACGGAAAATTCACCCCAGCCAAATGGCAAGCGCCAGGCCCGTGCGCCTCTTAAGCCTGGTTTGAGTGGCGCACCCCATCCATGCCTGTGCATGTTATGGACCATACATAGTCCCAATAATAATTATAAGTCATCTTCTGCAGCTTCGAGCTGCTGTATCATTTCCCTCCCTCCCCATGAGATGTATCACATGTGGCTTTACATTGCTCCTGACAGTGTAGCAAAACCAAATGCCACATGTGCAACCTATTTGAGCACACGCGCTAGATTCCAACCTAGTAACCGGACACAGCTTATGTGAAGGTAACAAGTAAAATGTGTCTGATGGTTGGAGTTTTTGCTGACTACTCTTAAGGTGTCTTATCGGTGTGTTCTTAGTGTTACATATGCTGGGGACGCTGATGAATCCGGTTCATGCAGGTGTGTGTGTGTGTGTTGACACATCTAGCTGAAGCCACTTTGCCATTCTACCATTTTTACCTAATTAGAATACAAATGTAATTCTGACCCTGACGACTCGGTCAGAAACTTAGCATGGCATTCTTCTCCGCGTTCCCAAATTGTAATCCCGCCTGGATGGACTTCAATCAATGGGATCGTCTGAAATATACCACTGTTCTAGAGATACTGTATAGAGGGAGCAGGTTCTTTCCTTGCACTCTGCACCTGGTCTGTTCTCTCCATCCCACCCCCTTTCTGACTCTCCTTTCCAATCTCTCCAGCCGACTGCATGGACCACAGAGATAAATATACAATCTGAATGGCAGGTATTATATTCACTTATACTAATGTTCTGATTAATAAGCTCATCTCCATTCATTGTGAGTATTTGCTTTGAATCATCCTGGCTGCAGTACTGTATAAAGGACTAGATACTGTAATTGTCCCCCATTGTCGCCTCGTAATAACTTGGTATGATGTTATCAGGGTAATTTTTTTTGCTAACTTTGATTAATTATATTTTGTTGTTCAATTAAAAAAAATCAGAAAATGGTAAAGGGGGGGAAAGTTAGGAAAAGTCTACTCTACTTGCTGAGCAGCCAATTTACCAACATGAATGTCTATGGCCTATATTGTGAAAGGTTTTGTTTGGGCTTTTTTCCCCCCAAAGGTTTTTTGAAATATCAGGAACCAGGAGCCCGCATGAAAAAGAGCCAGTGGGAAATATTTTAATTTTTACAAACAGTTTTGGTCGGTAGGTTAGCTCCAAAGTGCTTCCCTGGGAAGTCTGTTTTGCTCCGGTGCTGTTGGCAATCTCTAAATCGAACATGGCAGAACTGATTTAAGTGCTTCTGTAAGACGGGGGGAAATCTCCTTTGGGTGGACAATTATGTGTGCCAGGTATCAATCCAGCATGTTTCAAAGCAGCCAAGATACTAAACCAACATGGAGTGGATAATGGAGATGCTGATGTTGTCTTAGTCAAATGCAAATTATTGGGCTCAATACAGAGGTAATTGGGTGAGGTTCTGGTTATACAAGAGTCAGATTAAATGATCTAATAGAGTCAGATTAAATGATCTAATGATCTTTCTGGTCTTAAAATCTATGAATAGAGAGATGCACTTTTGCCTGGCTGCTGTAATCAGTAGCTATAAATTTTACAAGGGTGCTCTGCTGTTATCCTTGCTGGTCTTATCCTAAAGGAAATTCCAAGGTTCATCTGGTTTCTAGTTAGCCTGCTAGGTTTTGGAATGGAGCAGCAGCTCTATTGGTTGGTTGCTTACAGAGCTTACATCGTCTTCCAGTAGATGTCAACTGAAACAAAGTAGAAACCCTCGTGTTTACGTCCTATTCTTCAGTTACTGTTGGGTACACGTCAGTGTTTGTGCTGCACCTCAGTTATTGTTTGCAACCCCCCTCTTTGCTGTGTGCCTTTTCTTACCAGTTTACCCAGTTGCTGGTGGCAAACCCATGTTCAGTGGTTATACCTCTGGGGTAATAGATGGCTTCCAAGTTTGTTTTTTTTCCTGAATCTCATTTGTGATTGGCTGCATTCCTGTGCTATATCTGCTACATCCCACTAGTTACTGGCTTCTCCCAAGCGTTTATCTCCTCCTCTGAGTGATTCCTGGTTACTGAATCAGAGCTTGGCTGGGGAAGGAAAAACAAAATAGACCAAGCTCTGAACGCAGTGGTGCAAACAAATGAAAATCAATGACTTCAATCCACAGCTTGCCAAAAGGTCCTCTGGTTAGGGAGGGGGAGAGGAGAAGGGGAGCGAGGTTCCAGCTTTCGAGAGATGGAAGATACAAACTTAAATGAGTTTTTCCCTGTAACACATGTCCTGACCTTTTTAAAAAAATGAAATTTATTTTATTAATTCTTTCTTTTTATCAAATCCGTCAGTGGAACACTAAATATATGACTGTGGAAAAGGTCAGGAAATATGTAGTTGGTGAAATCTTGTTTCAGTTGATGGATTTTCCCTTAGGGGATTTTTTTTTCCTCTTTATTTTTGTTCCCCTTCATTTTTTTCCCCATAACAAAAATGTGTTAATTTGTTTTGATTTTTCCAGGTTTAATGATAGGGCTGAGATATGGTCTTTAATCAGAGGAACAAACACTAAAAGCTCTTCAATTTCTGTGTCAGTGGGCTTGACCCAGCAGCTCGTATATGAATGCAGGATTGGGCCCAACATTTGCAAAGGAGAAGGAAGCTGAGATTTGTTTTCTTTTGTGAAGTTGGAGTCCAAGTCTGCAGTCCCATCAGCAAGGGGATGCAGGATCGGGCCCATTTTACAGAAATTCAAGGGTCTCTTGAGTCTCTCCTCTGCTGAGACACACATTGAAACAACCTGATGGATTCTGATTCCTCTCGGCAAGTCATCATGGTGGAACCAAAAGCCCTGTCCATCAGAGCTGGCAGCCAGGGGGGTGGGAGAGCTAGAACAAGTCAGGGCCTTTTCAACAAAAGGGTTTTGTTGTTGTTGAAAAATGCCAATTTGTCATAACCAAAACATCTCTTGGGAACGTATCAGTTATACTGAATTTCTGGTGGCCAGGGCACTGACTGGGATGTGGGAGACCCAGGTTCAATCCCTGCTCCGTATCTGGTTCTGCTTGCATCTCCCCATCCCAGGTGAGGGCCCTCACCACCTGGCCATTCTGCGGTGGCACTCTCTCTCTCTCTCTCCCCTCCTTCTCCTCCCCCCCCCCCAATGGATTTTAGCAAAATCCATTGAAAGGTGTTGGGTTCCTCCCGATACGAAACGGGGAAAAATATTTGAAATCTCAAAAGTTTTCATAGGATGCAAAAACAGCTTCCCACCCAGCTCTAGTGGATCTTGGCGACTTCCTCCAATGTTGGGAAGCAAATTCTGCCGTGTGTGCAATCCCATTCACTTCCTTTGGAGCTGCCTCCACACGTGCGAGGGCAGACTTTGGACCTCTGGTGTAAACAAACATGGAGTACTGAGTGCACAGCATGAACAAGGCTGCTGAGGCCCACACACACAGAGGATTTGACAGCTGAATGCTTTAGCACATGGGGGCTAGTTCAGCTGATGTTGCCAAAGCTGGGCTGCCATGACACAGAATGGGTGCCATGGGGAAACTTCCAAAGCAGTGATACATACAGTGCTGGGGGAATGGCATGGATCATGAGCAGGTCCCATGCGCTCCTCCAGCACTGGAAGGGCAGGGCCTAGCAGCCCATCTCAAGGCCTTCTGTGCTTTTGGAGCCCCTCTCTGCCTATTTACCCCCCTGCGGTGGTGCCAGAAGGCTGGGTCTGTGGCATGGCATGGATCTAGAGCACCCCGACACTGACAGAGGTGGTGGGAAGTGGCTCCACAATGGAATCCAGTAGCAGTACGTTAGAGGGAAAATTAACTAAGACAAGTAATAAGAAATAGCTATACGCTGGCGAGTCGCTGTGCTTCAAATCCGTTTCCTTGGGCTTAAGTTGCTCTTTATTAATAGTAAGAATGGGAGTCAATCAAACTGGCCAAAGGAGAGGGAGGAGGATCTGAATTCTCATTATAGGTGGTTTTATTAGCACCGAAGCTTTTTCAGCACCATGTCTGCGGGGCAGGAATTATGCCTTAAATGGGGCAGAGCTGAATTTTCAACAGAAAGCAGGAGAATTATCTTTTTAAAATTAAAAAAAAAATCCAGTCAGAAATTAATCGTATATTAAACCTCATGGGGGAAATTACGTTAAAGGAACGTCAAACGGCTGTAAAAGCTGGAAAACGCCAAGTATGGGAGGAAAATCCAAGTGAGTACATCTCCCTCTCTCCTTAGCTTTGTGAGCTCTGGAAGGAAGGTTGCGTGTGTAGTTAGAGATCAGGGCTGACTGTCAGGAGAGGCTGTTATTATTTGTATTGTGGTAGAGTCTGAGAGCTCCCATCATGGACCAGGACCCCGTTGTGCTAGGTGCGGCACATTTTTATTACTAGTAGGGATATTATGGTAGTGTATAGGAGCCCCAGTCCTGGACCAGGATCCCATGGTGTTCGGCCCTGTACGTTTTAATTGCTATTAGATGTATTACTGTAGTACATAGGTACCCCAGTCATGGACCAGAACTCTGTGGTGTTAGGCGCTGTACATTTGTATTGCTATTAGGTGCATTACGGTAGCGCCTGGGAGCCCAGTCCTGGACCAGGACCTCATGGTGTTTGGTGCTGTACAGACTGAACAAAAAGACAGTCCCTGCCCCAAACAACTCATAGTCTGACAAGAGACAATATTGATCAGCATGCTAGTTGATGGTCTCTGCACCCCACCATCACTAGCCAGCCTCCAGTATTTTGTAGGCATCATGGCATAGGATAAGAGGCGTTGAAGGAGAATAATGAGGGAGCTCTGTGGACATTTATGGGGCTTGTTGGAAAATATAACAACTATGTGACGGAGGCTGGTGTCATGGGTGGATCGGAGGCAGGAGTCAATGTCTCCATAGCCAAGGACAGATGACAAATAGGGCTTTGACCCAAATGTGCTGTGCTTTCAGATCTGGACAGGAGGGCAGGGATTAAAGAAATTCACCACCTGTGCAAATGGCCACACAAGTAGCTTTCTTACCCTCAACCTGTGAGCAGCACAAGGAACCACAACAGCCCTGCAACGAGGGCATTGTAGGGAAACATCCTAGGGTGGAAAAAACAGATGTTAAACCGTTCTTTTTTAAAATGTATTATGAACTTACTGCGTTATTGTACAATGGTGCTGCCAAACGCGACAGCTCACTGCTTTGCTGCTGCAGGCATGTGTTGTTCAATAACACACCCTGATGCTGCTGCCCACAGAAGTGCTTCTTGGGTAACTGGGCTGCCAAAGATCACAGCTCTCAGTTGCGTTGTTGCAATGTTTGACATAGAATACTGCCATATGTTTTTGTTAAGGGAAGAGTTTTTCCTCTTTGAGTCATAGAATATCAGGGTTGGAAGGGACCTCAGGAGATCATCTAGTCCAACCCCCTGCTCAAAGCAAGACCAATCCCCAGACAGATTTTTGCCCCAGAGCCCTAAACGGCCCCCTCAAGGATTGAACTGACAACCCTGAGTTTAGCAGGCCATTGCTCAAACCACTGAGCTATCCCTCCCCCTGTCATGTCCCTATGGGTGCTTCACTACAGGAACTAGTGACACACATCTTGAAGAACCGTCATTACTGCACAACTTGAGTAACTTCCTCTTCTCATGCAAACTCTTCTTAAGCTGTTATCACCCTCCAAGGCCAGATATTCATAATAGAAGCAGTATTTCATTGACCCATGCCAGGTTTTCAAAACATGCCTGCATCCGCCTGGCATTGCTGCCTTCTGCCCAGTCAAGTGAGGGCACTCAGTTAGTTAGTGTCTAGACACCTGTAAGATTTGAACAGATCCGTGTTACAAATTTCACTTCACTTCATTAATCTCTTTCCATCTCCTTGTTTTAAAACTTTGGGCCAGGGATTGAATTTTCCTAGCATAACATCCACCGCTGGCAGTGACTTCAGAGCCCAGGGGTTAAGACAAACACCAGAAGCCTTTGTTACATTGTTACTGTGTATATTTGTAATAATGGACTTTCAAAAATGAAACCTATAATTTACCTAATAGATCGTCAAGGTCTCTAGGTACGATTATCAAAGTATTGTAGTGATGGGAGAGCTGTAGAGATCAGCCAGCCCACCCCTTGGCCAGTGCAAGACTCTACCCTTCGTTATGATGCTCTGTGCTTTGTCCAGTTTTCAGTGTCTCAAGTGTTAGAGCATCTACCGCTTTCTGGGGACACTGTTTCACTGATCTCACTATTACCTTTCTCCCTACTATTCAAGTACACTTCCCTTGCCCAGATAGTAAATTTTCTTTGCCCGGTTTCATCCCTTTATTCCTCATTAATGGCTCCTTACTATCCCGCTGCACAGTGCCTCCTGCTCCCTGGAACCAGAGTGCACTTGGTCGTAACCAGGGGCATCAGCAAGCATCTGTCCTGGCATCCTTACGCAGGGGCTGCCACTTGCACTGTCTGCATGCAAAGACTGAGGGTTGGACTCATGTACTCTAAGGCCAGTGGGGACCAATGTGATCATATAGTCTGACCTCCTGCATGTTGCAGGCCACAGAACCACACCCGCCCGCTCCTGTAACAGACCCCTAACCTCTGGCTGAGTTACTAAAGTCCTCAAATCATGGTTTAAAGACTACAAGTTACAGCGAATCCACCATTTACACTAGTTTAAACCTGCAAGTGAGATTGTGCCCGTGCTGCAGAGGAAGGTGAAAACCCCCCCAGAGTCTGCTAATCTGACCCAGGGGAAAATTCCTTCCCAAAACCAGATATGGCGATCAGTTAGACCCTGAGATGTGGGCAAGACCGAGCAGCCAGACACCTGGGAAAGAATTCTCTGTAGTAACTCAGAGCCCTCTCCATCTAGTGTCCCATCACTGGCCATTGGAGAGATTTACTGCTAGCAGTCGCAGATTGGCTACATGCCATTGTAGGCAGTCTCATCATACCATCCCCTCCATTAACTTATCAAGCTCAGTCTTGAAGCCAGTTAGGTTTTTTGTCCCCACTGCTCCTCTTGGGAGACTGCTCCAGAATTCCACTCCTCTGATAGTTAGAAACCTTCGTCTAACATCAAGGTTAAATTTATTGATGGCTGGTTCATATCCATTTGTTCTTGTGTCAACATTGGCTCTTAAAATAAATAACTCCTCTCCCTCCCTAATATTTATCCCTCTGATGTATTTATAGAGAGCAATCATATCTCTCCTCAGCCTTCATTTGGTTAGGCTAAACAAGCCAAGCTCTTTGAGCCTCCTCTCATAAAATAGGTTTTCCATTCCTTGGATCATCCCAGTGGCCCTTCTCTGCACCTGTTCCAGTTTCAATTAATCTTTCTTAAACATGGGAGGCCAGAATTGCACACAGTATCCCAGGTGAGCTCTCCCGTGCCTTGTATAATGGTACTAACACTTCCCTATCTCCACTGGAAATACCTCACCTGATGCATTCTAGGACTGCATTAGCCTTTTTCACGGCCACATCACATCAGTGACCAACCAATACACATAGGTCTTTCTCCTTTTCTGTCACTTCTAACTGATATGTCCCCAAGTTATAGCAAAAATTCTTGTTAGTCCTTAAGCGCCTGACCATGCACTTTGCACTATGAAATTGCATCCTATGCCAATGCTCCGTAGTGCTGGATACCCCAAAGAGAGCAGGATGGGTCCATGGCCTCACCACCATCAGCCAGAAGAGCTGGCAGGGTGTGTATGTGGAGGGGGAGGGGAGAACTCAGGCTGCCTTCTGTATAGGGGTGGTGCTGCACCTACGCTGCTGGAGAAACTGTACCTGCCTCTGAGAAATGCTCCCTTTGGCTCCTGGTGTGGATGCCGGGTGGTTGCATGTCACTGGTTGTCGCCTCGTATCCCTCCTTAGTTGTCCTCTAGCCTCGTGACCCTTCCTGCAGGCCCAGCCCTGCCCTCCCGGGATCCTTCGCTCTGCCTCCCTTTGCAGAGCAAACATTGAAAACATGCTAATGTTGCCCCGACCAGCTTATGCGGTTTTGGACTTCTCTAGCTCAACAGCCACTATCGCTGTAAATTCCTCTCTCACATATGGGTCCGGCCGCACCTAGATCTGGATGCCAGCTTGGACACAGACCATTTTTGAAATATCACATGTAAAGCCCTCACTCCTTGTGACTTAGCTGATCTCTGCAAGGAGCAGCTAAAGGAACTGACATGTTAGGTCAGCTGTCTGCCTTTAGAGCCCTGGACAGCCTGCCTCCCTGAGCCGTCAGCTCCACTCCTCAGCGACTATGGGGGAAGGTCACAGAGGCTGGCTGGACGTCAGGAGCTAGGAATAGGGAGTGAGGTGACTCTGGAGGAGGGGCACGGGCATGAGAGGGCATCAGGAGCATGAAGGATCAAGCAGAGTTCTGATGGGGAGAGGAAGACTAGTGGGGATGCGCAGGCGGGCATAAGAGGTAGGCCCAGAGTGATGGGGACTGCAGCCATGATATGTGCCAGGCACACCCCAGGGCCTCTGTTGAGGGATTGGTGCCTGATGTGTGCTCCCCACCTCACCTGCCGTTTACTGCAGGGAGTGCTGGAGGTGCATGTGCGTTGTGAGAAGAGCATGGGTGTTGGTGAGCCAGATGAGGAGAAATGAGGAGGGGAGAGTGTGTGTGTCAGGGGGAACTTAGTCAATTACTTGGTAGTTTCTTTGATTTTTAGAAACTTAGGTCAGTGGGATTCGAACTTCAGCAGCCTTAGTTCTGCGATGGAGGGAATGTGTGTCCATCCAGGGCCTGGGGATGTACACCTTTACACCTGGGGCCCTTGGCGGTGCCGGCAGAGGGGCTATGGATATAGGGTAAAATTTCCCCCATTCTGAAGGCCAGCATTCAACCTATGCACAAGTTCCACCGCACTCACGCCCTAGGATGATGGCTTATGTGGTGCAAGGCCTTGTTCACAGGAGCGAATTCCACTCTGTGTGAGCCATGACGATTAGATCCCCCCCTGGCTCCTGGAGGCGAGTGGTCACTCTAGAGTGGGGCGGTGTAGGGAGGGGAAGCTTGGCCGTGCAGTACCTGCTGTAGGTATAGGTGGAGGAATTCAGTCTATATGGCTGCCTGTCAAGTACTGAGTACCAGCACTCTGATTCACAGAACAAATGGCTTGGGCCAAATTCCAAATCCCTGGAAACAAAAGCTTATAAGGAGAGCCACGGATAGATCTGCACGGTCAAACTCTGCTGGCCTGCCTTGAGTAATCCCATTGAAGTCAGTGCAGTTGGTCCTATGAGCAAGGCATGTGGGATCTGGCTCTGAACTGTAATGCTGGCTGGTGATGCAATGAGGAACCCCAGCTGTTGGGAACGTGAAAGCGTAGACACTCCAAACAGCTGATGTATTATTACCAGTGGTATTAAAATAACACTCGGAAAGGCACGAAGCAGATTTATTTGTTCTCCTCAATTAGAGCAATTACTGTGCTCTTGTGAAAGTCAAAACACAATTCTCAGCCCCGGCACCAGGCAGCTCTTGCTTATGGCAGGTCAGTCGTTGTCACTCCCCTCCTGTTGGAAGCTGTAAGCTGATACCATTCACCTCTCCAACAGCACTTAACACAAACTGGGTGGAGCAGCGACTGCAGCACACAGGCCTGTTCAAGGGCTTAGGAGATAATAGGATGCCCTTACGTGTCATCCCTGTTGACATTTATTGGGGGATGTCTGGGTTTCCCCCTCCCGCCATGTGTACAGTAGCATGATCGTTCCTTCTACGCGACTGCCGGTGGGTGCGAGCATGCCAAGGCTTAGCTAGCCTGGACAGTAATTGAAGCTGACTCTGCAATGAGAACAAGAAATGTTTTCATGGCTAAAGAGAAATGAGCGTGGAGTAGTAATAATCCTGATCGTAGCTGGAGAGGCAGCGACTGCTGGCGTTAGTTATATAACGGCTTTTGTTTTAGCCCCCTGTAACCAGCCACCTACAACTCTATGAAACTTTCCCCTCTTATTTCCTAGGCTTGGCTGCTGCCTAGAGGGGAATGATTTTACTTTTATTTTTCTGAAAGTCTGAGCCAAATTGGTTCTGCCATTTTTGAGTGTGGTTATGAAAAATGACTTTAGTCATTGGAAGAGAAGCAATTGCAATATAGATATATAATATGGTAGCAGCTATTACACCCAAATGGCTGCAGGTATTGAGCTAAAATTTAGCAGGAACGAGTTGTTATGGAGAAGTACCTTGTTTAAAACATCCCCTGAAAACTGAATTTGATTTGACTGCATTATTCCCCCCCCCCGCCCCACTGCTACCCTGACTCAGTGCAAATAGAGTGAAATTCACCCCTGGGCAGAGGCGGGCAACACAAGTCCAATACAGCACATCAGTGCTATTCTGAAGACGTAAATGGTGCCTATGCCTTGGGCTGGCCATCTGCGAATGGGTGAATTCCACCTTTAGTGCAGGACTTCCTTGCTAAGCTTATAACATGCCCAGCTCAGGAATGCCACACTGTGCAGGACTAGTTTAGAGGCATGGCTCCACTGGAGTATCAGCTGCATCTGAAAAGGTAATAGCTGCCTTTTTGCCAGGGTGCACAGGAGAGGGGGCTCCAAGAAGGAGCATGAGAATAGGGGGTTCACAGGGAGGTCCATATTATGACAATCTCAGAAATGTAGGGCTGGAAGGAACCTCAAGAGGCCATCTAGCCTATCCCCCCGTGCTGAGGTAGGATTATGTATACCTGGAAATTCTGTTCTCTCAGTGGGGCCTTGGGAATTTTATTGGAAGCAAAAAAATGTGTTAAGTGAACAGCTGCCATCCAAACAAAGGGGCTGGGGCATGGTGCAAATAATCTAAACCCAGTAGGAAAAGCACAGCCTGATGCTAAAGCAGCTGTTGGCAACATGCAAGTGGCCCTGAACTGCCTGCGAGTTCCTGTCTGAGTTATAGGCCTGGGCAGCCCAGGAATGGGTCAGTCGGCCAGTATTATCAACTCTCATGGTGTTGGTGTTTCTTAAAGCTCCAGCAACTAGAATGAGGTCATTGCCTAAGAGTCTCAGTTTGCATTTAGAAAAAGAAGTAAGTTTCTAGACCACCTGGTTGCAGTGAAAAGCTTGAAAACATGACCCACCCTTAAGTGTTTCAACCCGAGGAATTTATAATTATTTATATCTCATGATTTGTAAGTCAAGCTCATGATCTTTGGGGGCCTGACTCATGATTTTTGAATGGTTGGGGTTGGCCAGCCTGCAGCCCTTCACGGAGTACTTCTGTGTGATTTGTCATTGACCTTCCAGGTGCCAGGCAGGCATTAGGCATCCATGCACCATCCTGATGTTTCTTGTAAAGCAGAAACCGTTCCGGTGTGGCCTCTTGTTTACTTATTTGTCCACCTGGTGGATGTCGACAGGAATGGATCACTTCTGTCAGAGCAGCGTTTGCCATTGTTGGCCAGCAGGAGGGCAAACTCTTATGCACATTAGTGTTTATTTTCAATAACCCAACAAACCGGGAAAAGAGAAGGATCCACTACTGTAAAGCAAGAAGGGTAGGGATGTTACTGATTACAGGCACAGAGCGTGATAGTTGCTGGCAAATCCACAGAGCTATATAAATGGGGTCTACAGTGTTTTATTAATACAGGGCAGAACTGAAATATCCTGTGCAGGTCAGATTTGCTATGGTGATTATGGAAGGAATACCCAAGAAATTTATCAGTGTATTTTTTTTCATATGGTGATTTTATGTTAGTTGAATTCCACAGTCAGTAAACTGGGTGCCATGTTTGCTTGAACTGGGCTTCATCTTCTTTAGCAGAGCAATAGGCGAGGCTGAGGGAACTGGGGTTATTTAGTCTACAGAAGAGAAGAAGGAGGGGGGATTTGATAGCAGCCTTCAAGTACCTGAAGCGGAGTTCCAAAGAGGATGGAGCTAGGCTGTTCTCAGTGGTGGCAGACGACAGAACAAGAAGCAATGGTCTCAAGTTGCAGTAGGGGAGGTCTAGGTTAGATATTAGGAAAAACTATTTCACTAGGAGAGTGGTGAAGCACTGGAATGGGTTACCTAGGGAGGTGGTGGAATTTCCACCCTTAGAGGTTTTTAAGGCCCGGCTTGACAAAGCCCTGGCTGGGATGATTTAGTTGGTGTTGGTCCTGTTTGAGTAAGGGATTGGACTAGATGACCTCCTGAGGTCTCTTCCAACTGTAATATTCTATGATTCTATTATCCTAATAGGATTTTTCCAGAGGATCTGTCCTTTCTCCAGGCTTGGCAGGTGATATGCTGTATTTCCATGTGGGAGTAATTTTGCATTTGGCCAGTAAGAGGCGGCCACCAGTTTGGTTTTAATGGCATGAGAAGTGTAGCAGAAAAATGAAAGATTTTTGCAGTTTCACTTTGTTTAGGATCTGCTTAATTAGCTGCTAAGTACAAACAGAAAACTCTTGCAATTATTTTGAAAATGTCTCAAAATATTCTCCAGCACAGTTTAAACAGATGTAAGATATCAACAGTCTGGTGGTAGCTACAAATGGTTTGTTGACTGTGCTTTTTCCAATAGTTGAACTTGTTCCCCACATAACTTGGTGTCCACCGAAACCAGAAACTGGACTGAGAACTGGCCTATGGTTTGGAGCAGCTTCTTCTGAAGAGGTGCAGATATCCATGAATGAGGTAGAATCACCTGCTCCTCTTTGGGTTTCCTTAAACGAAGCTTAATTTTGTTCAAAGAAAGAGAGAGGCCACAAGGAATGAAAGAAATACAGTGAGAGTCCAGCTCTGATGGGTTCAGTTAGCCCCAGCGAAGCACCGGACTCCTCAATGCTTGGGGATATGTATCATAAGAGAGACCATTAGCAGCCCAGCCACGTCAACATGAAGCTCTTCACTGCTTTGGCAAGGAACTAACCCTTTGCTACTAACCTCAGACACATCACTGTCCACATCCCCCAGGCTACCCCAGACAGCCAATCAGGCCTGGTCACTTGGACACCGAGGCATTTTGCACAACTTGCAGCTGATCTTGCCTGGCTGCAGCTGGCCTGCTCTTCCCACCATCCCCTTCTGTCTTGGGCACAGCCATCACTGGTTCCTGCGTCACCCTCCCTGCCCTGGCACTGCAGGAATCTACAGTGACCTTGGTAAATTTTAAGACTACTCTCGTAGCCTGACAGATGCGTGCTAGTTTGCTCTTCAGGAGCTCCTTGTCCATAGGACACTGCCAGCTCAGAGGCATATTTGAAGCTGTCACAAGGTAATGGCAGTTGCCAGTGAAATCAGAGGTAGCTTATGTGTGTCTCACGTGAGACTTGCATGTTGGTGGGTCCCAGTGGATGCGCTTACTTTTCAGAGACCGTTCTCAGCTGTTCTTCATTCAGCAGCACTTGAGTTAGAAACGTGCTGCATCAAAATGAGGGCACATCTTTCTTTGACCCCTGATGTCAGCAAGGATTCCGGAGAGAATGAGAAGAAATAACACAGCAGCATTGAAATGTGTTCTCAACCCCTATGTGGGTTATCCAAGGGAAGGTGAAGATGAAGAAGATGGGCGATCACTCGTTACCGAGTATGATCATCTTCCATGGGAGTTATGGGTCCTCAGGTGGCTAATAAGGCCAGTCCTTGAACCACAAATTCTATTGCAATGAGGGCAGATGTTTTCAGGCTCAGCAGGAGGGTGTTGACCATGACGGGAAGCCAATCTCTCCTTCCTTCTGCGCCTCTTGTCCTCTTCAGCTTGGCAGCAAGCAAATTCAAAATGCAGGGGACCATCACGTAGGACTTCACTCCATTTTAAGTGATCCTGGGCAAGTGTCTCCCAAGTGTCAATGTCAATATTACACTTTTTTAGGTTTTCTTTCAGTAAGTCCTTATAACGCTTCCGTTGTCCACCCACGTTATGGTACCCTTCTTTCAGCTGAGAGAACAGGACCTGTTTTGGGAGGCGATGGTCTGGAATCTGGACAACATGACCAGTCCAGCAGAATTGCTGACGGATGATCATTGCCTCGATACTGGTGGTCTTTGCCTCTTTCCCAAGAACACACAGGCTGGAGCCAACTTGACGGGATGCCGGCGCCTCCCTGGGGCAGGCTCCTCCTGGTCACAAGTACTAGGGCAGCATTTTTCGGACGGGTCGCTGAAGCTGGCAGCTTCCTCGTATGGCAATCTCCCTGTGGTTTGCTGGTGGGCAGTCCCAGTCTGATGAATCAGGATGTATGTTAGATGGGGAAGGCCAATGGGGAGCCTAAAGCCTGTAGGGCCCAGGGCCTGGAAATGAGGGTGGATGGAGAGACAGGGATTCATAGAACTCAAAATGTGGCAGAAAATGTTCTAGCTCAACTCCACACTTAACTGAGAGCTTGTCTACACACCAAAAGTAACCTGGAATGGGGTAGGGGTGAGAATTTAAAGAGTAATTTTTCCTGATTAACTCCATGGTTAGACCATCGGCTGGAGTCTGTGACTTTGACCATCTCCTCTCCAGGTGTTATCCAAGGAAATTCCAGTTTGGGAAAGTGGCAGCTTGTCACCCCAGCTCCACTTTCCTTGTGTGCGATGAACCCAGAACTCCCTGGGTTCTGTTGGAGCTTATCTGTTAGTCAGGTTGTATTAACTTCTAGTGTTATAGAATCAGAGACTTTAAGGTCAGAAGGGAACATTATGATCATCTAGTCTGACCTCCTCCACAACGCAGGCCACAGAATCTCATCCACTCACTCCTGAAATAAACCCCTAACCTATATCTGAGCCACTGAAGTCCTCAAATCATGGTTTAAAGACTTCAAGGTGCAGAAAATCTTCCAGCAAGTGACCTGTGCCCCACGCTACAGAGGAACTCAAAAAAACCGCAAGGCATCTGCCAATCTGCCCTGGGGGAAAATTCCTTTCTGACCCCAAAAATGGCGATCAGCTAAACCCTGAGCATGTGGGCAAGACTCACCAGCCAGACACCCAGGAAAGAATTCTCTGTAGTAACTCAGATCCCACCCCATCTAACATCGCATCACAGGCTGTTGGGCATATTTACTGCTAATAGTCAAAGATCAGTTAATTGCCAAAATTAGGCTATCCCATCCTACCATCCCCTCCATAAACTTATCAAGCTTAGTCTTGAAGCAGATATGTCTTTTGCCTCCAGTGCTCCCCTTGGCAGACTGTTCCAGAACTTCACTCCTTTGATGGAGGATTCTCTGCTAATTGAAGTCTATAAGCCACAGGATTTGGGGACTTCAACAGCAGAGTCAAGGGAAACGGTAGGGACGGCTTTGTGGCCTGCATTATGCAGGGGGTCAGACCAGATGATCATAATGGTCCCTTCTGACCTTAAAGTCTATGAGTCTATGATGGTTAGAAACCTTCTGCACATGGAGTTAATCAGCAACAGCTATTCCAGAATAACTCTCTGTATAGAAAAACAACGAGGAGTCCGGTGGCACCTTAAAGACTAACAGATTTATTTGGGCACAGATGTATTTGTCTCTGTATAGACAAACCCCTATTAATTTTCAGGTCAGTATGACTTTTTTGTAGATTTTAGAGGGGTGGGTGTGCGTGGGTGTAAAATCGGCCTTATAATTGAAACTCAGCAGCAACTTTAATCTTGGAGTAACTATTATTTCTCCATAGTCTACTGTATAGAAATCCCCATGCAGCACTAAACAGTGTAAAAGGTCATGTTATAGCTCAAACATCACAACACAGCAAGAGGTGATGCCTTTTGAAAATATATTGATTGTCAGCAGTTTCCAATGCAAAGGTTATAATGGTCTTCTATTGAACAAAATAGTGAGAATCAAAGAGGAGGTTTTCAAAAGCACAAATGGCCACAAGGCATAGAGCTAGGTGAACAATGGGTTTTTTGGTTCTTTGGCAATTCTGAAAAATTGGGGGCTGGGGGAAAATTGTTACAGCATGAACCAAAAACTAAATTTTTCAAATTGAAAAGTAAAACTAAATGTTTCAAATCAAAACATTTCCTTTTGATTTTTGCCATTTAAAAATGTTTTTAATTAAAACAAAAAATAAAGGAAATTTTGAAACAAAACTTCATTTCAAAATGAAACGTCAAAATGTTTTTTAAATGACAAAACAAAAAACATTTGATTTTTTTTTTTTTAACCAGAACAATTCAGTGAAACCAACAGAAATTTGAGAAATGTTTTGGTGTCCTAAATCTGCATTCTCCAACTGCCCTCTCCCTCCCACCTCCCCAAAAAAAAGTTGGCTGAAAATTTTCACCCAGCTCTAGTTAGTCACCCAATTCCCATTGACTTTCCATGGGGGTTAGACCCCCAACTGGAGTCCGCCTTTGACAGTCTCCCCTCCAAGTGTTTCCAAAGCTGGAATTTCCTAGGGAAAGTGGCAGCTTGTCACCCCAACTCCACTTTCTTTGTGTGCGATGTACCCAGAGCTCCCAGAGATCTTTTGGAGCTTATCTGTTAGTCTGGTTGTATTAACGTCTAGTGTTATATGAAGAAGAAAAAAATAACTTTTTGAACTTTGTGTTATTAAAAAAAAAAGTATATTTTTTGCAAAACAAAAGGAATAGTTTTTTCCATTTGATGTCCTCTCTGCTAAGACAATGCATTGTGTTCTAATAAGAGCCACCCGGGCAAATTCCTTGTTCTCCTGCCCGAATGGCAGGCTCTATCACTTTATTGGTTTATTTATTTTTTTATTTTTTTAAAGAACTGTTCCCTCGAGCTCTAAGTAAAATTGATTTTTAAGTGAAACTATCTCTTATAATTGCCGCTGAAATGCCTTGTGGTTATTGTAATGGATTTTGAACTGTGACGAGGCCTACTTGATGATCATAACTGGAGCGCCGCAGATTATTTGAATGTGATTTAGGGAACCTTGTTGGATTGAATGATTTGAGCTTAGCTGAGCGTTTTGTCTGAATAAGGAAGAGATGAAGGCAGGAGCAGTGGCTCAAAATGCTGACTAACACATTTCCTGCCCGTTCTCGCAACCGCAAGGCTGCAGAAGCTGAGAATGCTTCAGAGATCTGGTGCCCCAAGCCCTGCCCTTTCCCTAAAAGTGCTCCATTAGCCTGTCCAACAGGCCCTGTGCTGTACGGCACTGTCCTCCACCCCATTTCCCTGCTGAGGCCTTTTGGACATAGATATGATGCCTAGCAGCTGAGGAAAAATGAGGAGGGTCTAGGATTGGCAAAGAAACTCTGGTATGCATATGAGTAAACCCTGAGCCTAGTTCAGGTCTTTCTTCGCCTACGGGCTGGGATTCTCTTCTTAATGTCCCCCCAAGTCCAGCTCAATCCTTCTCCTTACAGCAGGTTGAGTTCACTCCTGATGGGAAAACGATTCCTGTCATTGTACATGGTACAGCAGTGCCACTCTGATTATCTTCCTTCAGTCTGTGGCGCCCATCTCGGGTCAGCTTGTTTCTCACTGTTCAGCTTTAGACAGATCCATAAATCCTGGATCACTGGACTGGGAACCAGGACACCTGGGTTGTGTTCCTAACTCTGTCCCTAACATTCTGTCTGGCCCGGGGCAGGACCCTACCTCGCTTTCTCCATCCATCCAACAGGGACGATGATACCCAGCCACCTTTGTAAAAGTTCTTTGAGATAGATGGAAGAAAAGTGCCACTCTCTTGCTGGCCATCAGGCTCCTCCTCTAGCTTCACCTCTGCATTGGTGAGGTGGACGAGGCTTTCTTCTGGCAACTAGCAGAAGTTGCTAGATCGCAGGCCCTGGTTCTCATGGGAGACTTTAATCACCCTGATATCTGCTGGGAGAGCAATACAGCGGTGCACAGGCAATCCAGGAAATTTTTGGAAAGCGTAGGGGACAATTTCCTGGTGCAAGTGCTGGAGGAACCAACTAGGGGCAAAGCTTTTCTTGACCTGCTGCTCACAAACAGGGAAGAACTAGTAGGGGAAGCAAAAGTGGATGGGAACCTGGGAGGCAGTGACCATGAGATGGTCGAGTTCAGGATCCTGACACAAGGAAGAAAGGAGAGCAGCAGAATATGGACCCTGGACTTCAGAAAAGCAGACTTTGACTCCCTCAGGGAACAGATGGGCAGGATCCCCTGGGAGAAAAACATGAAGGGCAAAGGGGTCCAGGAGAGCTGGCTGTATTTTAAAGAATCCTTATTGAGGTTGCAGGAACAAACCATCCCGATGTGTAGAAAGAATAGTAAATATGGCAGGCGACCAGCTTGGCTAAACAGTGAAATCCTTGCTGATCTTAAACGCAAAAGAGAGGCTTATAAGAAGTGGAAGATTGGACAAATGACCAGGGAGGAGTATAAAAATATTGCTCAGGCGTGCAGGAGTGAAATCAGGAAGGCCAAATCACACTTGGAGTTGCAGTTAGCAAGAGATGTTAAGAGTAACAAGAAGGGTTTCTTCAGGTATGTTAGCAACAAGAAGAAAATCAAGGAAAGTGTGGGCCCCTTACTGAATGAGGGAGGCAACCTAGTGACCGAGGATGTGGAAAAAGCTAATGTACTCAATGATATTTTTGCCTCTGTCTTCACGCACAAGGTCAGCTCCCAGATTGCTGCACTGGACAGTACAGCATGGGGAGAAGGTGACCAGCCCTCTGTGGAGAAAGAAGTGGTTCGGGACTATTTAGAAAAACTGGACGTGCACAAGTCCATGGGGCCGGATGCGCTGCATCCGAGGGTGCTAAAGGAGTTGGCGGGTGAGATTGCAGAGCCATTAGCCATTATTTTTGAAAACTCATGGCGATCGGGGGAGGTCCCAGATGACTGGAAAAAGGCTAATGTAGTGCCCATCTTTAAAAAAGGGAAGAAGGAGGATCCGGGGAACTACAGGCCAGTCAGCCTCACCTCAGTCCCTGGAAAAATTATGGAGCAGGTCCTCAAGGAATCAATTATGAAACATTTAGAGGAAAGGAAAGTGATCAGGAACAGTCAGCATGGATTCACGAAGGGGAAGTCGTGCCTGACTAACCTAATTGCCTTCTATGATGAGATAACTGGCTCTGTGGATGAGGGGAAAGCAGTGGATGTGTTATTTCTTGACTTTAGCAAAGCTTTTGATACTGTCTCCCACAGTATTCTTGCCACCAAGTTAAAGAAGTATGGGCTGGATGAATGGACTGTAAGGTGGATAGAAAGCTGGCTAGATCGTCGGGCTCAACGGGTAGTGATCAATGGCTCCATGTCTAGTTGGCAGCCGGTTTCAAGTGGAGTGCCCCAAGGGTCGGTCCTGGGGCCGGTTTTGTTTAATATCTTTATTAATGATCTGGAGGATGGTGTGGACTGCACTCTCAGCAAGTTTGCAGATGACACTAAACTAGGAGGCGTGGTAGATACACTAGAGGGTAGGGATCGGATACAGAGGGACCTAGACAAATTAGAGGATTGGGCAGAAAAAAACCTGATGAGGTTCAACAAGGACAAGTGCAGAGTCCTGCACTTAGGACGGAAGAATCCCATGCACTGCTACAGACTAGGGACCGAATGGCTAGGTAGCAGTTCTGCTGAAAAGGACCTAGGGGTCACAGTGGACGAGAAGCTGGATATGAGTCAACAGTGTGCTCTTGTTGCCAAGAAGGCTAACGGCATTTTGGGCTGTATAAGTAGGGGCATTGCCAGCAGATCGAGGAACGTGATCGTTCCCCTTTATTCGACATTGGTGAGGCCTCATCTGGAATACTGTGTCCAGTTTTGGGCCCCACACTACAAGAAGGATGTGGAAAAATTGGAAAGAGTCCAGCAGAGGGCAACAAAAATGATTAGGGGTCTGGAGCACATGACTTATGAGGAGAGGCTGAGAGAACTGGGATTGTTTAGTCTCCAGAAGAGAAGAATGAGGGGGGATTTGATAGCAGCCTTCAACTACCTGAAGGGGGGTTCCAAAGAGGATGGAGCTCGGCTGTTCTCAGTGGTGGCAGATGACAGAACAAGGAGCAATGGTCTCAAGTTGCGGTGGGGGAGGTCCAGGTTGGATATCAGGAAAAACTATTTCACTAGGAGGGTGGTGAAACACTGGAATGCGTTACCTAGGGAGGTGGTGGAGTCTCCTTCCTTGGAGGTTTTTAAGGCCCGGCTTGACAAAGCCCTGGCTGGGATGATTTAGCTGGGAATTGGTCCTGCTTTGAGCAGGGGGTTGGACTAGATGACCTCTTGAGGTCCCTTCCAACTCTGATATTCTATGATTCTATGATTCTATGATTGTCTGCTGAACATTGCCATCTGACAGCGTTTAGCTAGGTGGCAAGCTGATACCACCCATTTGCATGCAAAACGTGCTCTTTTTACTGTTCCCTCATCCTTCTATTCCTGCCCCCCACCCCCTTTTCTCTGTGTCTTCCATCCATTACACCTCATTGTTCTCCTAGACTGCGAGTTCTCTGGCGCGGGGAATATTTGTGAGATATATGTACAGCGGCGAGCACAATGGAGCACTGTTTCAGATGCTACTGGAGTGCAAAATAGAAATCTGTTCAAAATGGTATTAATTGGCGCCATGGATTATGTCTCTACCATTGGGTTCATTAGTGATGTCCTTAATTCGACCTCTGTCCGGTGGTTCTGGTCCAGTTTGCAGCTGTCCCTGCTGAGAGGTGAATCAGGTTTGTAGCTCTCTTCACTACCTGGGTTTCATTATCAATCCTTTCCTGTGTACCCTGCCTATGGCCTTTGGGACCTGACTCTGGTGAAGGGCAGCCTAAATACAGTATTGCCACGTCCAAAACGCCAAACATCATGAATCAGGCCCCTCAAAAATCAGGCCCTAGGCCCAAAAATGAGGAGGTTTTTTTAGTTAAAGATTGTCTGGTGGGTTTTTTGGTCTGTCTTTTGACTGTCCACCCCTCAGTATATTGGCTTGACAATTAGTGTTGCCAAATTTATTGAGTTGAGATTTTGGTCTCTGCTGCTGGAATATAAATTTGGATGCTGCAGGACAAGGTTTTAATGCTGAGTTCTAATTGGTAGGGCACTGGACTGGGAGTCAGGAGACGTGGACTCTCTCCCCCCTCCTGGATCCCCTCTCCATCTTTGTCTGTCTTGTCTCTTTAGAGTGTGAGCTATTACAGGCAGGGCCTGCCCCTCACAGAAAAAGAAAACTCTCCGCTAATGAGTAAAGAATGAGCCATGATGTTTCCATTTATATTACAGGAAGGCCTGTCTGTTCCCTTGCCTGTTTCACTGGAGTGTTAAGACTTAGTCAACTGAAGGGAGCTCCTAAGTATTATTTATTTATTTGCTCAGCAGCTGTTCTAGAGTTGAGGAAGTTTGGAGATGTGCAGTATCATAGAAGATAGGGATGGGAAGGACACGGCAGCTTCTCTAATCTATTCGCTGCTAACGCAAACTGTGGCCTGGCTTTCCCCCACCAGCTGCTGTGAGCAAAAAGCTATTAAGACATGGATTCCAGAGGTGTTGACAGAAAGCCCTAGATCAGCGGGCACAAAGCACGTTTCAGAGCAAGGCCACCTTTGAGAAATGTTGGTTTGTGGCTCAGTAACCCCTGACAAATGGTAACAGCTTTGACATGGGAGTCATTAGGGGCCAGTGCAGGTGTCATCCATGCTTGGGGAAATTCAATGGCTGAAAAGCTTAGTGGGGTTGCAGTGAAAATGCACCCAGCAGAAGCAGCTTTAAACAAATGCTGACTCCCCTGTTCTCTTATGCTGTTGTTGTGCATGCCGGTAAAATAGCAAGACACTGATGCTCATTAGGGATGAACCACCTGTTTAATTCCTAAATAGATTAATTTTCATCTGTAGGGGCCAAATGAAGCCTTGAATTAAAGCAGATACAACTGCACTGCAATCACTGTTTTCAACTACTCAGACACCATGGTGATGGGCACAGTATAAATAGCTGAATAGGGTTTACACCAGGGCTTAATTTGGCCTAGCGAGTGCGAGACACTTTTTGTAAATAGTTTGTTCCGGTTTGGTTTGGGGTTTTTTAACTCTGCCTTTGATATTTGCATCTTCACACCTGCAGAACTCCAAATGCTTTGTAAGCCATAATTAAGCCTGCCTCCTCCAAGGGTGGGAACAGTTCACACTGGTTTACAGATGGGAAATCTGAGGTTAAGGGATGTGTCCAAGAGAACACAGTGAGTTCATGGCACAGCTAGGAATAGAACTCAGGAGTCCTGACCCCCAGGTCACTGTTTTAACCACTAGATATGCTGCCTCCCCAAGGTAAGACTAGAAGCCAGGAGACCTGCTCCATAGCTCAACCGATCTCCGTAGACGTATTGTGCAGGGTGAGAGTGGTGAACGTGCCCCGGCTCTAAGCCAGAATTCAGCCAAGATCCAGTCTTCGTGGCAGGGTCATCACGTCTTTGCAATTAGGGTTGATAACGGAAACTCCAGCACTGCCTGAGCTTACGCTGACGGAAGCATTGTGCCACTTCATAGCTCCCAGCTGCTTGCCTTGGAGGGAGCAAACCGCACCTGCCCAGCTCCGTCAGTGACTGAAACCCAGACCATCCTGAGTTGCGGGAGAGGTGAGCTTTGCAGAGAGGCCACTGCATGTTTGTGTCAGCATGGAACTTGCTGCAGTCATTAGCCCCGAAAAGAGGGGCTACCGTTTTGTGAAAATTCGCCGGGGCTGGATGGCAGCGGCAGTAACTAAAATGGCTGACTGCACTAACCGGCTCACAGTTGCTAATTGCAATGCCACAGGAGTAGGGCTGAGGAACAATAGCCAAGGGCTGGCGAGGGAGTTTGGGTAGGGTGTGGCTGGCACGTCAGTGGCAGCACATAGGCACTAACTCCCCAGGAGTACGAGTAATAACAGTAATAAACAAAAAGAACGAGGAGTATTTGTGGCACCTTAGAGATTAACACATTTATTTGGGCCATTGTCACTGCAGTCATGGGGACAAATGGGCATGATCAATGGTAACAGACTTGCATTGTTTCCTATCCAGAGCACATATGCTTCTTAGAGAATGGCATCGGTACCATTCATTCCATGGGTAAATAGTTCTACCTCTTGTGTGGCGCTAATGCCCATGCAGTAAACTGCAGAGGCTGGGTGATTTATCATGGCTGCACACTGCTCCTCTGGGACTGCTGCCGATATTTCCAGACCTCTGAGCACCTGCCAGGAGCTGCCAGCTATTTTAAGTAAGTAATTACCGGACACAAAATATTCCCTCCCCTTTCCCCGAGTTACCCTGGCCTAAATCCCGAAATATTCTGGTTTAAATCCCAGTGAGGAATCTTCCCTTTCCAATGGGAGCTGTCTGCCAGAGCATAAATTATCAGACCTTTGCATGGTGACATAATGCACAATGAATCTGTTTGAAATCATTTTTTAGAAACTTCTATAAAGAATGAATTACAGTCTCTGTGCAGTTGGGACCGAAGCAGCTTACCGGGTGGAAGGACGCAAGCTCTAGTACCCAGAACATTTAGAAATCATTTCTGAGACAGGATTGCCTGTAGGGTGGTGTAGATGTTTTATTGCCCATGAATTTGGGATGGCATCGAAGCTCGCATAACTGACTTGTAGCTTCACTGCTGATGAGCATTCCAGACTCATGCTGTTAAACCATTCTACCACACCAAGAGGTGGTCGCTTGCTGTATATCAAACGTCTAACTAGACACTTTGCTTGGACATTATAGGCCAGGAGCTGCAAGGGATCAAATCGTTCCTGGGGTTTGGGCCGGCTGGATTTTGTAGCTACCTTCTGGACTTCAAGCTCTTAGGCTGCCTTTGGTTTCTCCCACATCCAGAGTTTGAAAAACTGTGAAGAGCTAGGGTTAGGGTTAGCTGCGACTTCTCTCCTCCTCCCTGAGCCATTATTTATGTTTTAGCAGTAGGTGTTTTCTGTATATATAGAGGCTTTAGTTCCTAAATATCCACAAGCAAGAGATGTCCGTCCAGATATATAAAATCTGAATGTTTACCGTGTGGCCAGTTCCCACACAATCTACCCTCCTCTGCAGACAGGTGGACGGCATTCCATGTGCTATAAATACCATAAAATCTACAGATAAAAATGTTTCTCAGATCTGTGGGGGTAAGACAGTTGTAGAGAATGCATTGCTGCGATCAACGTGCCAGAACATTGCTAGTGGGATGAAATGAGAACAATTTGAAACCGCTGTGCTGGAATTCATCACCCAGGGCAGCCTTTGAAAATCCATTGACATCCTACCACTGATGTTAACGGGCCTGCCACGCCCAGAAATTACATTTTTCATGCATCAGAAGAAGGGAGGGAGGGAGAGTGAAAGCAAGAAAAAAGGAAGAGTAGCCACAGCTTTATCTTTCATGGGTATCTACGATGCACAGGGGCAGTTTTCCTAGCAGGCAACTTATCTTTTCCCCTTCATGTATTCTTTAAATAATAAGTTGAAGGGATAATAGGTCTCTGCCTCACCTCAGGAAATACAAATAGTCATAGGTGGTGGGAATGGGGCTGAGTAAGAGGGAAAGACCCAGGCCAAGGGCAGGTGGTGATAGCTGGCTCCAATGGCTCTTCCTTCCCCACAAGCCCTGCTGGGATTTCCGGCATGAGTTAATGCTCACTCCATCATCTGCAGTAAATGCCCAGCTTCCTGGGGCAGTGCTCCAGGGACACTATGGGGGCCAGAGAAGCAGCTGGTGTGGAGAAGCAAGGCTTAATGGGTGACTGGCTCTTGCCTTTGGCATGCTGCTCAAGAACTGCTTATTCTGGGAGCTGGGTCCTCTTCTTATGAGACATCCCGGAATGATGTTTCCAGCCATCTACATATGAGAAACCTGCTTAGGGGATCCCAAGTTGTCAGGGTGACGGCCGCTCCGTCATTTGCCTGCATTACCTTGACTTTCATGCCTGAAATTCCGGCCGGGATGGCCTTTTTTGTGGCTGATATCGGGAGGTTGGTGCAAACCTGCCGAAATGTAACCAGTTCTTACAGAGTCTAAATGCCTCTTAGAAAAAACGGCCATGAGCTGCTTCTTGGCAAAAAGAAGATATATCGGTCCTGGAAAGCAAGAGCAAATTTCGTTTCTGGAACAGAGACAGTTTCTTAAATGAAAAGAACAATCCTTTGATAATGTGGTAGGTGGGGAGTGAAGGACAACAGCAGAGCTGGGGCAGGACTGGCGTAGCAAGGTGGGCTGCAGGTCAGGAGTGAGAGGGGTTGGCAGAGCTAGGGGGCAAACCCAAGGCTGGAATAGCGGAGGCTATGGGTCAGGATTAGGCAGTAATGTCCACTGTGCCTGCCTGAGTGCTTATGCCTAAGTGGAACCAGCGCTTGTTAGGTCCTTTCTTTATAAGTATTAAACTCATTCCGAATTTTAAAACACCGAGTGGCCAGTGGGGTGCCCAGGAGTGTTTCCCTGAGCCTTATTCCTTCTCAGAGGCGCGGTGGCTTTTGGCTGGCTTCATCCAGCGCTAAACCCACAGGCTGTTTGTAAGGAGTTGGTCAGATGCCTACATCATCCTGTTCCATTCAGCTGGAGAATGTCCTCTAGCATCTCAACCCTCCGTTTTCCAATGCCGTACGGCAGATTTTACTCGTGGGACTCCCATGAAAGCAATGGAGTTCCCCAAGGCTAAACCTCTCTGAAAAATCTGCTCCGAGATATCTGTCGGGAAAATCTACCACACAACTGATGAATAAGCCAAACTGGCTTTCCCTTCTGCCCTGGATTTGCCCTTTGTGTACCAGCTCCCCAGCCTACCTCCAGGCACAGGATGCTAGACAGGGATGGAGGAAATGTTTGCAAACCTGTAGGGATAGTGGGCAGATCTGGGGGGGATGATGATTATTCATTATTTGTATTACTGTAGCATCTGGGAGCCCAGTCATCCACCAGGACCCCATCCCCCACTCTTCTCTGCTGCCTGCCATGCACAAATCTCAAAGCCATCCCTCTTCAACTGGGACGGTGGCTTATTTTCGTTCTCTTTGAGCCCAGCAAAGTGGGGTGGGAGGGGAGTGTTTTGTCTTCACTCCAGTAATGGGTAACGTGCTCAGATACCAGTGCAATGGGCATGGCGGGGGAGCATTTTATTTTGTAATGAAATAAGCAAGGTTGTGTGTTTCCCTCCTTTTGTGTTATACAGGAGGTCAGACTAGTTAATCCCTTCTGGCCTTGGAATCTCTGAACTGCATCCACACCAGGGGATTTGTGCGGATATGACTATTCTGGAGGGAAATCTACCTGACCACTCATCTCACGAGGCCACCTGCACCACATAAGCCCCATGTTAAGGACTAAAGGGGTGCAGAGGTGCTCGTGTTTCACCCGCAGATCTGATCTCACCCATGTGCCAAAATGCCGTTATCTTAGCCTGCAGAACTCCAGGAGATCGGGGATGGAGCCAGAGCTACTTCTGCAAAATGCGTCTTTCTAGCCAATAGTCAAGTGGTCAAATGAAAGAATGCAGACATTGCTGCTTCTGGAGATGCTTCCTGCCAACAGTTCCTATTCTTTTGTTTGCAAACTAGTGATTTTTAACCTTTTCCATGCTGGGACCCCTTAGGGATCTTTCTCCTTCCCCATTTAGCACTGTGGGAAGGGGGCAGACATGGGGTGGGAATCTGTGTTTCAGCCTTCACAGTCTCTGTTTTCCATACTGTTTTCTTCACTAGATGAAAAGCAGGATTATGCCATATCTTCTGCAGGGTTCCCCAAGAGAATCCATGCAGGAGCAATGCAAAGCAGGGTGTCAGTGCTCCCAGTGCCAGGTGGGAGGGTTAGCCACTGTGCCCAGCAGCTCTCTACATCTCAAGGAACCACAGTGTGTTGGGTTGGGGTCAGGCCTTCCTACCCCCATGTCTCTCCAGTTTGGGGGTAGCATTAAAGATTGGTCCCAGCCCTGTGCTGCTCAGAGCAGAAAGGAAGAATTTTGAACTTTACTAGAAGAGGGGGAGCAGGGTTGCCCAGTGGAAATTAAAAGCTGGGGAGATTTGCCAGGTTCATTCCCCTCTTGTGCTGGTTTTCAGCCAGTTCAATTGAAAGCCCCTTATATTGGTCTTGTCCCTTTTTCCGTATCACAGCTGTGTTCTATAGGGGAGCATGTTGCTGGCCTTTTCTGGGCAAATGGTGTCAAATTTGTGATGGAGAAAGCAGCGTGGAACAGCGGCTGCTATTTTTGCAGGAACAACAAAATGCAATGTTGTGAGCTCCCCTTGCTGACTCAGCAGTGAAGTAACAAAAGTGAAGTAGGATGAAATCCACCCCAAGCTTTCGCAGGCCTCATTTTCTACAAGTCTGTAATGGGGTGCCCGTCATGCCCCTACGTATCCAGCCCCTTGGCCCTGCTCCTCACAGACTCAGGGATACTCCAAGCTGGTGCAACTCCCATGCTCTTTATTGGTGTCTGTTTCCCACCATCAGTTTCCTACTATATACAGGCTATTTACAATGGCCTGGCCTAACACAGGCCTGGTCAACAACAGAGCAGCAGGCTCCTACCTCTCCCTTTCCTCCTGGTCTTCCTCTCCTCACTCACTTTCTCCAGCCTTATAGCTCCTGCCTAATGAGGCTGGCAGGTGCTGTCAGTGATTAGGCAAACCTAGGCTACTCACCCAGCCCTAAACCATTTCCCCTGATTGGGGCTGGAGTGGCAGGAGCTGATTGGGGCTTCCCCAGCAGTGCCCTGCCACAAAGTCTGTCCTGCTTTTGGGATAACTACACTTCTCCCTGGATGCCCAGTTGGGAGGAGGGTGGAATCCTGTGCACATCAGTGCTGCATGGAAACATTTTTATCCCTCCAGGCAGCTTTGAAAGGTGATTAGCTGAGATCATTGCCCTCGTGGGTGCTGTCGGCAGCCCAGACAGCAGAGTGTCATAGAGCACAAATTCCAAGGGGATGGGATGATACGGGGCAGGTGGTGATCTCAGAGCGACACTGTCCATGCTCCTCCTCACAAGCGCAGAACTTCCCTTATCAAGAGAGGCTGGATGATTGGAGCTGAGCCCTTCGGTGTCACTTGGGAGCAGAATTCTGCCTTGGTGAAGGGCAAAGCCAAGAGGAGAGAAAATACAGATTTCCAAACTTTTCTGAGGGCGACAGAGTTGAAGAGGAACCCAGACAAGCCTCAGACTCCCTGGAAACGCAGGCAGCCAGCACTGTCCTTTTGACCTTGGGTACTTTTCCGTTTTGTATGATGCAAGGTCCATTCTAGAGGCATGAAAGGGATTTTAGAGCAGAAGAAAAGTCTGTCCCTTTCATCTGTGTTCAAACGTGCCAATATCCAGGCCAACCACGGAGTCCCACGTGGCCCCATATGTGTCGAATGCCCCTGGCTCAGACAGGCACTCTGATTTCAGTAGAGCAGTCAGTATTACTTGCTCTGTGCTGCTACACAGCTCTCATAGTGCCATGGATCAGGAAGCTGGGACCCTGTTTTTCCTCCTGAGTGCCTCCGTTTATAGCTTTCCGATGGTAGCAAGGATCTGTAGAGGCCAAGGATTCAGGTGGATGGGGCAAAGATCTGACATGCTAAGTGGGGACAAAATCCAAAATCCTCCAGGGGGTGTGGTGGGACAGGCCAAGTGAGACCCCTTCAGACCTCTGCCAGTCCCTTTTGTTCGCTCTGAGCTGGAGCGATTTCATTACACTCTGCCTGGGGCACTCCCTTACCCATTGCTGTTCTCCCACCTGCTAAAAGTATTATTCCGTTCAAAGGAGCGCAGGTGGACAGCCAGGGGTCGGAGTCAGGGGACCTCGGGGAGTGCTCCTCCCACAAAATAAATGTCATCCGTGTTGGCCACCAGACTGAGATGCTGCCCATGGTAGATTCCAGATATGATTGTGCAGCTCCACTGGGCCCCTCACTGGGATGGGAATGTGCCCTCCAGGCTCTGCTCATTGACTGTGGGAGAAAAATAAGGGGCGGCATCTCCCAAACACCACCCACTCATAGCACTCAAAGGAAAAGTGGCTTGTGCAGATCTCTGGTCCTCCCTCTCCATTGACATTCCAGTGATCATCACTGGGCAGCTGCGTTAATGCCACACCGAGATGTATAAGGCAGCGCACTTATCTGTGAACCATTGCTGCGAGCTCCATGCAGACTCTGATCTCTCTGCATCCATTACACTTGGGTCCTTTTTGTGGGGGTTTCTTTGCAGCTGTTACAGCTGGAAACTTGGTGGTGTTTTTAAGTGAAAGTCAATGTTCTGGAGAATTAGATAGCATCTTCAGAGAGGTGCTAATGTGGTATACTGGCCATGCAGCAGCCCGGTACAAGCCCTCTGGGATGGCCCTCTGGGATCAAAGAGGATTGTCTAACTTCAGTGATGTATTGGACTGTAATAAGTACATAGGACGGAAGGGACCTCCTGGGTCCTGGAGTCCAGGCTCTGGCTATCCCAGGCAACTCCATCATCTAATCCCATTCAAACTAGCTCCATTTCAAACTAGCTAGGTTGCAGAATTACCTGTTGTCTCCTCTTTTGCGCTGACCCCTGCTTCCTCTGCACAGCGAGCTGGCAACTCACAGGTCCTGAGCAGACTACCACCCTGGGAGGGTGGAGGGGTTTGCTCTGTGGTCGATTCTAGGTGATGGATGCCTTTTCAAGCCTTAAGTATACTGAGATTTCCCTTAATATCGACACACGGGGGGAGGGAGGGGGGCCTCAGTTCACCCCAGTTCCATTCTCTGCTCTGCACTGGCACTAGGTATGTATGGGGGCATTTACATTCTGACTAATCCCTGCCCCTCCTGCTGCCAGTGTATCAGGAGTGCGGTCCACATCCAGTTGACACGGTGCACTGCCACTATCAATGCAGGTGGACATTAATAACTGTTGCTGTCCATCCAGGTGGTGTGATGAGTCCTTGGAAATCTACGAATTCCATCTGTTGCTCTTTACTGGCGGAAATATGGTTTAGTTTGTTCTCTGATCGGCAGGAAAACATTAGCAAACCATTGCTGCCCCCCATTGCTTCCCCCTCCCCATTGGGGAAAACAGAGAAAAAGACAAGACACGGACTACATGTGAAGGAGAAAAGATCCCTCTCTCCCCCCCCCCCCGCACCCCTTCCTGCTCAACCCTCGCTGTGCCAAAGAGAGCGTTATTGACAAACAAGTTAGTGCTTTGAAAGAAAAATGCGGCAGCATTTTGTGAAGCCGCCTCATTGATCAATACTCAGTGGTGGCTAAGCCTGCTGTCTAGTGGATTTCAGATGCAGGCTGCTGGGGTAATAAGAGCCCTGGGATCAACTGTCTCAGAGATTATTACAGGATGAGCTGCTTGGCTGCTTTACAGTGTTTACTAAAGATTTATATTCCCTGTGTGTATATAAGGGGTTGTCTTCTCTTGTCGTGGTTGATAATTTTTTGATGGTCTTGTACTTACAGTATCATTACTGTTTGTTTGGGGTTGGGTGCTCCCCCCCCCCCCCCCCCCCCCGCCGTTCTCCTGCAGCCAGTGTGACAAACGCCAAGATGAAACGACTGGAATGAAAAAGGAGAACAGGCAAACAAACAGGCTGGAAGCAGCGAGGCCTGGTCTACACTAGAAAATTAGGTCAGTTTAACTACGTTGGTCAGGTGTGTGAAAAATCCACACTTCTGAGCGATGTTGTGAAGCTAACTTAGTCCCCATGCAGACGGTGCTAGGCTGACAGAAGAATTCTTCTGTCAACAAGCTACCACCTCCCGGGGAGGTGGATTACCTCGCTGATGGGAGAACCCCTCTTGTCAGCATAAGTAGCATCTACACTGAAGCACTGCAGCAGTGCAACTGTGCCACTGTAGCGTGTTAAGTGTAGACTCCCCTTGAGAGATGGGAGGCAGATGGATGTGTCACTTAGAAGCTCCTTTCTGAAAATATCTCAACTCCTGCCCTTTATAAAAGGGGTTAGCGTATGATCACAGGGTGCATCTACACCAGAGCTGGAGATGTAAATTCCAGCCTGAGGGGACAATGCCCATGCTAGCTCTGATCGAACTAACATGGTAAAAATAGCAGTGTTGTCACAGCAGCCCAAGCAGCAGTACCGGCTGATCCCATCTGAAACCCTAGATACGTACTTGGGCAGCTAGCCACTCGTGCCACTGTGGCTACACTCTATTTTTAGTGCACCGGTTTGATCAGAGCCATGGAGGGAGGTATGTCTCCTTGTGCTGGGAATAACAGCCCCGCTCCAGTGTAGACATACCCTTACAAAGTAGAGGCAACTCTACAAGGTTAACTATTCCACTCTGTACTCAGTAGAGGACTGTACCCTGTATGTAGTCTATTCTCCAGTTTCAAATGAACGAATGATGGGGCATGGGCCGCTGTCTCCCAAGAGATGATTCCACAGCCGTCTGCATCTCACTCGGTTAGGAAATGTATCAGTCTAAATTTCATTTCAATTAGACGCTACCCTCGCACCACCCAAAAGAATTCCTCTCCTTCCAGGGGGTGCAACTAAAGGTGTACTGTGAGGCAAAGAAAGAAAGAAAAGTGGTTGCACTTTACAACAGCTTCCTCAAAAGGAATTTTAATAGGTTTTTTTCTGCTGACTTTTTCCATTTGAAATCTCAGGCCTCATAGATTCCGAGGCCAGAAGGCACCGCTGTGATCAGCTAGTCTGACCCCCTGTATAGCACAGGCCAGAGAACTGCCCCCAAATCATTCCTGGAGTAGAGCTTTTAGAAAAACATCCAATCTGAATTTAAAAATTGTCAGGGATGAAGAATCTATCACAGCCCTTGGAAAGTTGTTCCAGTGGTTAATTACTTTCACTGTCAAAAATTTACACCTTATTTCCAGTTTGAATTTGTCTAGCTTCATCTTCCAGCCAATGGATCATGTTGTACCTTTCTCTGTTAGATTGAATACCCCATTATTAAATATTTATTCCCCAGGCAGATATGTACAGACTGAAATCAAGTCATCCCTTAACCTACCTTTGGTTAAGCTAATTAGATTGAGCTCCTTGAGTCTATAAGGCAGGTTTCCTAGTTCTTTAATCATTTTCATGCCTCTTCTCTGAACCCCCTCCAGTTTATCAACATCCTTCTTCAATTGTGCTCACCGGAACTGGACAGTTCTCACTTCTCTCCTTCTTCTGGAGGACTGTGGGGAGATTCTCAGAGGACCTGGCTAGAAACGCAAGGCTGCATTTGAAGCCGCAGAGTGAGGGCTCTATGCTTTACCTGAGAATTTCATCCCCTCCCGTTTGGCTAGGGAGCTGCACTGGAGCATACTCACCCCACGCTGCCGGCAAAGAATAACCCTGCTGGCTTGGATGTGTAGCCTCCAACAGACACTGAGCTCTTCTGGATGTAGGAGCTGCCTTTCCCAGTCCCTCGGCTGATAGAATCAGTCTCATCTTTGGGCTTTGGAGCCTGTTCAGACCTTTTAAAAACTGGTCATTAGCACAGGGAGTTGTTAGGTGCCAATTGTTCTCCCCTTTGAAACACAGACCTGTGTGTCTCTGGCCAGCCTACCTCTCCTCTGCAGCTCCTTGTTTAATTAGGCTGCGGAGCTACCATGGTATTGGGGGTGGGAGGATTGGTTAACCCTTTCAATGCTTGACCAGTGTGCTTCAGTGTGTCATCTAGCGCTGTTCTGCTCTTTCCTTCGCTTTCTTTCTGAGTTTGCTGTGCCTGTGATGGTGCAATGCTGGGATGCCTCTTCAGACAGCGCTAGCAGGGCAGTGGGTCAGTGGTTTGGGATGGACAAGGTTCTCTCTAGATCTCCAAGCTGAATTTGATCTTGTGAGTAAAGGCGAGGCCAGTGTCTAGTGGCTGGAGTAAGACCTGTGGCATCTGCCCTTGTCTGTGCTGTTGACTTGTGGTGTGATCTTGGTTTAGGCAATTAGCCCCCTCTTTGGGTAAGTCTACACTGCACTTGGGAATTGTGATTACTGCACTAGCTAGATCAAAGCTAGCTGGAGTAACAATAGCAGTGATGCCACAGCAGCGTGGGCAATGGACTTTTGAGTAGCTATCCAGGGTCCTGGGCAGTCACGGCTAGCCCATGAAGCCACCCATGCTGCCCGGGACTTCGCTGCTATTGTTACTAGAGCTAGGTGGATCATAGCTAGCTCAGTTGTGTCTACATGTGCTTCAGTCGCAATTCCCGACTGCAGTGGACACATTATCCTCAGTTTACCCACTATCTACCTCACAGGCTTTCTGAATTACTGTTACTAAAGCATCTTGTGATCAGGGGCTGAAAGTATCAATTACTATCATTGTAGTGTAGCAAGTCCCTTTCCTCCCCACCATGGCAGCGCGGCCCACAGAGCCATCTCCTTCCAGGACTCCCAGCCTCGGGACTTGTCCTCAGTGGAGATTCCCAGTCTTCCCAAGTTACACGTCTCAAAGGCACCAATTGCATTTTCCTGTGAATGGGGACTAGCCTGGGGGCTCCCC
The DNA here is from genome assembly GCF_011386835.1 of Chrysemys picta bellii. NCBI lineage: Eukaryota > Metazoa > Chordata > Testudines > Emydidae > Chrysemys > Chrysemys picta. Next base: position 49,183,171 of record NC_088797.1, read on the forward strand.
CTAAGCACCTGATGTTCAGAGTTGTCTCCCAAGAGGTGGAGAGCGAGGGTCTTAGGGTACTGTGGCTCCCAGCCCTGGTCCCAGAGTGTATTTAGTGGCACAAGCGGGAGCCATAAGATGCTCAGTATCTGTCCTGAGGCCATGAGCTGTTTCCCACGATGTCCAGGGCCACACAGGGACTTACTGACTGCAAGAACATCATCAGGAATTCTGTAAAGCCAGAGTCTCTAGTGAGGTCATTATGGGGGATTACAGACCAGCTTGGCAAGTGGTGCCAGCCCCTCCAGAGAGGGCATTATTGGGGATTGTGGACTGGCTTGGCAAGTAACGGCAAAGGCATATTACTTGCTAAACTCTGTAACACCTGGTAATACCCTCTCTGGAGGAGCTGGGATGTTGTGCCAGACTGGTCTGTAATCCCCCATAATGTCCTCTTAAGAGAGTCTGATTCCTGTTGTGTATATATCAGTGATCCGTTTGGGCTTGTTTGAAGAGGGACTTTCCTGCTTGCTGAGGACAAGCTTCCTCTGACTTGAACAGAAATCAATTAACCAGAGACTCGCTTTGTGATACATACTCTTATGACGCTCTCTAATTGTCCAAAAACATTTGTGGCTATACAAAAAGGGGAGGACTCTCATCCCAAGCCTGCTAGGAAGGAAGGGTGCTGCTGGGGTCAATAACACTGGAGTTTTGACATCACAATTGCTCACATGGCACCAGGCTGTGATGTCACAGGCAGAGGAGTATGGCCAGATTCTCAGCTGCTGTAAATCAGCGTTGCTGCACTGACTTTAGGGGAATTGCACCGACTTCCACTAACTGAGGCTCTGACTCACTGGCATCACTGCAGAGGCAGATTCTGGACTGGGAGGAGGAAAAGTCCTTTATCCAGGTGAATCCATCTGCCCTAACTGCAAAGCAGGGCTCACACAGGCTGGCCAGCCAAGCTTGCTGTGGAGGTGCTTTTTCTTTCCCAAGCTGCTGGGAAAGGCCCTGATTTAAAGGTGACCTGTACAGGGAAGGGGGTAGGTTTTGTGTCTTGTTCGGTTCTTTATGATGGAAAAGGAAGTGCAGCAAAGTTCTAGGGGTCCCCCCCCCCATCCCAATTCCTTTTTTCTGCTTGTTCTTTTTATTTTACCTCGGCCACATCAGGAATCTCACGTCTGCTGCCTGGTTTTGGTGGCGGGCTCGGACATGTGCGCTGGAAGCCGACTTGGCCCTTTATTTGAAGGGGTATTTAATCTTCAGCAACAACCTCTTCATCCAACGGTTTGCTCAGGCACTTGAGTTTAGTGCACTTCTGGAAGGCGCTCATAAGGGCGATAAAGGAATTGGAACAGAACAGAGTTACATTACAGCTTTGCAAAAACAAGTGTCAACAGTTGATACAGTCGAAACAAATATCCCCTCTACGCACAGTCTGAGGTTTCATTTCCTTGGTAGCTGTGATAGTGCCATCCCTGCTCTCCAGCTGTTTATAAAGTCTTCCAGGAAGAAGAGGGTAGACTAGGCCTGATTTCTAATGTAAAACAGCAAGCAGAACAAGCCCTTTCAAGCCTCCTTCGGGCCTCCTAAAGAAATAGGGAAGAGCACAAAGCCATGTACTCCCCATTTCAGGTCACCTTTAAATCAGGCTTAGGCCGTATTTCCTCTTTTCTTCCCATGGGTTTTGGATCTTGGTTTCAGGGGCTTATGAATACATTTATTTACCACATTGAAAAGACTCTGGCCAATGAGCATCAAAGTGCCACACAGTAAAGCCAACACAAAACACTGCAATTCAGACGGAGGCAGCCAGCCTACACAGGGAACCTAGCCCACAAGACCAAACTCAGTAGCCCTCAGGCCAGTTGCCATACCCCAGCCTTGCTAATCGAGTACACGCAAACGGAAGTCTCAATTTAATTCCAGAGTAGGGATGAAAGGGGATGGGGAAACCATTGGAGCAGGTGGAAGCACATGGGGATGTGCAAATCTGAGGAAGGGAAGCCTGTCCAAGGGCACAGGGCAGGCCTCAATCCCTGAAGCAACCGGTGAGGGATCCCCTTCCAGGAGGGTGTCCCACACGTTTGGATTCAGATGAAAACATCCTGCCCCCAGCCTGGCCCTGCTTGACCAAGAGCCAGACCCAAGTCAGATCCCGGCCTGAGATGATCCATGTTGTTTCTGCGTCAATGTCATGATGTGTTGGGTCCAAGGAAGGAGGATGGAGCCCGGAATGGGGTGTGGGTCTCTTTTCCCCTTTAGCAGTCTGGCCGTGTGTAAGGGTTATGAGTCTACGGCTGTCTTCCAATTAATGGAGCTGGTCTGTTAGCTCAAGCAGCTGTGACTGGCTCTTACTTTTAGATCCAGCAGCCCTTAGTTCAATCGCTGCTTTTCCATCAGTTTTCCTGCTGTGCTCTGAGTAGAAGGCCTGACCTAGATGCCTTCTCCTGTCTAGTCTAGGCCTGGTCTGAGACGCTCTGGCACATGTTTCTATATAGAACAGCGCCTTTTCTGGCCCCAGGGTGCATCTGTTCTTTCTAGAGCAATTCCTTCCACCACCGCCCTCTGCTCTTTCTAAATCCTTCCCTCTTTCCCTCCCTGCATCAGGCTGCATACGCAGGATTTTCTGATTGCCGTTGTTACGGGTGCAGCCTCTTTGCTTCCTGTAGCTTAATGAAAGGGGCTGGAGCCAGAGGAGACAATATTTCTGCTGTTGCTCTCATTGACCTGGCTTCCTGTGACAGGTTATTTGCCCTGAACCTGCATTCTGTCTGCCTGCACCCAGCTCAAGTATCTTAGTGCCATCTGCTCAGCAGCCTTCCCAGTGAAACTTATGAACATCTGAGAGCACATCGGGTATGCCTCATTCTCGTCAGCCACCTGTGGGCAGTAAAGGGGAACTTGGGAAAGCTTTGAGCCAGTTTCAAAGGTCACCGCACAATGATCTTGGAGAAGAGAGAGTGGATGGGATGGGGAAGGGGCACTGGGGAGAAAGCAGTATATGAAGAAGGGAGGAGGAAAGGAAAAGAGGGGAAGTAAATTGAGTTGGGGGAGATGACTGGGGAGGAAATAATGAAGGTAACATTCACGGGTAGGGGAAAGAACCTAGGAGAGATCTCAGGCAATAGGTGCCTGGGGGAAGAGGGTGCGAAGGAGGCATAGGGGCCTCCAATCTGTACTGAAATGAACAGAGAAGATTTTTTTTTCCTTCCAAAGACAATGAGAGGCTCTAAAGTGAGAGCAGCAGCAATTTGTATGTAAAGGCAGGTCTAGGGTGTGCATCAGCAGGTTGGCAAGAAATAATGCCAGCCCAGCCTGGATCTCCCTTCACTCCTGCCTCCCTCGGGCCAGCCCAGTGACGTTAGCCACGGTGCCGCTCTAGCAGAACTAAGCCCGAGCCTCATCAATTCCCAGGCAGATTGCTGCTGTTAGCTAAGTCAACCAGGCTGAACTTGTCAGGGTACAGCCATCCCTAATGGCTTCCACTGACGATGATGTAAATGTCTCTGTCTTCTGGGTCAACCTTAATTCCGACTTCTCAGCAGTTCCTGGTGCCTTAAGTTGCCAGTGAGGTAAGAGTGAATTGGGATTGTAACGATCAACTGTCTCGATTTTAATATGAGAGCCAGAGTTTAAATGAGTTGGCATTGGCTGCTCAGGGGTCCTGGAGGCAGTGGGGTGTAGCTCCGGCCAGGGGGTTCTACCAGGAGTGAATTTGTCCCAACCCAGAGCTGGTTATCTGCACATTGGTCTCTTTTGTGGTAAAGTCACCTGGCAGGGCTGGACCTGGCAGCGCACAGCCAGACACGTAGGCACAGTATGCTTCCCCATACTCCTGTGACAGCAGGAAACTGAGAGCAGCTTAGGATCTATCAACGCTGCAGTTGGGAGGTGTGATTGCAGCGCATGTACGTAGAGCTAGATCAAAGCTTGCTTGAGTAATGAGCAGTGACTGCCAGTACAGGCCAGCCGCCCTGGGCTCTGGATACATATTCAAGCGGCCATGGTCCATGTTGCAGTCACCTCTCCCGAATGCAGTGTCGACATACCCTTAGTGTCTCTCCATCACAGTAACTTTGGTAAGCACTGCGGGAGGTCGCAGCCTTCTGGAGCTGGAAGGAAGGTTCTTGTCCATGCAGAGTCATGGGGAGAGAAGGCAGGGAAAGGGCCATTACCTCTTCTGCTTTGCACACCATCCTGAAAGTTGCCCAAGGACCCAATCCTGCCAAGTGCTCAGCACTGGGACTAAAGGGCCTCAGCTCCTGTTGGCTTCAAGGATTTGCTCAGGATCAGGCCCTACCAAGAAGTGCTTTGGAAATGCCACCCTCAGTGGAAGCCGGAGGCTGTTGATTAAAATCAGTATGGTAGCTCCATGTGGGGAGAACTGGAGCTGCCCCTGATGCCCGGTGCCCGGGTGAACCATTGGAAGGAAGTCGCTATTTAAATATTCAGCAGTAACCTTCATTGTCAGAGTCCTGAGGCCAGCTTACCCTTGCCCCATGGCTCCTGGACTACAGAGGCTGCCCTATGGCGTCTCTTTTCAGCGAGGCTGCAGATACTCCCCGCAGGCCGAGAATCATGGGGTATAAAGCTCAATCCTCCATCCTCAGGTTGGAAACTCGGCCAGGCAAAGCTGGGCTGGGTCTTGTCACTGCACGGCTGGGAGACCTCCTAGTCGACTTTGAGGGAGGCAAAGTGATAGGGGGGCCGTGCCGGGATGAGAGTCAAAGCACTGTATACGTGTTGTTGGTGTTTGTCTCACAGGACAAGTTGCAGAGGAGCCAGCCCTACTCTCTGAGCATATGAAAGTCACCAGGGTTAATCCAAGCAGAGCAGGAGAGTTTTTGCCCGTCTCTCTGCACTTTCCTTTCCCCCCTTTAAAGCCCTCTTGCTTGTAACTCTCACCAGGGCTCCAGTTCAGCTAGTTCTTACGATCAGCAAAGCACTTAAACACACACTTAAGTTCCCTTGAGTCTTAAACATGTGCTGAAGTGCTTTGCCGAGGAGGCTGGACTGGGGCCCGAGACAGCACTTGGCTGCTCTGTGAATTGACAACTGTTTTTCTGATTGAGACCATTCAACGTCTGGGGTCACAAGGAAACGCTGGCTGTACCAGATGGTCCAGATGGCTGTCTTGCCCAGCCTCTTAATTTGCACTGCCAGCATGTGGCAGGGAGAGAGAAGGCAGCAGAGACATAGAGAAGTCATGCGGCTGTCATGTGGATGTGAGGCTGGAAAGAAAGCAACTCGTTAAAACATTTCCACCTAGAACTTGTGAACTCCCCCTGCAGAGAAAGCAAGTGGGAAAGACCCTCCCCTCTTCCCTTCATATGGGAACTAACCACTGGTAGAGAGGCTGGCACAGTTTTAGCCTTGACTGCAACAGGAGCTGGGTTGGGGCAAGAGACCCATCAGCTCAGTGTGACAATAAGCCTCAGCACAGAAGCGGTGGTGGCTTCCTTGCAGCCCTTGTGCAACAAAATTTGTGCATTACATGGGGACGTTATGATCCCTTTGGTGCTCTCACCACCTGGCCTGGGGTAAGGGCTGTATTCCTTACTTCTGGGGGGATTCTGTGCCAAAAAATTCAAAATTCTGCATATTTTATTTGTCAAAATAATGTAATATAATCACACCTGTTTCAGTTGTTTTGGTAATTTATTTAAACTCCAATGACAATTCAGCATTTCCTAAACACATGAAAGTTAAGTTAGAAACACTTGATAACTAATACGCTGCATTCTAATTATGATCCCGGATTTTCATTTAAATTACATTACAGAACACCAAACAGCAAAATTGCTCAGACTTTCACACATGAAAGTCAGACAGTTTTGCTAATCATTGTCCTGGACCTGGCTGGGTACTTTGGGAAGTGCTTGCTTCTGATTGTCCTGACATTTTATTGACTGCTTGGTAAATGTTTTATTTGCCTTCAAAGTCTTTTTTTTTTTTTTAATGTGTAAGTAAAATAAATCCTGAGCTGTAATCTAACCCCATTGTGCCACTTTGGCACAGGAAAAAAAAGTGAGAGAGCACATAGATCTTCCTAGCTGATTCCCTTACTGTCATTTATAAGGCTTTACATCACTCTGGCAATGTAGGGGCCTTAAAACTTTTACATGTTTTATGTCGCTGGGGGAATTGACAGAGAATGGGAACAGTTAACTAACAATAGGAACATTAACAATGCTACTATGCAGGTAGGCTGCTACATTTCTGCCTCAGGGACAGAGCCTGCTTCATGCATAATAAAAAGACCTACCCCTCCACACTCCGGTGAGCCACAGTAGCAAGTGAGAGGGACAGAGTCTCTCTCGCTTGTTGGCACGCATGCCCAGCCCTGCCCCCTGATGGTGATCAACATCTCTCCTGCAGGCCCAGACCCCTCCCCCCACAATGATTTGCCTCTCTGAGACTGTTCCAGGCACACTGGAACAGATGCGCTCTGCCTGGGCTGCCAGGGAAGAGGCGCGTGTCTCTCCCTCCCCCCAAAAAAGATTTCTTTTGCATTTTTCTGCATGGGGGGCACAGAAATATGTGGACCATATGAATTCTGTGCCCCCACAAGAGCGCAGAATTCTGTCAGGAGTAATTCCTAAGCAAGACAGGTGCATCATCACAGGGTGAAAAGAGGAAGAGAGCAACTGGGGCTCTGCAGCTGGCTTGGATTCTCATCTTGGGTCAATTGCATTATAATCAGAGCACGTGTCCAGTCCCAGCAAACACTAGTATAGCACTGGCCTCGTGTGGCGAGGGGCTGCCATCCTTGCCTAACATCAGCAATCCAACCGTCATCCCTAAAATGCTTTTCCCTGTCTGGTCTCAGACCCCTTTTTTATTACCCTCCTTTCCTTTCTGTGCCTTCCAACGAGAGAGTCTGCTCAGCTCCAGTAGAGTTTCTATGCAATTCTAGAAACTTAGCGGCTTCCATTTGTCATTGTCTGAAAGTTCTGAGTCACTGCTTTCCCTGATATGCCCTAATCCTGGCCTGACTTGGAGCTCTGTCTCTGAATAGAAAGCTCAGGCTGGATTCGCCCAGGTGATGAGAGGAGGAGTGTGCAGAATAAAAAAGAAGGCAGGATGCAGTAAATAACTATGCGGCCCCTCCACCCTCCCAAATCTGACCCATCAATTCTTTAGCACCCAGCTACCTGCAGTCATGGGGAACTGGAAAGACCAGTAAATCCCAAGTCTATTATTGACCTTTTATGACCTGCAGGACTCATTTAAATTCAAGATTTTTAGTTTTCTAAATATCCAATACTTAGTCCTTTAGCAACTCTCTTGGAAAAAAAATTAATTCTGCTCCTTCCTGCACAGGGGTCAGGGAAGGCAATGCATATTTGCATGCTGAAAATTGAGCCCTTTCATTTGGGTGAATTGGGAGATATTTCATGCCAGCATGTTCCCATTTTTAAAGCCTCTGATATTCTTTTCATTGTTATTTGAGCATTGCAATTGACAGTTTTGCTCTCTAGGTGTGCCGGACCTGCCAGGGCATCATGGTGATGCTAATGAAAGCACCTACCACGACTTGGGGCAGGGCTTGGGGCTGGCCACTGGGAGGACAGTGGGCAACTCAGCCTTGGCTGTCACTTCGAAGGCGCTTACTGGTGTGAGGAAGGAAGTGAGCATCCCATGCAATTCTACGCCCTCAGCTCTACTAGGAACCAGGCATTTCCTGTGCACCAAGTGCTATTTCTAAGGGAATTTTGATCCATTTTCAGAGGGCAGTTCCATTTGCCTGCCCCATTAGCTGTGATCTCCTCTGGTCTGTATGTGGAGGGCATAAACCTCTCTGTAGACAACAGAGAGATTTTCAAAGGGGCCTAAGGGAATTAGGTGCCTGTACATATGTAAGTAGTTAAGTGCCAGGAGATGGTGCACAGGAATATGTAGCAGAGTCCCTGGGTTTTGCAGGAGCAATGAAACTTATGTATGCTGCAGATGTCTTCCCCAGTGCAGCTCTTCCCATGGGTCTCCTGACAGTGCCCAACTCCTATGATGTGTCAGTGGGATTTGGGCACCTCTGAAAATCAAGTGTGTGGGTTTTGGCTGCATGTGTTCACTGTAGTGAGGAAGCACTTTGCGAAGGGAATAGCCACGTCTGACTTGGGTTAGTGTTTGCCTCCATATTGTACATACAAGAAAATCAAGCCATTTACCTGGGTGAACAACAGTGGCCAAGATGTTCATACCCCCAAAGCTGAACATTTCCCAGGGCATCCTCACTCCCGGGACAAGAAAGGGAATTCTCTTCCTTCTTCGGCTTGTACTTTGTCAAGCCTTTGGGGATACAGCCAAATGATAGTTGCTTTATACATGTGTTGTTTGACTGTGCTGTTTGGTAGGTATGTCCCGGAGCAATCCAGAGATGTTTGTATTATCCTCAACCTGTTGTCTGTGTGTTTGCCTCCTTCTGGCACAGGCTGGCTCTGTTTACACTGGAAAGCAAGAGGTGTTAGGGTGTATTTTTATGATGTATTTGGAGTGCAACCTGTGTGCAGCCCCCCATGAGTAGAGGAACCTGGCCTTGTTTTCTGCGCCTCCTGGTACCCTCGATGGGCTCCAACTGCAGCCATTGTATGGAGGAGACCTGAACTGGATTTCTGTGCCGCCTGGATTGGGCTCTGGTGGGTGCAGTCTCTGGGGCCCTATGTCCCCGAGTTCTGTGGTTTCTTTTTTAATTCTCTCTGCTCTTGTTCCTTTCTACCCTGTGCTGCTCCTTCTCCACCTACAGTCTTGGAAGGTGCTATGTGTCACTCTCCATAAATTGTGTCTGCTCTCTCTGCAGATCAGCTCTGTGGCACTGGCAACCCCTCTCCCCTTCCTGCCCCGGTCCCCCTCACGTGTGTCAAATGCCCAGCGCTAGATCTCTCTCTGCATGGCTGTCAACAACGCCAGCCTCATTCCCTGGTCTCTCTAGCTCACCGCTTGCCTCCCAGGTGTCTTGCAGTCTGTGCATGGGGCACCCCTTGAGATGGACTGATAGATTGGTAACACTTTAAAAATAATGGTCTAATCGTTATTAAGGATTACCAATAATCCTGTAGCTGTATTGATTGCAATAATATTATTCATGATGAACTCATTTGGCATTAGTGTGGATGTTCAGTATAGCCAGATATAGCTGGGAATCCTGTTCTCAGCACCATTCATCTGCTCTTCGGAGAAGAGAGTTAAGAGGAAGCGAGGTGGCACCGCAGATGAGCTGGCCACTCTCCCAGCCTCTGGAGACTTGAATTCAAATCCTGGATTTCAGTTGCAAGTAAAAATGAATGTGATTGGTTTATCCTTGTCTCCATTGGGACAGATGGAAAGAATAACCCACCACCCAGTACACCATTATTGGCAGACACTGCTCAGGACAGTATAAGGGCAGTGTAACAGGTTGAGCTCACCACTGTGGCACCTCCTGCTGGTTGCTCCAGGAATTAGCTCATTCAGCTGTGGGGCGCCCTCCGCAGGTGGTGTCTTGCCTGTTGTCTGCTCGGCTGTATTGTCTCCCCACCAGGACACACATCGTTCTCTGTACCGTGGTGTCCTCTTCAGGACACTGCCCTCCGGCAGTGCCCACTACTCCAATCTTCCCCCTTCCGGGGGTAGTATAGCCTACTGGCCAGAGTCCATGAAACACGCACCTACTACCAGGGCAGTGCGGCCCAATGGCCAGAGTCTATGCAAACGCCCCACTCGTTCAGGGTAGTATGGCATAGCAGCTGCAGTCTATGAAACACGCCCCTATTGTCAGGGTGGTGTGGCCCAATGGCCAGAGTTCACGGGGGCCGCTGGCAGGAGAGCCCTAGTAGCGGTGGAACGACCAGCTACCAGCTCAGCAGGGAGTCCCACCGAAACACGCCGATCTTACCTTGGTGGGAGATACCACTCCGACACTGCCCCAGGTCACTTCCTAACACAGTCTCAGGCATTATTGTCCAGGAGGCGTTGGGATCTCTTAGTTCTTCTTCGAGTGATTGCTCATGTGCATTCCAATAGGTGTGCGCGCACCGCATGCACAATCGCCGGAAAGCTTTTTCCCTAGTGGTACCCGTCGGGTCGGCTGTGAAGACCCATAGAGTGGCATCTTTATGGTGGTGTATATATGTCCCTGCCAACCCGCCGCCTGCTCAGTTCCTTCTTATCGCCCGTGACGGTCTTTGGAACAGCCCAGTCTCTTGCATCTGCAAGTGCCTTACCTAGTGGTTCCCTTGTTTTTGTGTAAATAGTCGTTAGGTAGTTAGTTGTTAATAGTTGTAGATTAGTTTAGCTTACTTTGGGGGGCTTCCCCCCGTTCTACTCTCCCTGGCGCCGGGGCATGCCTCGGTCGCAGGGTTTAAGGCATGCGAGAGTTGCGCGAAACCCATGTCCACTAGTGATCCGCACGCCACCTGTTTCAAGTGCCTCTGGGAGGGCCATCAGATAAGTGCCCAATTTGCAGGAGCTTCAGACCCAGGACTAAGAGGGAGCGAGTCTATCATCTGAAGCTCCTCCTGATGGAGTCGGCCCTTCAGCCACAGCCAGAGCTGACACCAGCATCCTCGGTGTGGGATCCCGGCACCGAGGAAGGACTCTGCCAGGGAGCACCGGCACCGCTCCCCGGCCCGCAAGGCCAGTGCCATCAGGCAGCACCGTTCGCAGTCCCCCATAAGAAAAAGAAACCAGAGAAGGGACGTTCCCCTGTCAAGAAGAAGGGATTCCAGTGGGGTGCGTCCTCCGGCGGGACACCCTCAGTCTAGTCCTCAAGAACCGGTGCCATTGACTACGGCCCCAGTGGCAGAGCCGTTGAGTCCGGCGAGAATGGACTCCCCTACCCGGGATGATTTGGAGGAAGAGCTTGACCTCCACTCTACTCCGGACACATATGAGGCGGCTCGAGACCTCATTGCCATGACGGTGCAGTACCCGGCCCCACAGGTGCGGGGCCCAGCTTCGCAAACTCAGGTACTGCCACTAGCACCGGCGACGGCACTGACTGCAGCATTGAGCCCAGCACCACGGACGGCTCTGACATCTGTCGCGTCACCGTTGGCGGCACTGCCATTGATTCATCATCGGTGGAAGCCCATGATGTTGCAGCGCCAATCTCCTTCTCCCCAGTACTGCTCGCTGGCACCATCTGGCTCCGCTCCCCCATGGTCAGGTACAGAATACTCGTCAGAGTCTGACACCGAATCTTCTGTCTCCCGAGGCAGCCACCACCGCTCCCGGTCCCAGCACCAATCCCGGCACCGTAGGCCAGCGGAACAACCGGCACCAGCCATCACTTGGCCACCCCAGTGGCAGGGCCCAGTACGATGGCCGTTTTATACCCCTTGAGCCTACCACTAGGCTCAGGGTCAGGGATCCAGGCCGGTATCGGTAGTGTTGGCCCCACGTGCCCCCTCCATCAGCGACGTCGCTGGCTCGCTACACCCCTAGGGCTCCTGGGGACCCCGTATGAGACAGGCAAGTGCAGCCCCTCTTCCACCGACGTCGGGAGCTCTGAGGTATCTGACCCAACCTCCGGAGAACTGGAGGGGCAGGAAGACCCCGTCCCGGGAACCTCTTCCTCCTCCTCGTCAGACGAGGCAGTGGTGGGCACCTCTACCACTCTACCACCAGTGGACACCAAAGGCCACCAAGACCTGCTTAGGAGGGTGGCAGTTAACCTTAACCTCCAGGCAGAGGAGGTTATGGAGGATTTGGATCCGATGGTGGATATCCTCACTCCCGAGGGTCCGTCTAGAGTGGCCTTGCCCCTTGTAAGGACAATTCAGAACACCACGAAGGTGCTCTGGCAAATCCCGGCCTCTATACCACCAACGGCTAAATGGGTCGAGAGATGCTACTTTGTGCCGCAAAAGGGCTACGAGCACCTTTTTACCCACCCCCAGCCGGGGACTCTGGTGGTTGATGTGGCAAACCACAAGGAGTAGCAAAGCCAGCCAGGCCCCGCACCTAAGTCACGGGACACCAAGAAGCTGGATCTCTTTGACAGTAAAGTCTATTTGACTGGTGGGCTCCAGTTTCAAGTAGCGAATCAGCAGGCAGTGCTTCGCCGATACGCCTTTAATTCCTAGAGCTCATTGGCTAAGTTCCAAGAGTTAATCCCGGCTGACTCTTGCAAGGAATTTGGTGCGCTCCTTGAGGAGGGTAGAGTGGTGTCTAGGACCGCCCTACAGGCAGCACTGGATGCGACGGACTCTGCGGCTTGTACCATGGCCACCACCATTGCAATGAGGCGCAGTGTGTGGCTCCAGGTTTCGGGTATCTCACCGGAGGTCCAGAACACCATACGGGACCTCCCCTTTGACTGCGAGGGCCTGTTCACTTAAAACACAGACGTGCGTCTGCATAGCCTAAAGGACTCTTGTGCAACTCTGAAGTCTCTGGGGCTACACACTTCAGCGCCTCAGAGAAAGCCCTTTAGGCCTCAGCCCCTGTCCGCTTCTACCCTGGGCCTCCTAGGCGAGATCCATCAAGGAGAAAGGGCAGGAATAATAGGAGGCGTCCACCGCAATCCTCCTCGGGCCAAGGCCAGGGTTCAGCTAAACAGCCCCCTGTCCCCAAGCCTAACTTTTGAAGATGTGCCCGAGGACGGTGCACCAGTCGCCATCTTGGATCCTTCCTTCCCCTTTGTGAATCGACTCTCCCGCTTCTACCATGCTTGGTCTCAGATCATGTCAGTCCACTGGGTCCTCAGCATGGTAGGGGCAGGATATTCTATCCAATTCTGTTCACTCCTGCCCTCCCACCCCCCTTCCCCATCCCTCTACAGGGACCCCTCTCACAAGCAACTCCTTTTGCAGGAGGTGCAATCGCTCCTAGCTCTAGGGGCAATAAAGGAGGTTCCTCAGGAATTCAAGGGCAAGGGGTTTTACTCCTGCTATTTCCTCATCCCCAAGGCCAAGGGCAGGCTTCGGCCTATCCTGGACCTACGAGACCTCAACACATTCATAAAGAAGGTGAAGTTTCGCATGGTCTCTCTGGCCGCCATCATTCCCTCCCTGGATCTGGGAGACTGGTATGCCGCCCTCGACTTAAAGGATGCGTACTTTCACATTGCTATTATCCCAGCCCACAGACGCTTTCCCAGATTCGTTGTCAGTGGCCAGCACTACCAGTTCAGGGTGCTCCCATTTGGCCTCTCAACAGCCCCCCCGGGGGTTCACCAAGTGTATGGCGGTCTTGGCTGCCTTCCTCCGCAGGCGCCAGGTGCAGGTATTCCCGTATCTGGACGACTGGCTCATCAAGGCTGAGTCCCAAGCAGGGGCGGCAGAACACGTGTCCCTGACCCGGGCTACGTTTTGCAGGCTGGGTCTTATATTGAACGAGCCCAAGTCCACATTGACCCCCACACAAAGAATAGAGTTCATCGGCGCTCTCTTGGACTCCACGCACGTGAGGGCATTCCTTCCGGAACTGCATTTCAAAGCGCTCACAGACATTATCGAGACCCGACTCTGCTTTCCCACAACCACGGCCAGAAATTGTATGAAACTATTGGGCACCTGGCAGTCTGTACATACGTGGTACAGCACGCCAGGCTGCGCCTTCGGCCCCTCCAGATGTGGTTAGCGCAAGTGCACAGACCAGGCAGGGACCCATTGAACTCCACCTCGGATTCTCGACTCTCTCCACTGGTGCCTGCAACCACAGCTGGTTTGTGCGGGAGTACCCTTTGCCAAACCCCAACCTACACTCTCCCTGGTCACAGACGCCTCAGTGCTCGATTGGGGAGCACATCTGGGCAATATCAGAACCCAGGGCCTCTGGTCCCATGCAGAGCTATCGCTGCACATCAACGTAAGGGAGCTGAGGGTGGTTCACCTGGCATGCCAAGTGGTCCAGGCTCGCCTTCAGGGCATGGACACGGACAATACTGCAGCAATGTTCTATATAAACAAACAGGGTGGTGCTCGCTTCTCTCCCCTATGTCGGGAAGCCCTCGCGCTGTGGGACTTTTGCATCACCCACACTATACACCTATAGGCATTGTACCTTCCAGGGGCTCAGAACAAGCTGGCCGACCGCCTCAGTCGCTCATTCCATGGACATGAGTGGTCCCTCAAACCAGACATCGCTCACTCGATTTTGAGGTGGGGCTCTTCCCACATGGACCTGTTCACGACGCGGAGCAACAGGAAGTGCCAGAGGTTCTGCTCCTTCCTGAACCACAGCCCAAGCTCCACTGGGGACGCCTTTCACTTGTCATTGATGGATCACCTGCTGTACACGTTCCCGCCATTCCCCCTCATACACAGAGTGCTCTTCAAGACTCATCAGGACAGGGCTTCTTTGATCCTCACCGTGCCAGCGTGGCCTCGCCAGCACTGGTTTACCGTTACTGGACCTCTCTGTGGACAGACTAGTAGCGCTCCCTCTCTGTCCGACTCTAATCACACAGGACCACAGCCGTCTGCAACACCCCAACCTGGAAACCCTCCACCTCAGGGTGTGGAAACTTCATGGCTGAACCCTCTTGACCTTCAGTGCTCGGACTCAGTGAAGTACCTGGCTAAGTGGAAGTGTTTCTCCATTTGGTCTCGACAAAGGGGAACTGAGCCACGATTCCCCTTATTTTGGTCTATCTTTTATATCTCAAGCACCAAGGGTTAGCGATATCACCTCTGAGGGTACACCTTGTGGCCATTTCAGCCTTTCACCCGGGAACAGCCGGGGGGAGGGGAAGGGGGGGGGTCAGTGTTCGGTATCCTCATGGTGAGCAGGTTTCTTAAGGGTCTGGACAGACTTTATCCCCCGGTACGTCGGCCCGTTCTCCAGTGGGACCTCAACCTGGTCCTGTCCTCACTCATGGGGAGCCCCCCTTTGAGCCCATGGCTACCCACCCTCTGTCCTACTTCTCCTGGAAGGTGGCCTTTATTGTAGCTATAACCTCCCCTAGAAGGGTATCCGAGCTCAGAGCACTGACCTCCGAACCGCCTTATACGGTATTTTATAAGGACAAGGTGCAGCTACGCCCTCACCCTGCGTTCCTATCTAAGGTTGTATCCCAGTTTCATGAGAACCAAGATATATTTTTACCTGTGTTCTTTCCTAAACCCTATGCCACTAACAGGGAGCGCATGTTCCATTTCTTGGACGTTAGACATGCCTTGGCATTTTACATTGAACGCACAAAGCCGTTTCGTAAATCACCACAGCTCTTTATTGCTATTGCAGAAAGAATGAGGGGATTCCCGATCTCATCACAGTGCATCTCGTCATGGATCATGTCCTGTATCAGGACTTGCTATGACCTGGCTAAAGTTCCAGCCCCTCCACTTACGGCGCACTCTACCAGAGCGCAGGAGGTGGTCCGCAGCATTCCTGGCGGAGGTCCCTATCCAGGCTATCTGCAAGGCGGCAACCTGGTCTTCAGTCCACACCTTTGGTTCACACTACATCATCACCCACAAGATGAGGGATGATGCTATTTTTGGTAGGGCAGTCCTGCACTCAGCGATCAGGTGAACTCCATCCCCTCGCCCTGGGTAACTGCTGGGAAGTCACCTATTGGAATGCACATGAGCAATCACTTGAAGAAGAAAAAACAATTACTTACCTCTCATAACTGTTGTTCTTCGAGATGTGTTGCTCATGTCCATTCCAAATCCCACCCGCTTCCCCACTGTCAGAGTATTCCGGCATTAGGGACGTATACACCGCCATAAAGGTGCCATTCTAGGGGTCTCCACAGCCAACCCGATGGGTACCACTAAGGGAAAAGCTTCCCAGCGATTGTGCATGCGGCGTGCGCGCACACCTATTGGAATGGACATGAGCAACACATCTCGAAGAACAACAGTTACGAGAGGTAAGTAACCGTTTTTTCCCCAGCACCGGCTGCTCCCTGAGGCTCCGTGAGCTACTGGGGTTTGAGGCTGTGATCCACGTCTCCGCTCCCCTCTGGCACACGCTGGAGCCTGTCCTCAGCAGAAGCTCCTGGCACACGTCCTTCCTCACTGGCGTCCCTCCCTGACTGAGCTGGGCTGCTCTTTTTTATATTGGTACACCTGGAGCATGCCCAGTAGGGAGAAGGGGGCATGGCTTCCTCAGCCCACAATGTGGCATTAATCCCTTTCCATCTGGTGCAGGGTGAGTGCGCCCCATCACACACCCTCCCCTTTAAGAGTGGACCGGGTGGGAGTTCGGTGCCTCTTACTTCCCCCTCTGGCCGAGAAAAGAAATCAGCATTAGCATGTGCCTTACCTGGGCGATGCACCACTTGGAAGTCATATGGCTGTAGGGATAGGTACCATTACATTATCCGCGGGTTGGTCTCTTTCCTATTATGCAACCAATGTAGAGGCTCATGGTCAGTAACCAGCCAGAAAGTGTTTCCTAGCAGGTAATATCTTAGAGAGTCTACGCCCCACTCGACAGCTAATGTCTCTTTCTCTATAATTGAGTAACGAGTTTCTCTGGGGAATAATTTCCGACTCAAATATAATATAAGGTGCTCTTCTCCAGCCTCACCTTGAGACAACACCACGCCGATCCCTACTTCGGAGGCATTCATCTGTAGGATGAAAGGTTTCTGGAATTTGGGATGGGCCAAGACCAGTTCTTGTGTCAACCACTCTTTGAAGGCTGCCTCACATTCCTTTGACCACTGGACTTTCTGAGGTTGTGCCTTCTTTGTTAGGTCAGTCAAGGGGGCTGCCAAAGTTGCAAAACTGTGTCATTAACTGCCAGTAATATCCAGCGAGGGCAAGAAATTGCCATACCTGCTTCTTGGTCATTGGCGCAGGCCAGTCCTGTAGTGCTTGTACCTTGTCGACCAAGGGCCATAGCTTGCCACCCCCGACAGTATAACTGAGATAGGTTACTTCCTCTTGCCCAAAATGACATTTCGCTGGGTTGGCTGTCAGTCCTGCCTCCTTTAAGGCCTGTACGACCCTAGAAAGATGTTCCAGGTGGTCTTCCCAGCTAGTGCTGTTTACACCAATGTCCTCAATGTACACCGCCTCGTACTGTCCATGAGGTTACAATATCCGGTCCATAAGTCACTGAAAGGTGGCCACCACTCCATGTAACCCGAATGGCATGGTCACAAATTGGTATAGGCCAAAAGGGGTTGGGAAGGCCATCTTTGGTCGTGAGGTCTGCCAATATTCCTTAGTAAGATCTAGCTTCGATAGGAATTTGGCTCCCTTCCCCTCCCCACCCCCCCGGCCTCTGTAGGAGTTCGTCGACCCGGGGCATTGGGTAGGCGTCAAACCGAGATATATTGTTCACCTTTCTAAAATCAATGCAGAATTGGAAGGAGCCATTTGGTTTCAGGACTAGGACTGTTGGGCTTCGCCACTCGCTATGGGATTCTTCTGTCATGCCCATGTCTAGCATAACCTCCAGTTCCTTCCGAACGGCCTCCCACATCTTCTTAGGCAGGGGCCGGTGAGGGTTACGTACCTTCTGTCCCGGCAGGGTGGCGATATGATGACTCATGACAGACATCCGTCCGGGCCGTGTTGACAAGACCTCTGGGTAAAACCACAATAGTCATTGGAGTTGTTCCTTCTGCTTCACATTAAGGTCTGCTCCGATGGTTACTGGCCCATCTTCAAAGGACTCATCTGCCAGGGGTCCCAGCTCTGGTTTGGGACAGTAGGGAGTAATCAATAACGTCTCCCTACTGTGCCAGGCCTTCAATAAATTTACATGGTATGTGCGTGTTTTGTGTCGCTGGCAAGGCAGCTTAACCTCATAGTCAACCAGGCCGATCCGCCGGGTGACTTCAAAAGGGCCTTGCCACTTAGCCAACAATTTGGACTCAGGTGAGGGCAACAGGATCAGGACCTGGTCTCTGGGTTCAAAGCTCCACAACCTGGCTCCCTTGTTGTAATGTTGGGCCTGACTCTGCAGTGCCTACTCCAGGTTCTCTCTAGCAAAGGTTCCTAATCTCTGCAACCTCTCCCATAACTGTAGAACATGATGGATGGCCCCCTTTCCCTGGGTCTCTTGTTCTTCCTAGCCCTCCTTCAGGAGGTCGAGGATACCTTGGGGTTGTCTTCCATATAAGCGTTCAGATGGAGAGAACCCTGTGGAGGCTTGGGGTACCTCCCGTATAGCAAACAGCAAGGCAGGGAGTAATGTATCCCACTGTCGCCGATCCTCGTCCACCAATTTGTGTAGCATACTCTTCAAAGTCTTATTAAAACGCTCCACCAATCCATCCATCTAGGGGTGGTATAGGGATGACCTCAAGGCTCATATGCCTAAAAGATGGCAAAGGTCGGCGATCAAATGGGAAGTCACATTACTTCCCTGGTCTGTCAAGATCTCGCGGGGTATTCCTACCCAGGAAAAGACTTTGATGAGTTCAGCGGCTATCTTAGGGGCAGTGGCCATCCGTAATGAAGAGGTATGAGGGGTGGCTTGAGTATTCCTTTCAGGCCCGACCGTTGGCATTCTGGGCATGTCCCGCAGTAATTTCTCACCTCTTGGTGAATCCCTGGCCAGAAGAATCGCCGCACCACCCACTGGAGGGTCTTTTCTCTTCCCAGATGCCCTGCCCAGGGCACCGAATGGGCAAGGTACAAAAGTCCCTGGCACAGCCTTCAAGGAACCAGCAATTGATGGAGTATTTCATGAGTTTGGGGCTCCTCCACAAGATGATAGAGGCGATCCCACCATACCTCAAAGCGTGGGCCTTGGGGTCTTCGGTGGCATGTTCCCAGGCATGCTTAAGTGTGGGATCCTTGCACTGTTCCTGGATAAAATCAGCATCCTGTTCCAGCTCTCCCTGTGCCTCTTCGAAAGAGGAATCTATCGACATCGGTTGGGGTACTGGGGTCTCGGTGGGTCTAGAGGTCCCTTCCCCAAGGACCTCATCCTCATGATCACGCCCAAGTAGCCCTCTCTGTACCTGGCTCCCGCCTTCTCCTGTCGGGGGGTCCGGGGCGGCCTCCTGTAACAGTTCTCGGAACCACGGCCAGTCTCGCCCTAGGATCACTGGGTAGGCGAGCCTCAGGGTTATACCCACCAGGTAGTCGGCTCCTCAGTTGCATATTACCAGCATTACCCGGGCCATGGCATACGAATGTAGGTCACCATGGATACATTAGACATAAATACGGGTTCCATCTGGCTCCAAATTAGGCACAAGGTAACCCTGGATGAGGGTTTAACTACAACATGAGTCAATCAATGCTGTCGTAGAAACCCCTTCGATGAGCAGTGGGACCCCTAGTTTCCTTGGGCCCCTCTTCCGAGCCCGGGGGCTGGCAACCCAGACTTGCCTGTAATTACAGTCCATGTATGGGCAATCCCAATGAAAATGCTCTGCTTTACCACACTCATAACAGCGGTCTTGCAGCCCTCTGGGTGGGGTGCCTATCCGATTCGGCTTAACCCCTCCAAGTGGCACCTTTTCCCGCCGTATAGGGCCTCGGGAGGAAGGTGATTTCTGATTTGGTTTGGGGAGTTTGCCTGGGGTTCCCCATGGGCGTTGTTGCTCTCCTGTGGGTGTCAGCTGGGGCCTTCCCATGGTTACTGGGCTTCTCCCCACAGGTTTGCCCGCCTTGCAGGGTTGGGGTTCTGTAGTCTCCGCTGACAAGTAATCCTCCATCAGAATTACTGCCTCCATAAGCGTCACGGGGTGGTGTCTACGCACCGGCTCCTTCCCTCCGGCTGGGAGGATTTGAGTGAACTGTTCCATGATGACCATCTCTGCCACCTGTGCCCCAGACTGCTTGTTGGGCTCTAGCCATTGCCAAGTGTAGTCCTGGAGATGTTGAGCCACCACCCATGGCCTGGCCCCCATCGGATACCGTCCCTGACAAAAATGTTGCCGATATCACTGCCCTACAGCCAAAATGCTTCTGAAATAAATGTAGTCAAACTTTACTACTTCTGGGTCACTGAGAATGAAAATGATGCTTAAAATTGTTGATTGGCTCTAGTTTTCAAAATATGCTATTGCGTCAGTATATATGACCCTTGACTTGGGAATGGCGGAGGATAAGTGAGTTATACAGGGAAGGGATCTCAATTTAAACCAGAAATGACTAAAATACATCTTTGACTGGATCTATGAATAAATCTATGACTGGGTTTGGACAGTACTTGCTTTTTAGGCAAAACAATGAATGATGCAATCTGAAACTGGTATTGCGTCATACATGATATGAATTGCATCATGTTATTCCTAGAAGTCCTGGATGATGCAATCGTTACGAAGCTTACATCACTCTGCTGAACAAATTGCCCTATATCAGCTCTAGAAATCATACAGTGTCGTGCTCGCTTATTTGTCAGTGTTTGATTTTGCAAAGGGACACATTTCTGTTTAGCCAAAGTGAGCAGAGATGCCTCGTACTTGTGTGAATAGTGCAGATAACTTCTGCTATGTTTGTGGTGAAGTGACTTTTGCATCACAAAAGTGCAGTATAACCACTATGGTTAAGAAAGCCTATCACCTTTATTTTGGCTGAAAAATTGGAGATCAGAACAAGAGGTGGGCCCCACACATATGCTGCAACACTTGTGCAACAAATCTTCACCAGTGGTTGAACAGGAAAAGGAAATCTATACCTTTTGCAGTGCCAATGATTTGGAGAGAGCCAACAGATCATACCAGCAATTGTTACTTCTGCATGGTGCCTCCAGTTGGGAAAGGTGTGTCAAAGAAGAAAAAGTGGACTGTGCATTATCTAAACATTCCATCAGCTATACGCCCAGTACCCCACGGAGAAGGACTGCCGGTTCCTGATGCACCAGAATCATTCTCACTTGAGTCGGATGAGGAAGAGGATAAAACTTCTGGTCCTGAACCATCAATGTCACAGGACCCACATTTTCTCCCATCCTCCTCCTCTGAACCACACCTCATAACACAAGGTGAACTGAATGACCTTGTCAGGGATTTGGAACTACCCAAGAGTAAGGCAGAGCTGTTGGGCTCCAGACTACAGCAGTGGAATCTCCTGGCAGGTGATGTTAGGGTTTCCATGTTCCGTGACCATCAAAAGGATCTTGTCCCATTCTTCTTCATGGAAGGTAATCTTGTAGCCTGCAACAACATCGATGGTGTGATGGCAGCCCTCAACATCGTTCACGATCCAGATGAGTGGAGACTGTTCATGGATTCATCGAAGACGAGTCTTAAAGAGGTTTTACTGCATAATGGCAATGTTTTGCCATCAATTCCAGTTGATCATGCAGTCCATATGAAGGAAACCTATGACATGAAACAACTTTTGAGGTGCATAAACTATGACCAACATCACTGGCAGCTTTGTGGCGATTTGAAGGTTGTTGCTCTCTTGCTTGGTCTGCAGACTGGATACACAAAGTACTGCTGTTTTCTCTGCGAATGGGATAGCCGTGCAAGAGATTCCCACTACATCAAGAAAGATTGGCCACTCCGACAGTCATTGGAGCCTGGGAGGAAAAGTGTTCAGCATCCACCACTTGTTGAGTCAAGGAAGATTTTGTTACCACCCTTACACATCAAGCTGGGTCTGATGAAGAACTTTGTCAAGGCCATTGACAAAACACAAGCAGCTTTCAAGTACCTCCGTGGAAAATTTCCAAGGTTAAGTGAAGCTAAGATAAAGGAAGGTGTCTTTGTTGGTCCTCAGATTCGTGAACTTCTTTGAGACGATGCATTTGACCATGCACTGCATGGCAAGGAAAAGACGGCATGGAAAGCCTTCCAGTTAGTGGCAATAAATTTTCTCGTAAACAAGGCAGACAACTACACGTTGTTGGTGGAAAACCTCCTCAAGGCATACAAAAGCCTTGGTTGCAACATGTCACTAAAGATAAATTTTTTGCATACAATCTCATCTAGATTTTTTTCCACTGAACTGCGGAGCAGTGAGCGATGAGCATGGTGAGCGATTTCACCAGGACATTGCAACAACGGAGAAACGCTATCCGGGCAAATGGAGCCCATCAATGCTTGCAGACTATTGCTGGACAGTGACAAGAGATGCTCCATTTAATGAATACAAGAGACAAGCCAAGAAGCGCCGAGTAGACACGGAATAGGACTAAACTATATACATAATAATTTTTTGCCTTTTGTTTCATAATAAATTTTATTTATATAACCCTTTTGCTGATTTTTAAAGTGTTACATAAACAGGACAGGTGAAATATTATCATGTAAAGCAATCATAAACACATGAAAAGACCTAGGTTTACAATTTATGATTAAAACTCTACTATCTACACAATATACATAGACATAAAATGTAAAAACTTAAATATCTTAAACAGTAGCCAATCAGTTGTTTTAGTTGTCATATTTGAATTCAGCACATCAAAATATATAATAAATAGCACATTTTATCTCTGAAGCAGATGACTTCTCAAAAAAGTGTATGTCTCTGTACTGCTGTCGCTTTGGTCTAGTATGGCCGCCTTCACTGTTTCGTAGTCCAGGGCGTCTTGGGGGTCCAGGTTACGGTAGGCTGCCTGGGTTGGCCCCATTAAATAAGGGGCTAGCAGGATAGCCCAGTGTCCTGCTGGCCATTGTGCAATGGTGGCCACCTACTCAAATGTGATGAGGAAGGCCTGAGGATCGTCCCCAGGCCCCATCTTCGTGAGCCTTAGTGGGAGCCCAGGCAGAAGGGCGATATAATTGCTCTCTATAAATACATCAGAGGGATAAATACCAAGGAGGGAGAGGAATTATTTAAGCTCAGTCCAATGTGGACACAAGAACAAATTGATATAAACTGGCCCTCAGGAAGTTTAGACTTGAAATTAGACAAAGATTTCTAACCATCAAAGGAGTGAAGTTCTGGAACAGTCTGCCAAGGGGAGCACTGGAGGCAAGACATATCTGGCTTCAAGACTAAGCTTGATAAGTTTATGGAGGGGATGGTATAATGGGATAGCCTAATTTTGGCAAATAATTGATCTTTGACTATTAGCAGTAAATATGCCCAATGACTTGTGATAGGATGTTAGATGGGGTGGGATCTGAGTTACTACAGAGAATTCTTTCCTGGGTGTCTGGCTGGTGAGTCTTGCCCACATGTTCAGGGTTTAGCTGATCGCCATATTTGGGGTCGGGAAGGAATTTTCCCCCAGGGCAGATTGGCAGAGGCCCTGGGGTTTTTTTGCCTTCCTCTGTAGCATGGGGCACGGGTCACTTGCTGGAGGATTCTCTGCACCTTGAATTCTTTAAACCATGATTTGAGGACTTCAGTGGCTCAGATATAGGTTAGGGGTTTGTTACAGGAATGAGTGGGTGAGATTCTGCGTTGTGCAGGAGGTCAGACTAGATGATCATAATGGTCCCTTCTGACCTTAAAATCTATGATTCTATGATTCATTCGGGGCAGTACGGCCTAGCTGCTAGAGTCTATGAAACATGCCCCTACTGTCAGGGCAGTGTGACCTAATGGCCAGAGTTCACGCGCCGCTGACCCAGCAGTGGAACGACCAGCTACCAGCTCAGCGGGGAGTCCCACGAAACACGCCAAGCTTACCTCGGTGGGAGATACCACTCCGACACCACCCCTGGTCACTTCCTACCGCAGTCTCAGGCATTGTAGTCCAGGAGGCATTGGGATCTCTTAGTTCTCCCAGCACCCTGGGGCTCCATGGGGTCTGAGGCTGTGGTTCAAGTCTCCGCTCCCCTCTGGCACAGGCTGGAGCCTGTCCTCAGCAGGAACTCCTGGCGCCCTCCCTGACTGAGCTGGGCCGCTCTCTTTTACACCTGGAGCATGCCCAGTAGAGAGAAGGGGGCGTGGCTTCCTCCGCCCACAATGTGGCATTAACCCCATCCGGTGCGGGGTGAGTGCGCCCCATCACAGGCAGGTATAGCGGGGGAGGGGAAGGGCTGCAGGTGAAGACTGAGAGGCATCAGCAGAGCTGTATAGGAAATCTGGGCCTGGGATAGCGGGGGGAATTGCAGGTCAGGATTGAAGTGGATGGATTAGCAGAGCTGTGGTATCAAAGGTGTTGCTGGGTGTTGCAGGTTGGGTTGAGCTGCTGAGAATGCCCAGGGCCGGAGTAGCGGAAGTTTGCAGATTGGGAATGAGGTGCATTGGCCGAGCTGCAGGGGAAAGCTTGTACCAAGATTTCCTTCAGTTGGTTCTGGCTCAAGCCAGTTCTACCAGCTTTGCACTTCGTGAGCACTTTATCCATTTCACGACATCCGGGTTTAAACACACTCTGTTTAGGAACATAGGAGTTGCCATTTGGAGCACATCAGCACTCCCTCTTGTCTGGCACCTTGTCTCTGTCTGGAGCCAATACCAGATGTCTCTGAGGAAAGTATAAACTGCCCCATACTACACAGTTATGCACTAGCATGTCCAAGATGGGGAATTTCATACTCACCCTGGTTGTCTTATGTCCTGAAGCTGGTGCCCCTTATGATGATTATCCTAGTTAGTGAGACTGCAGCTATTCGTAGAGATCTCTAATGCTATCCTGAATTGTACAGGGCTCACCACCTGCACCTCCCATCCTTAAATTATATATGTATATAATATACTGGCCACCATTAAAAACTAAATGCCCACTGTTCCTGTTACCTGCAGAGTCCGTGGTATCTTCCTCTACTCAGGAGAAAACATTGCACCGTAGGAGCTGCAAACTAGCAACCATGATTTTCAGTGGCACCCACTGTACATAGTACACAAAACTGCACTGAAAGGACATTATAAAGGTTGCAAAGTCAAGTGCTCAAAAGTTCTGTAATGCCAGAATTAAGGTGGCCCTGTGCCACCTTAATTCAGTCCCTTTGTGCATATGCCTTATGACACAGTCTTTAATTACATGAAATCACCCCCCCCCCCCCCCCCGCCAAAAGAACCCTATGACACTGATTTAAATGGCTGGGGCACAGAAAGTCTTTAATATGAGGAGAAAACACAAATAGTTTAGGCCCCTGTTCAGCAAATCACTTAAGAATGTGCTCAGTTTAAAGCACTGACATCACTGGAACGTAAGCATGTGCTTAAGTGATTTGCTGAATCGGAGCCTTAAAGAGGACATGGTAAAAAGGGAAGGAGGGGGTGGGACAAAGGCATATAAAATAACAGTGGTCCAGAGACGGTCACTAGGGCGCTCTGATTTAGTGTCTTAGCACAAGAACAAGACAATGGCTGATTCAATTAAAAGGAAACACATCTGAAATGGATTGAAGGAAATACTGGGGTTTTTTACCTGTGCTTGATGAGCCTATGGAACTTCCCACCACAGGAAGCTGTAGCAGCCTCCAAGTCAGTGTTACCAACTTTTGTGATTTTGTACGTCACGCAGTATTTATTGTTGTTCTTAAAGTCCCATCACCTGGAGTCCTGTGATTAAATCTGATTTTAAGATGGTGGTGGTTTTTAATAAATTTCTAGCCCTTCCTTAATTATGGAGATAAGCTTGAAAAGAAAGGATCAAAAACCAGAGAGCAAAGAAAAATAACGTACATTTATCGGTCTTTAAAAATCTCGTGATTTTTTTTAAGCCAGTCTGTTTTATTTTTGGAGACTGGAATCATGAGTTTTGAGTCTGCTTAAGACTGGCAATATTATGAGCGGAGATCGATGCATCCTATGATGGCTACATCCTCCTCCCACTCCCTCTGCCCATTTGTCTGTCTCTTGCCCTTGCTGCATCTTGCCGTGTAGATTGTGAACTCCCTGGAGGAAGGATAACCTCCTTATTCTATGTGCAGCACTGAGGACCCTGGCTCCCTTATGGAGCCCCTATTGTGATACAGATAATAAGAATTTAGAAGGGCTTAGGTAGCAAGTCCCAGTACAGACTGCATAAACATCCTGCTTTGTAGTGATCACAGAAGAGACTTTTTTCCTCTTCACTTCTTGGGTTCCTTTCAGATCAGATGAACCAACTGGTCCACTTAATCCACCTTCATTACAATTTATATCTGACTACTAAAGAGAGGGCTACTTATTCCCAAGGAGCCCAGAGCTGTGTCACTCCTGCTAGCTGTCCTGTCTATTTGTTTCTGGCCATAACAGACATACGGATAGAGAGGAGCTAAAGTAATGGATCAGGGTCTGTCTCTCTCACAAGTGAGAGTGCCAATCAATTCACTGCACACTTTGGGGGCTATAAACAAGAGTCTATTGGACTATTTCTCAAGTGTGCCAATAAGTAACTGTTTTGTTTTCTTTAGAATCGTCTCTAATGCTCCAACATTAATCAGGATCTAATTCTGCTTTTTAATGTCTAAATAATTTCCCATCACCTTTACCCAACCAGGTATATATGTTGGAGGCAGTATTGTGTGGCCAAGATGGATCTGATTATCAGACAACATGTCAGAGTCAATGACTGGGTTTCAGTGGTCCTGCGGGCGCCCCCCAGCTGCCAGGAGGAGTTGTGGGTGCAGTATCTCTGAAAATCAGGCCTCGCATTTTCCAAGAATCAGACTTTATTTGTATATATATGTATTTCATACAAAAGCTATGTTAAAAGAACATTATTAAAGTTGCAAAGTCAAGTACTCAGATGTCAGGAAATTCCAGAATGAAGGTGCCTGTGCAACCTGAATTCCAGCCCTCTTGTGCATATACATTATGATACAGTCTGTAATTACATGATCACATACTGTTTTTTTTCACAGGACCCCTGTTTCATTTGATGCACAGGATGGATGGTGCTCAGTTAATGACCAGCTGTGTAATATTTTGTTTTCTCATCGTTCAGTGTGTGGTCCTAGGCCCTATTTTACTGCATGCTATTCGAACCTTGCTCTGGAGATAGAATTGTTAATTTCCTTGAGGGTTTTTCTGTGGCACACATCAACATTGTATCTGAGGGTCTCACAAACACTAATTAATCAGTCTTCACAACACTCCTGTGATGATATCCCCATTTTACATATGGGGAACTGAGACAATGAAATTAAGGTCAGATTTGTCAACTATTTTTTATTTATTATTTGAAAATTGTTATTAAACCTTCATGGTAATATAATACAAAATACATTTTGAAACAAAAAGTAATTTTGAAACAAAAGAATTGAAGGGGTTCATTTATCGAAATGCTTTGTATTGATTTTTTTTTAACAAAATGTTGTCAAATTGATCATTTCTGTTGGAAGATATTCAACCATCTGTAGTATTTGTCTATTGCATTGTTTGCAGAATCTAGGTACTTAAAACAAGGCATTAAATAGTTAGGGATATCCATAATCTTACGCTGGCCACAATTATAAACAAACCCAGTATTCTTATCAAGTCTAGAGAGAGGCATATTTCAGCACTGCAGTTTTAACTGTGATTCAGAATAAATACTTTTCTTTCATCAGCAGCTCTTCTTACATCAGCAATCTCAGCATATAAACACAGCATAAAACCTTCTGGAAAATGAAACACAGAAACTATGGCCACAGTCCTGCGATTGGATATACACACACGTTAATGATGCACATTTATCAGCCCCACATGCAAGTCCTCATACAGAATTAGATATTACACACTTTTCCTATTAAAATAGCTACTGTATAGAATTCTGTTCCCCCGTTATTCCCCAAAATTCAACTGTCAGTTGATAACTCTATTAACGGATCTTTCCCCTTTAATGGTATCCCTTGAAAGAAAATGTTTGGATCCCGAAAACAAGATAAAAATGAAACAATACAACAGAAACAGACTACAAGTCTATAGCTGAGAGGGTTGTATTGTGATGAAATACGCATTCCTTTATATTTGACAAGAATAAAGTAAGTTTCTAATGTGAATAGTATAAGATTTATGATTATGTTAGGTGTTTGTTGCTTTGCTTTTAAATGCCTAGGCATTGAAATGCTGTTAACAATTCCTTGCTCTTCTCTACCCTAAATCTCAATGCACTTTACAAAGGAGGGCAGAATCATTATTCAAATTTTACATATGGGGAAGCTGAGGCACAGAGAAGAGGAAGTGGTTTGCCCAAGGTCACTCAGCAGGCCAGTGGCAGAGCCGGGAATAGAACCCACGTGTCCAGAGACCCAGACCAGTGCCCTGTGGTCAATCCGCTCCTGTCACCTTAACTGGGGTTTGAAACAATGGGTGAAATCCTCGCCCCACTGAGGTCAAGGGCAAAACTCCCAGCTTCAGGAGTTAATTCCAGGAACTGTGCCAGCAGTGCAAGGGGGTGTCTTGAACTAGAGACTGCTGTGTTTTGCTGCATATTGGCTTGAGAGGGATAACCAGAACAGCCAGAGCTAGGGTAATTAATGCTAAAAGAGAAGTGTTTTGGAAGGCTATAAAAGGGGCTGTCACTTAGGGTGACCAGATGTCCCGATTTTATAGGGACAGTCCCGATATTTGGGGCCTTTTTATATATATATATGGGTTTCAACTAGCCCCCACCCCCGTCCCGATTTTTTACACTTGCTATCTGGTCACCCTACAGTCACTGGTAGGGGTTAGGACGGGAGCTCCGTGGGGGCAGATTATCCCACACTTCCCTACTGCAGGAGTCTTGTTTCTTCCTCTGAAGCAGAAATCAGCCACTGTGTGAGGCTGGATGGGTCTCGGTCTGATCCAGAGAATTCCTGTGTTTCCTGTGACTTCCTGTGACTATCAGTGCTGAGTTTCACTAGCCAGCCCAGCATTCCCCCGAGTGTGGGACATGCCACCTGGGGACACAAAGGCCCAGCTGGGGTGGGCATGGAATGGGCAAGTCCTGACATGTGGCGGGGTGTAGGGGAGGCATGATTGCTTTCATCTTAAGGCTGGGAAAGGGGTGGGGAGGACAGCTTTTTAAAGCCTGGAGAAGACTGCCCTAGCCTGTGTGATGCTGCCAGGCCATGATGTTCCGCTCCACCTGCTGCCCTTGGGTCCCTTTTGTCTGGTATCTCACTGTCACGTCAGCCATCCTATTGGCTAACAGACTAGCTGTGTCCCTGTTATCCTGCAGGCTTACACAGACACATAGGGCCAGATCATGGCTATAGTTATGCAAAGTGGGGGAGGGCACAAGGAGACCCTTACCTACCTTACTGGCTCATGTGGAGGCAGCCGGCGCCTGTCTTCGTACAGGTCGTCTGTGCGTGTAGTCCCTGACTGCACACAGGCGTGCAAGCTGTTGCTGACATGCATTGTGACTCTGTCTCCATAAATCCAAGGGCATGGTTAGGACCGTGCCTGTTCCATATCCACTAGTGCTTGGAGGCCAGCTTTGGGAAAGGGCACCTGCACCCTTTCCAAGCACGGTGCTCACGAGACTTCAGTACACAGCTGGCAGAATGCCTCCTGTGATTATCACCAGGGCTGTGTACCTCCTACGCTACATCTGTGGCTGGAAAGATGTAACCTCGCCCATCGGGAGAAATGGACAGAGGAGAAGCATGGGATGAGCAAGAGAATTCTCCTTCTCTTCCTCACCTCTTTGTTTGCTTGCAGGGATAAGGTTGGCACATTTTACCTGATCTTCCAGTCTATTCAGTGTCTCCGAATAATGAACGCTAACCATTCTTTCTCACGCTTTGTGCTCCACAGCCATTAACAGTGGCTGAATTGTTCTGTGTTACACATCAATTTACAGGAGAGTCAGAGGAATTCTTAATGGGAGGGTATAAAAATTATCACATCAGTGCATTATCATGATCAGTGTGGGTTTGCATTGGCAATGTGACATTTGCGGCCTGTTATATTGGTGAATTGGGACCTGCTGCATGGCAGAAACTCACTGGCTGAGTTTCTTTCTTTTTTTTTTTTTTTTTAAAGTGGGTGGGTTACATCTCCTTAATCTGCTTGGCTTCTCCCATTGCCTCTCAGGTTTGTTCTCTCTCTTGTGCAGCTGTCTGGATATATCTGTATTGCTGCTAAGCCACGACAGGTAGAGATAGTACAGAGAAACCAGTGCAGTGGGTGGGAGAACAGAGGTTGTTGGCAGTGATGGGGCTGGTAGGGCCCAATTAACACCCACCTACTTGCATGCTAAAGCACTCTCCCCTGGCTTGACATTTTGGTGGCACCAGTTCTTTTCCACAGCATTGCAAGGTGCTTATCTCTGATTCCTGCAGCACCACCAATTCTCCCATCACATGCCCCCTAGCCAGCTGCAATATCATGTCTCTGCCTGTATTGATCTGAGCATTTCTAAGGCACTTCTATCACCCCAGGTTCCTATATTGGCACCCACCACTGAGCACCTAGGCACCAAACCCAACGTGAACAGTGGCACGACGTATGGGTGAAACCCTGGTCCTATTCCAGGCAATTGGAAAACTCCCATTGACTTAAATGGGACTGGGATTTGGCCCTCTGTTTTTATTTCAAACATGTCTCAGATCTAACTGTGGGAAATTCTCTCCTTTCTTGAAAATAGCTAACCTTCTCACTGCCTTCTGGAGGAAGCTAAAATAGGAGCTCCTTGGGAGAGACTTCTAGCCAGTTGGCCCATTCTTGGTACTCTACAGCAGTCCCTTGGCCATCTTATTTGGTTTTACATGGAACAATTTGGATCCCAATTAAGTTGTGGAAGGCAACATTAAAAGAAAACAATTGGCCACATAATAGCAAACAGAGTCACATGTGCACCTGTTGTATTAATGCCCCCTAGAAAATGATTTTGGGTCACAGTTCTCTGGATCTTTTGTACAAGAAGTCAAAAAATTACCAGACAAGTCACTTAGTATCTTGACTCTTGCACCCTTAGTAGCAGCTTGGGAACATCTTACAAAGGCTTTGAGGACAAGTGCCTTTCCCTTGGCTTTAAACTGAATGTGCAGAATGGAAAGAGCCATTAGCAAAGCCCAAATTTCTCATCTGGATTCAGAACGCCCGTATGAGTCAGTGTGGGTGCCAGGGTGTATCTAAGGGCGCAGTTGGCCCTGTGAGTATAGTGATCAAATGTGAAATAGTTGCTGATGGGGCATGTAAAGAGGCACTGACAGACATATGGGAAACTGGTGCTAACAAAACTGGACATTTTGAGCATGCAGCTTCCTTTGCTTATTACGACAATGAATTATTAATGCAATGATTTTATCACTCTCCTCAGACTAGTTATTTCAGTAGCTTCCTGGTTTTCAGTGAGGGGTTCTGTTGGCTTCAAGTCACTTTGTTTGCTTTTCCTTCATTATAGGATTCCTTGAGCATTGTTAGTCTGATTATAATTTTTCAGTAAAACACGTGAATAACAGCAGCAAAACAGCCAGGGGCCTTTACCACTTGTCGTCATTAAAGATCACCCAGCACTTTTCACCTTGTGGGGGGGTACAGTATTGTTCTTCACTCCCTGCCCTAAACCCTGCGTAGGGTGGCTGTGCATTTTAAGCCATGCCAGTGATGGCTGTACGGTTCTTGTACACACTATAGTTGGAGATTCTAGGCATTTTGGATATTGTCTGTTATTAGGGCAAATCAATCAGACAGTTGCCTGAGTGTAAACACAAAAAGGACTGTATGTAGGTATTAGGGCCTGCAATGAGCAATGTCTTTGACTTGATGTATCTCACTAACTATTGTATTGTTTGTTGTGGTAGCCTCATGGCTAATTAACCTCCTTACGGATTAGCCACTTAGTTCCTGGATCTGAGCTCAGGCGTGCATGGCACATATTCCCCGAGAATCCCATAAAGCCAACAGCTGCGTGTGAGCTAGTGGGGTGTGTCTGATTTTACAAGGCTGCAGTGATACGCATGATGCACCTGAGATCAGACTTAACGTGCTCATCACCTGGGAAACATCACCACTGTGAGCAGAGGAAGTGTCTATCTGGGGAAGCCAGTCTTGTGCGACTCTAACACTGACAGATGAGGGTGGTAAGAAGTCAGATCCATTCCTTTGGTGCTGTTAAGGGCAAGTAGAGGCAGATCCTGAAGTACACACCCGATTCTCCCAGAGTAAGATATGGCCCATGCTGGAAACCGCATGGGCTCTGTGCTACACACACACCCACACACCCTTTACACAGCCAGTTGTGTTTGCCCTTGTCATCTGACCTGTGGCCCTGGAAGGTCTGGGCTGGACTCACCACACACATCTGGAAAGGGGCCACTCCTCGTACCTGCCCTGCTGGCACACAGCTCTTGGTTCTGGGCTACTGGGCTGTGCGGGGAGGTTGTGCAATTTATTTTGCTTTCTGTTTTTAATTTACTTAGTGATGCAGAATTGATCCCCCTTGGATATCTCCGGGCTCTTGATACTTGTGCCTTTCAGCTCAATTAAAAGAGCCAACCACAGCTACTTCTTGGTGCTTTATTATACAAATCGACTCGCCTGGCTTTCTTTCCTTTATTTCTTTTTCTCCTCTTGCCCTGCCATGCTGTAGATCGCACGATGGGCCCATGACATCTGAGGCTGCTGTCCTCTGCCGGCTGCCTCAGAAACCCCGCTTTCCACAGCCCCGTATGGAGCTGAGCAAGCAACAGGGAATGGGAAAGCTGCAGAGGAATGAGAGGAGATACACAAATGAATAGAGGGAAAGCCCTAGGGAACATCCCAGGGCCCTGGACCCAGATGCCCAGCATTGGATGGGAGCTCTCTGGGTCAGCATTGCTGAGGAGCAGGCCAGAATGGGCACATAGCTAAGGGGAGGGACGGTAAAGGCTGCCCATTGTGTTACCGCTCCCTGCCCTTGGCAATTCACAGATCAGTATCAGAGCCCAGTGCTAAGGGCTGCTTCTCTGATCCAGGGGTGGGTATCGGAGAAAGTGGCCTCCAGGCTCTCGGGAAAGGAGCCGTAATGGTCACCATGCGCTGTAGAGAGGGGTCAGGGCAGTGGGGAAGACAGACAAACCCAGCAGTGCGGGGTTAGGGGAGAGGCTGAGGGCACTGCCCAGTGGATGCTTGTGTTGGGACAGGGATGGCAGAGCCCTGTTCTGGCTCTCGAGGGAGACTTTTGATCCTAACCACAAAGAAAAACTAATGATTTCTAGCCCAGTATAGTACATGTTGGGGGTATTGGGAGCATGGTCTGTATTACACTGTTTGCTCATCCGGTCCTGATTGTACCTGAAACTCCAGGTACACACGCAACCAGCTTCCCCAGCCCCGCCTCAACTCCACAATAGATAGAAATCAGAGCACTACCAGCCCAGAAAAGACTAGCAGTCTGGCCCCGTACACCCCCTCCCCACTATAGACTAACCGTCTAGCCCCTGTACTCTGCCTCCCCACCATAGTGGAGGAGACCAATGGTCCATCTAACCTGCTTTGCTGTCTCTGATAGTGGCCAATGCTGGCTGCTCAACAGAAGGGCGAAGAGTCGCCTGATGGCCCTGCTCTCTCTCAGGTGCTGGGGTTTGCTGCCTAGTCCCCAGCAGCAGTGCTGCACATTCTGTTTTTACTCACGTGCCCCAGATGGCCAGCGAATTCACGTGCCTCGGTTGGGAGCCCCACTTGAGGCACAAGGTCTGGCTGTCAGAGGTGTTGAACACCAATAGCTCCCGGGGGGTGGCCACTGGAGCAATGGCTGCTCAGCGCTTCTGAAAATCAGGCCCGTGGTGTCTCAGGATGGAAACCTAGAGCTGCCCGACCCCTTTGAAAATTTGGGCCTAACTTTTCTTTAGACAGCCCCACGCTATATCCCTCAGCCATGTCCCCTGGTGAAGTAAGGCCTGTTCCACCCAAGTGTTAATGGAGTAGCTGCATGCTGTCTTCTTGCAGTAAGCAAAGAAATTGCTCACCCCCTTTTTGCGCAACTCTTGTTCCTCTCACTTTTCACATTCTGGGCCGGGCCAGCCGCGTTGCATGGGGTAACGTAGCTGAGTGGGAAGACAGCACACCTTATCTCCCCACCCCACCCCCCCCAGTCGTGCCAGGCCCTGCCTCTTGCTTCCCTTTCCAGGGATGATGTTGATACTGCACTCACTTGTATTGAAGACTCTCCTCTTGCTCTGGATATGTAGATGATATTTTAAAATCTCGTACATTCTGAAGGAAGGAGCTGGCTCCCGTGTCTGTGCTTAACCTGTCCTTGCAGTAAACCTCGTTAGGCTGCCGTTAAATGCCATCTTGGTATGAGAGCCTCCCTACCGCAGTCAGTGATTAAAGGCAGAGCTGCCGAGATATTTTCCGATTCCTCTCCCTGTTCCTCAGCCCATGGGAACGGCTGGTGTGTTGCAGATCAGCTCAATGCTGTCCAACTGACTCTCCTGGGCTTTTGCACTCGAGGTGTAAAAATAATCTGGTGTGACATGAGAGGATTAATCAGCTCTGGACAGAGACACTAACTCCCTCGCCATCTCAGGGGCTATGGACTGTCCACAGAGTGGCAGCAGCTAGGGTTGGCTGTGGCTAACTGCCTTCTCTCCATCTGCTCTGGAGACCTGAGTTCAATTCCTGTCCTAAGTCACGACTGAAAAGCTAGGTTTATCGATATGCAAAGCGAGCAGTGTCTGTATGGATTTAGTTAAACTGGTTCAGATCCCTGTATAGACGCTTATCTCACTGTGAGTGGCTTATTTCAGCTCAGCTTAAGTCAGTAAGGAACTGACGAGGGCAAAACAGCAAGAAGCCTGCTTTAAACTGAAATGACAGCCCTTTGCACCCGTTTAATGGAGTCGGTTTCATATCAAAGCTTTAGTTAGACTGCGTACGTGTGTGTGTGTGTGTGTGTGTGTGTGTGTGTGTGTGTGTAAGTATAGACAAGGGCTGTGGTTAGTGGGTGGGTTCCTCCTCCTTCTCTCTCGCCCTTCAAGAACCAAAGGGAGGGATCCCATTGCAAGATCTTTTGCAGCCCCTTGGTTGCTTCTTCTTGTCCCGTTGTGAGTTAGTGATGGGCACTAGGGGGGCAGTGGAAGCCCCTTGCAGCCTGGAGCTCTGAGGGGGGAGCCTGTGCTGTAAGATCTCCACAGATCTTTAATAGTTTGATTTACGTAGCTGCACTGTCCTGATGCTGATGCAGTGTCCGGTCACAGAGGCTGCTGAAAATGCTCTCCCACACAGAGAGAGAGAGAGAGAGAGAGAGAGAGAGTGTGTGTGTGTGCGTGCGCGCACACACAACGCATCCTCCGCAGGTGAGCCTGTTCTAGCCCCCAGAGAGCTGGATCTTTGACTCAGGCTCAACTCCTGGTGTCAACTCCTGGGGTGGGATGAGCTCAAATCAGCTGTGTCCTGGCTGTTGCAAAACATGTTCTCTTCTCTGTGGTCACTTCTTCTCTCTTGTTTTATTTGCAGAGACTCGCTGGTGCGGCTGAGAAGTTCCAAAAAGCCCACCGCTGGCAGGACAACATCAGGGTAAGGCTCTGACTCTCCCCACAGGTGTTGTGACCTTTTTAATGGGCTCGTCTCACTGTGTCTCTGTCTTGCACTATGTTTCCCAGGGTAGAATTTAGCCCTACCCATAGCATGTAAGCCCTGAAACCACTGGAGTTCTGTGGGAATCATTGAGGCAGAATTTGGGCCTTCCAGTTCTTTCTTTCTTGGTTTTATCTCAGTCTTTGTGGTTTTTCTCCCTCTCCTTCTCCCCATCTGCTAGCTTTTCATTCCCGACTTTCTTTCTCTCTCTCTCTCTGTCCACTTCCTCGCTTGCGCTGTGATTTTTAAAGCAAGCTGTGTCCATGACACTCTGTTCATCTCTGCAAGTTCAGACACATTGCCCTGCTCCTCGTCTTCTGTCCCTGCTGCCTGCCAGCCCTAATGAAAGTGAATGAAGTAATTTTAAGCTTGTTTCCAGCATTGCTTCTGTCTGTGCATGCAGGTAATAAGAGCAGTCAGAAGACAGAAGGTGAAGGTCAAGCTAATGGTTAAACACTTTGGTATTGAGTTCCTGTGGAGAGCTCCCTAGAGAATTTACATCTTCGCCATCTCAGTAGACGAGTCATCTGCATGGTCATCAGGGACCCTATTTGGAGGGGCATGCTCGGTGCAGTAGGGGGTCTTGTGTTAAATGACAACAGATGCGCACACACACACTTGTGTGCCATTTTTCTATTGCCTGACAGTATTTCCGATTTGGGGTTGGTTCTGGGGGAAGGAGTAATTGAGGCTGGTGCAGGGAAAATGTTGTTTTAATGATTGCATTTGACTTTGTAATTATGGCAGTGATAAAGCGCAGCAGGAATCTGAATGATTCTGCCTGGAAATGCTCTCAAATTATAACAATAATACAAAAGGAAGAAATGGTTGTTTTCCTTTCAGTGCAAATGGAGTCTGGAAAAAAAAAAAACCTCTGAGAGACCAACCCCCAGATTTTGTGACCATTCCTCACTTTGAGGAGTACCTTACTCCATGAGTAACCCCAGGCTAACATGAGACCACCACCCCAGAGAAACCACCTCTTGCACTGTCAAAAAGATATTGGCCCAGCCTGTGTCTCCAGCAGGTTCCTGTCCCCTCTGTGTTTTTATGCCTATCAGCCTATGCAGCCAGATGTGGCCAAACTCTCGCCATCTGTAAAATGGGGATAAGGATCTCCTCCTTTGGGAGCACTTTGAGATCTGTGCATGAAAAGCACAAGAGAAGACCTTGGAGGTGTTAGTATTATCTCGATGGAATGAACTGGCCATCTCTATTTCTAAGGAACAGAGGTTGACCTCTTTGAGCATTGCTAAAGTCTCTCATAGCACAGCACGTATGTGTTGTGGAGATCTAGTGTGTGCTGTTTGCAAGAGGAAGTGGCCAGAGTACTGTTTGCAAAGAGGGATGTGGAATGGGTGTGTGTGCAGAGGAGGTGTTTTGTGGCATGACAAAACCTCCATTGTGAAGACTGGGCCTGGAGACAGAAATAAGGAAGGAACTGAAAAGATGTGGGGTAGATGAGAGTAAGACCTGAGGCCAAATCTAGCTCTTAGGGCTGGTCTACACTGGGGGGGGATCGATTCAAGATACGCAACTTCAGCTACGCGAATAGCGTAGCTGAAGTCGAAGTATCTTGGATCGAATTACCTGGGGTCCAGACAGTGCGGGATCGATGGCCGCGGCTCCCCCGTCGACTGCGCCACCGCCGCTCACTCTGGTGGATGTCGGAGTCGATGGTGAGCGTGTTCGGGGATTGATATATCGCGTCTTAATGAGGCGCGATATATCGATCCCGGATAAATCAATTGCTACCCACCTATACGGCGGGTAGTGAAGACGTACCCTTAGATACCCCCTTCCTGGTCCATACGTTGACCTCTGAGGAGCAGAATTTGGCCCAGGCAATAGAAGAATGAAGCAGGAGGGAGGAGCCAACTGCGTTCAGTTTGCCACTTGACCAACTCATGATGGAAACTGCTATCTGTGCGGCTACAGCTACTGCCTCTCTCAGTCTGTCCTCATTTGCTTGCTTCCCATGATCCTCCTACACTGTACTGCTCAGGTTCTCATAGCACCAGGAGTTGTCTCTCATCAGACATTCAGGAAATGCCGAGCTAGAGTATCGGGGACGTTGTCAGCTGCAGCTGCCTGGCAGAGGAAGATCTGGAGATGCACATCATGTACAAGATGTTTATTCTCTACAGTGTTAGATCCCAGTGACTTCCTGACAGTAGGGGAAGGGTCTGGGATCTGGAGTATGGTCTGAACCAAAATCCCAGCTCTGAACACCCTTTGGGTGGAAGATCTGGATCTGAACTCTGTAGGCTGGGCCCATCGCTCCAGGAATCTGATACCCCTTCTATCCCAAGAAGCCAATCTTAACAGTAATCCTGTCATCTCATCCCCAGATAGTTCCCTGGTCAGTGCCTAATGCGCAGCTGTTTCTGGGTTTATGTGGTTGTTTGGAGGCCGCTGTCTCCTAGAGAGCAGGCCATTCTAGATTAAATAAACTGGGGGTTGGGGGGGCAGAGTCTTTAATTCCTCGTATGCATTACTTGTGGTTTGAAGGTTCTCTTGTGCTCAGTTTCCACTCTCAAACTTCATGGGCTATATGGCTCTAATTTTTCCTTCAGCCCTGTCTCCGTAGCCAAGATGGACAATACATTGGAGTGAAGCTCTGCAGCAGGCAGAGACATGCACCTGGCCCCTCTGAAGCCATTCCAGAGAACACACAACTGCCTCATGGGTGAGATCTTGCTGCCTACAGTAGCCGACTCTCAGGGCTGAGGTTATTCAAGGAGAAGGCTGGTTCTAGAGCAGGCAGCTGGGAGGATGCTCTCGTGTTTGGCTGCATCACATCCAACAAAACTCAGGACACCAGCGTCACAAAACACAACCTCAGGCCAATGATCAGCAGAACAGCTCAGAGGAGCAGCGCACAGAAGGGAGGTGTGAGCCCTCCCTTGGCTTCCATGAGCAGAACTGGTCAGCCACTGGTGCTCCCACAAACACACACTGACCTGCTAATGGGGAACTCCAACTGCTGGGTTTCAGGGCTGTTACAACAGAGAGCTGTAGGCAGCTGTATAGCAGGTACTGTAGGGACAGGTGGAGTTTATTCCTGTCCCATTTCCGTTTAGGAAGCAGCATGTAGTGATTCAGAAATGAGAAATACACATCAGATGTTGTCTTACAGAGATACCCAAGTTGGCACTCTTCATAAAGCAAGGTTTGCCCCAAATGGGTAATACCCCCCTTCCCTTTGCTAGCTGGCTTTGTCCTTTCCAGTTTCATACTTATCCTGTTCTGTGAGACGCTCAGCAAACCTGCTTGAAATACTATTCCCTTCTGTTTTCCTTAAAGCCCAGGGGGAAATGCTGTAAGGTATTGTGCACATCTGTCCCCATCTGGACACCCTGGACTTTTTTCCCCAGGCTTGTAGCAGAGTGTCTGTGGCATGCCTGCAGCCTCCCAGGGGTTAACGTTCCCAGGATCCAGCAGCAAACCAGATGATATTTGCACTCCTGCTGGACTCTTATTTTCAGGTTTGCAGCTGGACTAGTAGCCCCTGTGATGCAGAGGCCACAGCATTCTCCTTCTGTAGTGGCTTTGGCATCTCATTGAGCTGCAAGGAACATACAGGGGCAGCTGCCGTTGACTAATTAGGATGTACTGGGTACAAAGAGTGCCTAGAGCTTCATGTGCTCTGAGCAAGCTTAGACAGTGCCCTCCACTTGAGCTGGAGATGCAAGTGAGGCTGCTTTTAGCTACTCTCTAGTCTCTGCCATAAACAACCAAAAGTGTCAGGATGTCACCTTTTCAATCCACAGGGGATATGCCAATAGACACGTGTTCTTGCCTTGTCTCTTTGGAAGGCAGGCACCATCACAGAGATCCAAGGTCACTCCAACAAGGACTCCGAATTGCCTTGCTCTGAGCTCCAGCTCCCACAGGAGCAGCTCCGCTCCCTTCATTAACGTCACTGGAGCGCGAGAGCTGGAAGCCCTGAGGCCAGCCGCGGTGGTGTTTTGTGCTGCGAAACAGAACCACTTCTTAGGCAGTGCCAGCAGGCAGTGGCTGACTCAAATCAGCAGGCATAGCAGTGAGCAGCAAACTTGTCATGGGAAGCAAATGAGCCCTGATTCACTGGGGGTTGCCCCTTCCACCTTGATCTGTCCCCGGATTGGGGTATGTCTGAGACTGGCTCTGCTTGGCAGCAATGATGTAACAAAGCTTCAGGTGCCATGGCACTGAGTCAGCACATACTGTCATGGGAAGGGCACACAGCTGTCAGCTTCACAGGCAGGTGCTTGGCATAGTCACTGGCCCAGTAAAACCAGCTTGCTGAGGCTTTTAAAGAGCCCAGACACCCCAACTTCACAACGGCATATGTAATTCTCTGGTTCCCCATTAAATTGCCCTGTGTCTTTCTATCAGTCCCACTCCTATTCTCACTGCAGATGGCTGAGATACCTGCATCCAAGCACAGCGCTTCACCTCCTGCTGCCTGCTTCATTCTCTGATGCCATCACTTAATGTGCATTGCATCACAGTCATTTCAGACGGGTGATGCCATAGATGCAGGATTGTGAGGCCACCCCCTGAATCCAGCAGAGGAGCCATGCGCTTACCTGTCAGGACCATGTCTCTGTGGAGACTGGAGATGAGTAGACCGAACCGGAAACCTGCACCTGAACACCCCTGAGACACAGAGCAGTTTTGCTCTGGAGTCAGGCCAGATCTCTGAGACTCAGTCTAATCTCTCAGGCAGGGGCAGACATAATCAGCAGCAATTGGTGGGGAGGGGAAGGGGGAATACAAAAGCTGTCACTCGGACTTAGTTTAAGAGGTGTCCTGCTGAGCAATGGATTGAAATCCCCACTACAGTGCATTGTTTCTGCCGTATCTGTCCTGCACCGCAGGACATGCCTTTCAACAGGCAATCCTATGTGCATTGTGTTTTCTTTGAATATCTTCATATGGAGGGGGTCTTCATTGTCCACTCCTCCCCAACTCTATTGGGTCTCTAGTGCCTCTTTCTGCCATGCTCCAGACAGCCCACTGATGCCTGTCTGACTGCAGGCTGGAGGGGGTATCTCCCTGTCCCTGTGGCTGAGCTTGCTCCTGGCCCAGCACACCCTGGTCCCCAAGAGCCATCTAGGCCAGCTCAGGTACCTGAGAGACTCATGGCTCTGAGGCCAACCTGTCTTCTCTGGCTCCCAGCACACGATGGAGGCACTTTAAGGTGTCCAGGCGACCAGGCTGCTGCTCCTCCTGAGGAGCTGAAAGGGAGGTGAGCAAAGTAACCTCCAGGCTCTCAGCCTCATGTACTCAGCTCATACTTCTCTGCACTCAGTCCTTCTCAGCCACTGGGGAGGGAAGGGGCTCTCTCCCCCCCCCCCCCACTCCTCTCCCTTGGCAGGATCTATAAGAGAGTCTCTGGTGCGTGGGGATGGGAGCTCCTGGCCGAGAGACGCAGTGGGATGGTGTCGGGACTCCGGGAGTAGCTATGGAGGGGAGAGCACCGTGTCTAACTTGGCACAGAAAGAGGAGCTTGGGGAAGGCTAAGACATGTGAGTTTGCCCCCAGAGAGTTTGTGAGTCGTCTGCTGGAGGATGAGGGGTGGGGTTCGCTGACCCTGGGCGTGAGCAGGGGGTGTGGCAGACAGCACAGGAGCTATGGGGGAAGTCCAAGGACATCTCCAGTGGGTTGGGAATTCTCAGGGAGCACAGGCCCCTCTGCACTGCTTCCTATGCCCTCCATCCCCTA
The DNA here is from genome assembly GCF_011386835.1 of Chrysemys picta bellii. Lineage (NCBI taxonomy): Eukaryota > Metazoa > Chordata > Testudines > Emydidae > Chrysemys > Chrysemys picta. The sequence goes on from NC_088797.1 coordinate 49,224,021, forward strand.
CCTGCCAGCCCATACATGGCCTCTGCCTCCCCCTTTTCAGGGATGGGGGATCTGGGGAGATTAACAGGCACAAGGTCAGCCCGTGTTTCTAGAGCACAAGGCAGCACACGGCAGCTGCTCCCAGCCAGGACTCTCTTAAATCTGTGGAACCCCAAAACTGAGAGGCTTCCTTGGGGCTGGAGGGAAGGGGGATTGGGCCGCTGAGGCTCAGTTCCCATCTGTCAGGGCTAATGCTTTCCCCAGTTCCCTCTGCTCCTTTCTCTTCTTCAGTGTCCTGTCTCCCTCTTACTTCCTCCATTACCCCCCCCTTCCCATCACCTCCTGCCTCCATCTTTAACTAGCTTCCGTGATTGTGAAATTTTCTTACTGCTAGTGCTGCATCCGCTGTCTACCAGCCACGTCCTGGGGGCCAGCGCTACCTCTCCCTGAAGGAGGTGGGGCTGCCTCCACAGGGGCTGCAATCACAGTCTGAGAGAGGGCCCTTCCCTGAGAACCGGAACGGGAAATCTGGATCCCAGGGCTGAGACCTGCCCCCCTCTCCCAGTCATTCTGGAGCACATCAGACTGGCATTGGAAAGGGGTTGAATGGCAGATTCTCCATCCTGGGAGATTGGATGTGTTTCTAGACCAGGGATGGGCAAACTACAGCCTGGGGGCCACATCCGGCCCTCCAGACATTTTAATCCGGCCCTCGAGCTCCTATCGGGAAATGGGGTCTGGGGCTTGTCCTGCTCTGGCACTCCAGCCGGGGAGCAGGGTCGGGGTCTTGCCCCACTCTGCATGGCTCCCAGAAGCAGCAGCATGTCCCCCCTACTGCTCCTACGCATAGGGGCAGCCAGGGGCCTCCGCACGCTGCCCCCTCCCCAAGTGCCACTCCTGAAGCTCCCACTGGCCGGGAACCACAGCCAATGGGAGCTGCAGGGGTGGCACCTGTGGACAGAGCCGCCTGGCTGCACCTCCGAGTAGGAGCCGGAAGGGGGGACATGCTGCTGTTTCTGGGAGCTGCTTGAGGTAAGTGCCGCCCAGAGCCTGCCCCCCTGACCTCTTCCCACGACCCCACCCCCTGCCCCAGCCCTGATCCCCCTCCTGCTGTCTGAACCCCTCAGTCCCAGCCTGGAGCACCCTCCTGAACCCCCAACCCCTCATCCCCAGCCCCACCCCCGAGCCCACACCCCCAGCTGGAGCCCTCCCGCAACCCAACCCCCAATTTTGTGAGCATTCATGCCCCACCATACAATTTCCATACCGACATGTGGCCCTCGGGACAAAAAATTTGCCCACCCCGTTCTAGATGATCTGCTCTACTTCAGACAGGAATGAGTTCAGGGCAGGTCTCTGGCCTGCCTCATCCAGGAGGTCAGACTAGGCGATCGCAATGGACCCTTCTGATCTTGGCGTCTATGAATCTATGGGACCAATAAGCAGACTTGCTGTCAGCACCCAGGGGGGCCAGTGCTTTTGCAGTAGATTTAGGATGGCTCCAGTGTCCTTTCCTCCCCTCTACAGGCCTCCTCCAATCCATGGGGAGAAAAGACGGCACCTCTCAGTGCTCCGGACTCTGCCAAATGTGTGTGATTGTATACATGACTATAGCCAGCTACAATGCTCTTTGTGAGTATAGATATTGATAGATAGGTATAACTAGTTGGAGTGGAGGGGTTGTGGCTGGCTATGGGTAGCTCTAATGCGAATCAGGCCCCATTTCACCCACTACCAAGACACTTGCTCAATGGCAGCTGCCATGGAGGTTGCATGCTGAGTTGGATGAACGTTCGCTCCCTTTGGCGGATAGCAGCCGTGCTCTCCTTGGTGCAGGAAGGGGTTTAATTTTAGGCCACCATTCTTAAAGCTTCTTCCCCAGGAGGAAGAACAGAGATGCCTCAACTCAAAATCAATATTGTTTGTAGTGTCGGATAGGAAGAGACATGTTTCCTCTTGTTTCTCCTGTCGGGTCATTATTCTTCTGAGCTGCGAATGCTTTTATCAGTGCTTTGCTCCTGTCCTCAGGAACTCTGGTGGCAGCCTGGTCTCTGACCTCTTGGCTTGCAGTGCAGCCTCACGAGCCAGTTTGTACTGAGTGATGGCAGAATGTAGATCGTGGAGTGGCAGACTCCAAGCTCCTCTGGGACGCAGACTGAGCTTGCTGGTTCCTAAAGAGCCCAGTGGTAGGGGCAGGAGCAGTCCCTAAATGTGCTGCACACTGGTACCTGCAGTAATGGCATTCATTAACTTCCTTTGGTGGGGATCGCTGGGATCCCCCGCACATAGATCCTGCATTACAAAGACTATGTCCTCTAGCTGCTCTCATCCACCCTGGAGACCATTGAGAGAGCCCCTCCCTCCATGGCACATCCGCAGTGCTCCCAGACAGCGTGGCTATCAAATGTCGATCGCCATGTGGGCGCAGAGTCCCATTCTAGGAGTAACATGTTGCTCTGTCACTTGATTGGATTCAGTGCCAGATGAGCAGCCCTGGAGGCTGAAGCCCCATCCCCAGAACAGGCCCCGTAGGAGTGTCCAGCACAGCAAGCTTTCCTGTACCCTGTCCCACCACGGTGCCTTGATTCAGAGCTTCAGGGGCCATCTCACGCAAGAGGGAAGTTGAGTTCCCGCAGCTCCATTCAACTCTTGGTGCTTCTGCTCCCAACAAGGGGGCTGGTCAGCAACAAATGTGATGGGTAACGTTTGTGGATACTGGTCTTGCAAATGCCATCCTCCATCATGTCACACAGCCTGCAGATGGGAGTGACTAATGTCCGTACCATCTTGAGCCAGATTCGAACCAGTGACCCAGAGGTGGACAACGACCTCAATATACACAAAACAAAACTGGCTGGGGTGTGAGTGGGCCATTGGTTTATTTTGCCATGTGTGCGACAAGTGCTTCTGAAATCCACTTCCTTAGGAAAACCTTTTTTAACAGTACCGTTTGCAACTTAATCAAAATGCAGGTAATTAGGAATGAGCCACCCAGAACCGATGTGCACTGGCGAACTGCTCCAGAACACACAGCTGCTTTATCAGGCCAGCCCAGTGCTGTTCTCTTGGATAGGTGAGATGATTGAGTAGCTGTCCCTGCTCTTCACAGCACACCCCATGCACTGCAGGCAGAATCACTCCTCGTGCAGCCCACCAAAGTGAGAGCGTGCAATGTATCTACTGCATCAGTGACGACTGTGTGTTTATTAAAAGCCTAGGAAAGAAAGGAACGATTAAATAAATGGCATGTCCTAGCATTTCTGGCCAGGTTTTAATCTCATTTTCTGCATATGTATAATGTGAAGGAGTAAACATCTGTTAGTGGGGATGATCGGTTAATTTGTGTTCCACAGAGATGGCTCTAGGAGCCAAGATCTGCTCTGTCCCAGTTCATTGCTTGTGTTCTAGCTCCAGCATAAAGGCTCCTTCCGTGTCAGAGTGTGTGTGTGTGTGTGTGTGTGTGTGTGTGTGTGTGTGTGTGTGTGTGTGAAAATAGTAAGATATTTTGTATTATATGACAGAGAGCATGGTCATGCGATCAGATCATTACAAAATACATGCACAAGGGGGCAGAGTTAAGGGGATGTGTGCCCTATTTTAACTCTGGTACTTGCTGAGTTTGTGTTGTTTAACTGTATAACCTTATGCTCTCCATATACCAGACACCTTTGATGGAAATGGAGACTTTCCATTTGGGTTAGACTGCACCAGCAGAGCCCCATTGTCACCTTGCTGCCTGGGAGTTAGTGGGAAGTCTTTTGTGTTGCTGCACAGAGGAGCACAAGTGGGAGGTACACAAGTTATTGACTTTTCCAAGGCTGGTGTGGTTCTTTAAGACGGGGGCAAGCTCAGCTGTGGTATAAGGGTACAACTGCGCTGATGTCTGCGGTGTTACAGCAGGACCAACTACCATATTCAGCAGTCTATGCTCACAATGGAGCAGAAGGGCACCGAGTACTGCCACTCAGGATGGAGGGAAATTGACAGAGCTGTGCATGGACAGAGTCTCGGTCGGGAATAGCAGGGGGGTGCAGGTCAGGACAATGGTGTATAGGCAGATCTTGGCTGATGGGGAGACGATTGGGGTACAGGGAAGGCAGTCAATCAGGATTGTGGTGCATGGGCAGAGCTGTGTATGTGGCATTCAGAAACGGAATAGTTGGGCTAGTGGATGAGGAGGGCTCCAGAGAGAAAGTTTGCACACCAACAGCTTGTGCTAGTTTGGGTTCAAAATGAACTCTCCTCTACTTTTCTTTTTTTCCTTTGAAAAGCTTAAAAACAATTAAATCAGAGGTTTTCCAGGTAGAAATATCCTCCCGCCCAGGTTACACATATGTGCTCTCTGCACCTTTGGGTGGTCTTTTGTTCTCCGGCGATTACTGAGGAGATGCCTCGGTTCGTTGGACTTCACAATGTTTCATTAGGGTGGTGGACTGATGCAACCGAGGGGTCAAGGACTGGTTAACTTTCTTCGGACACTGGCACTGCCCACTCAGAAGATTGTGGAGACACACGTTCTAAGCTCCTAACTGCTTCTGCATGTTTGTGTTCTGTGTTGTATACAGTCCATCTGTCAAGGCTGATTCCCCACTCTGGCACTTCAAGTGCAGGTGGTGAGGGCCCGCAAGGATTCTAAAAATTAATACTGACCACTTCAGGCTTGTATTAAACTTCCAAGGTTACAGCTTTTCTCTGACCTTGGATGGGTAGATGCTGCCACCACCCAAGTGCAAAACCCCTTTGAGAACCCAGGAAGGTGCACTTGGGAATTCCTTCCTGTGGGGTAACCTCAAGCCCTCTCTCTCTCTCTCACACACACACACACACACACACACACACACACACACACGGGAAGAGCTGAGAAAGGAAAAACAAAGGAAATCAGCTGTTGCCACCAGCTCATTAAACAACATGTGCACAAACCTCTTAGGACACAAAAATCCAATCCTGTTCTTAAAAAAAGTAAATTTTATTAAAAACAAAAAGAAAGAAAATACATCCGGAAACTCAGGCTATTGCTAGATTTAAAAAAAAAACCACTTACAAGGATTAAGCATCAAGAATAACTTTCTTGAGATCCAGCTTAAAGGTTACAAGCAAAACAAAAGCATTTGGGGTTAGCACAGAGGAGTCCACAAGCCATAAAGAAATAAAAGTAGATAAACCTGACTGCGTCTTCCTAGACATTTCCTGATCTACTTACATATCTGGGGTTTCAAATGAGTAGTTTGTAGGTATGATACTGATTATTTTTCATACCTGGCCCCAAACTTCTTACAGATAGTTCCAGCCCTGTCTGCCTCTCCCCGAGAACAACAGACAGACAGACAAAAGGGGAGTCTTGTTTCAATTTCAAAAAGTTCTAGCCTTCCCATTGGCTCTTTTGGCCAGGTGTCCACTCACTTCCTTTTACCTATGGGCTTTTTTAAGCATTTACAGGTAAAGCAAGTAGAGAACAGCTACTAAGAGGGATTTTCTAGCTAACTGGCTGGCTGTGTCCATAAAAAGGAGCTACACCTCCGCCCCCCTTTCATTTATCACACCATCACTCCTGCTTTAAAAAATATATAATACAGTGACCGAATCCTCCTCTGGAGGGAAAATCCCACTGATTTAACTGCAGCATGGAATCAGTCCACAGACTTGGAGGAGGCAGTTTAGAGCATCTGGAGAGGCACTGAAAGGTAATTCACAATGAATGCCACCCTGTCTCAGGCTATAAAATTTCTCTTCTTCTCCATCAGTACCTGCCTGTGCCACAAGTGCTTATCTTCAAATAATGCCACTGGAGAGAAGGAAGGGTTTTATTGCCCCAATTTGTATCCTAGGTTTGTTTACGTTTAGCTGGTGTGCACCGCGAACAATTAAATCAGTCCCTTGGAGAGCGACCTCTTGCTGCCGTGTCTCTGGGCAGCTCTGCGTGAGGCTTATCCACCCTTCCCCTTTCCCTTGCTTGATAGTTACACTGCGGCTTTTCCTCCTTTACTTGTTTTACCAAGTGACTTGTTAATTTTTGCCACACCGCTCTCCCCTTTCCCAGTGTGTCATTTTGTAACCTCAAGCTGGAGTTTATGACAGATTGCGCCAAGTGTGGTTATTTTTGTGTTTCCATCTGAATGCACGACGGCAGATGCTGAGTGTTTGGAATGCATTAGTGCTAATGGCAGGACCATTAAACATTAGAGTCACTCACTGCAGATGGGTTGCTATGGAGGTTCAGGGGAAAATGAAACAAGAGCAGGAGTGAAAGCGGTTGGTAGGCTGTTTCCAGCAATCATCAGCTGGGCAATCAGTCAGAACCGTGATCCCTGCATGGAAAGTTTCTTTTTTCTAGGGTTTTTTTTATATTAAACCACATGCCAGCACTTTTTTTTTCCAAAGGGCTTGATTGCAGCAGTGTCTTTTGGAGTGACCTTCAGGCATCGTCACGCCCTCCATCCTGGCTTTGGATCCACCCAACAGGACGACAACCCCAGGGGATCCTCTCCCTGCCCCTGTCCTCGCACTGCTGGGTTCTGCTGCTTTCATAATGTGCTCCTGTGCTGTTCCTCAACCACGGGTCTCCGCAGCCAGAATGGCCAGGAGGGGGAACTGCTCTGGGGACTTCAGAGGAGATCACATGAGGGCTGAGCACTAGGAGCCACTGAAACATTTGTATTCTGACGTAAAGGGATGTCAATAGAACTACAATGGCTTACGCAAACTGAGGCTCTGGCCCAACTATGTATGGGGTTCCTTGAGTCTCTTTGCTGATGCAGGTTGATCTTACCCACAACAAAATAGTCACACTAGCTGCCTATTCCCGCCTGCCCACGTGTCCCATCACCCATTCCCCTAACCCCCTGCCTAGGAGATTAACCCCTCGCTCAAGGAGAAGTGGTCCAAAGTCCATGTGCGTGGCTGGATTGTCATGCCATGGGGAGCCATGTTAGAAATGGAGGCTGGGTCCTGCGGCTGAGTCACTCTAGCTGCTGCCTTGGTTTGCCCGTGTGTCTAATGTTTGTCTGCACTGCAATAATAACAGCTAGCTCTTGTGTAGCGCTTTGCATCAGTAGATCTCAAAGCGCTTCATGGGCTTGACTTTATTTATCCTCACACACCCTTGAGAGGCAGGGCAGTGCTGTTATCCCCATTGTACTGATGGGTAACTGAAACTAAGTTACTTGCCCAACTGAATCCAGGTCTCCCATGTGTGATGCTTCCTCAGGACACTGCACTGCCTTGCGTGCCAAGGTTCAGCTCCCTGACTCCACAGAAAACAGAAGCACTTTTCTCCCAGCGTCTGCCAGCTACGCTCTCCCTCTGCAGGTTCACAATGTGCGCGCCATCCCTGAGCCCTCTAAGCTCCCCCTAGGGTGCCCAGCCCTTGCTGCTATTCACAGGATTGACAGATACGCTGTTCCCAAAGGAACAGTACGCCCCAGCTTATCAGTGACACCTCAGAACACAACGCCGCCTAACACACAGCACCTAGACACACTTATAGTAAAAACAAAGTGTAATTAACAAAGAATGGAGATTCAAGAAGTAGCAAGCAAAAGTAATGGAAATAAATGGTTACATGTAAAATAAAATCATAGCACACATGCTAGAGCCTAGACTGACTTAACTAGGTACTGTCATGTGTTACAGTATTGCTCACCAGCGTTTTTCAGCCAGGTAGACTGTGATCATGAAACAAGCTGCACTCTCAATCTGTCTCCTCAGTAAAGGATCCCGGGTGTGTCTGCATTCTCCTGGTATACCAGACTAATTCTTTGATCTTAGTCATTAGCAGGAGACTCTCTTGTTGTATGTTTCTCCCTGTAGAGTTTGCAAGTTGTTGACTTCATGGTCTTGATTAGCTGGTGGCTCCATGTGCAAACAGACTTATGTTGTAAGACACACAATACACAATGGTCAGCGTCTCTTGCCCCCTGCCTGAACAGATCCTGTTTTTCACCTGTCTTAACTCATAGACCTTCAGAACATAGTTTTCAGTATGGATACTTCACTCCTTAAATATCCTCCATACATACATCTCGCCCTGACTAGGGTGACCAGTGCAGTGTTGGCTGTTGGTCGAGACCTCACATGCCAACCTTTGGTGCATTATTTTGTAACCGTCAGATCCAGGGGATCCCTGTAAAACCTCATGCTCCCTTATGCCCTCTGCCAGTTGGCACCAGGACGTCCTTGCTCAAACTACTGGGCCATCCTTCCTTTCTGGACCAAGCCCGCCACCATGAGGTGGTTTTGTTCTGGAGGCCTCAGCCCAAGAAATGGCACCAGGTGCATCTCTCCCAGACCCATCACAGATGGCGTATTAGTTTCTTTGCAGCTGAAAGGGGCTTGTATCAGTGCCTCCGTCATCTGCACTTGGTGACAGCGAGCTGGGACGTGATGGCCAACAATCCTTCCATGGAAGGGAGTGAGAGACCCGTGGTGGTGGGGAGTTGCTTTTTCATTGGGGGCCTTTTCATTGAAGGGCAGTATTAAGCATGGGAGTGGGAGCCTCACACAATGTAACATGAATTTAGGATGCCCTATCATTACCCTCCCCAACATGAGGGGCAAGGAGGGGGGAGAGATTGTCCCCATCTTCCTTTCCAAGGTGAAGGTGTCTTGCGAGGGGTTGTACCCAATCCAGAGTGCTAAGGCAGCAGAATCCTAGGAACATAGGAGGGACCAGGAACCAGGCACAATTGGACTTGGAGGAGGCTTCCTGTGGGGATGGGGGCTCAGGTTACCTGGAGGGTGGTTTGGGTTATGGCTGGAAATCAGAGGAAATCAGTATAGCCCCAAGGTGCTGACTTTCCAGGCATGTGGCAAAGCCCCACAGAGCAGGCATACGGTGCAGGTGAGACATGTGGGATGTGGCATTCATGGGTTGTACGTCTTTGTGGGATCAGAGCAAGGGAGGTTTGGCTGATGATGCTGATGCTTTGCTGTTTGTGTGGGAGGAGTAGGGCCAGGCCTTGGCCCTGCTGGTTTCATTGTCTTTATGAATGGTGACATTAACTCTCCGTCAGGGTGACTGGGTGCTAGGGCAGGCATCTCCAAGTGTGTCTATCTCAGAATAATATAAAAATCATAGTCCCCTCCCTAGTCCCTGGGCTCATCCCCCATTTAACCATGATTCCCAATCCAGGGCCTACTGCAGTCACCTTGAATGGGCATTGGATCAGGACCTTGATTTGCAAAAATATAGGCCCAGATCAAAGATAACCTATTATTGGATTACTGCAAACGGAACCCCTTAGAGAGTAAGAGAGGTCACTTTGTACACTACTAGCAATGTTTTATGTTGACCTTGGTATGTTTGCAAGCTTTACTGGCAGGCAGTTAAGTTTTGGAAGGGCAGTGTAAATTAGATTTTAAAGGGTGTCAAATTTTTGTGAAGAAAGGGTGGTTTTGTCAATAGGGTGATAGCTAGACTACTAGGCTGCAGGCTTCCAATGTGAGCTTTAAAGCTTTTTTTGTTAGCAAACTTCCCTTTTTCTTTCTGTGCTCCAAAAGTTTTCATGGCGTTTGGTGTGAAGTCTGCAGAAGCTCAGCCCTTGAAGATGATACGAAGCTCGGCAAAGTTTCTAGGCCAAGCTAGTTTAGAGAGAAGAGCAAAAAAAAAAGTTAGAATAATTTTTTAAAAGTGCATTCAGTGACATTTTCCAAACAACATCACTTTAAACCTTCAGGTCTGACTTTCTTTACCAAACTTCCCAGAAAAAAAATGTCTCTGGGGATGAGATGTAGCGTGGAAACTCTCTGGAAGAGCTCTCGTATGTGTGCACGTGCACATGCATGCGCGTCTTCCTACCTGATATGTATAGAAAGACACACCCAATAAACTCCCAGTTTGGGCCAGCAGGCCAATATCAAGTTTATTAGTCCACTTTGCAATTGCTCACTTTTGCCCTGAGTTTTTCCTGTGCTTCCTTCATTGATTTGTTCTCATCTCCCATTACGGGTGTATCTGTCTTTCGGGCGCGTCCTAGGAGCTCCCTGGGGGAGCATATTTCCTGGACAGTGCCCTGAGGTTGGGCACACCCCCACCCCACCTCCTGCCTATGCTCTTAGCAGGATTGTTTCTGTTTCAACATGCAAATCCAAAACGCAATATTATCTGTGCATGCAACATATAAACGCCTTCCCAGCACCGAGACCCTGGCTTAACCACAGCAGCAGACCTCTGTGAAGGGTGGGTCAGCCCAGCACTCACTCCCCCCCCTCTGCACAGATATTCCTGGACAGCTGGAGCGTCGGCTGCTGTCATTCCGGAGTGCGTGCTGCATTGCTGTTTACCAGGTTTCAGTCCTCTGTTTGCCACTTTGCTCAGACTAGTGACAGGTGCAAAATGTACCTATAACAATTACAGAAGGTAGTTTTATTTTTTTGCAATCTTCCTTTATGTGCTCCTTGCAAATGAGTCGGCGCAGCGGAGCGGATGGGCCATCCAACCTCTCTGTGTTTTGCAGCCAGCAATCGCAGGCTATGCCTTTTTTGCTTCTTCTTTGCTGCTGATCACAGTTAAACTCAGTGGGGCCATTTGCAGGGCAGGAGATATTAGCACTGCAGTTTTCCTTCCTTTTTTCCCGGGCTTCCCACATGCTCAGTGTCTCAGTGCTGCTCCTTATCTGGAGTTGCTGGCAAACTGTGCTGCGGTGAATAAACCCATGGCAGAGTTGGATGCCTTTTAAACTCCCTTAACCCCTCTTTTGCTTGGACCATCAAATTAGGATCTGTGCAGAGCATCTTTGATATTTCATAGCTCTTTACAAAGTTAACTGATTAATCCTTCTGCATTCTTCTGTATATCCCCATCCCCTACTGCCAGTTTTGCCAGCACTGCTCATAAAGGACTGGTCTACACTGGGCGGGAGATCAATCTAAGTTATGCAACTTTAGCAACGTGAATAACATAGTTGAAGTCGACATACTTAGATCAACTTATTGTGGTGTCTTCACCGCGGTGAGTCGACTGTTGCCGCTCCCCCGTTGACTCCGCCTGCACCTCTCGCGGCGGTGGAGTACAGGAGTCGATGGGAGAGCACTCGGGGATCGATTTATCACCTCTAGACTAGACGCGATAAATCGACCCCCGCTGGATCAATGGTTGCCCGCCGATCCGGCAGGTAGTGTAGACCAGTGGGTCTCAAACTTTTTTACTGGCAACCCCTTTCATACAGCAAGCCTCCGAGTGCGATCCCCCTAATAAATTAAACACTTTTAATATATTTAACACCATTATAAATGCTGGAGGCAAGCAGGGTTTGGGGTGGAGGTTGACAGCTCGTGACCCCCCCATGTAATAACCTCACGACCCCCTGAGGGGTCCTGACCCCCAGTTTGAGAACCCCTGGTGTAGACATACCCAAAGTTGTACATTCTAAGGCCAGAAGGAGCCATTTGTGATCATTTGGTCTGACCTCCTCCATAATAAAGTCATAGACTTTCAACAGCTAGTTCATTGAACAGCTGTGGAGCTGCAGTAGGATCTCGTATGAGAGGGGGGCCCGAGTTGCAGAATTCAGATCCATATTCAAAATTCTGCCTGTGTGATTGACTAAAGAATGCTGTGGAAGGCTGGGCAACAAGGGCAGAAGACCCACCAGGACATTCAATTGCAAGCCAGCCCTAGCTACCCTGCTGTGGACTTGGGACTATCCTGCAGTTCGGCGATCCTCATTTAGAACATAGACTTCTCAGCTGGCTCTGATCCTTGCAGAAGCATGGTGGAAAAGGGGAGGAGCCAACAGAGTCATCTGCACCTAGCTCACCCTGGGAGGGCCCACAAGCACATCCCTGGCGACTGGTGTATGAGGTCCTTAGCTGTTCACGGAGAGAGCCCATGCAACCCTCCCGGAGAGGAGAAATCACATTCCAATGAGTCCTTCCTTCAGGATGGGCAACACAGTGTCTAAATCACTAAGGCCTCCCTCCAGGTTGGGACGGAGAAAGCACCCACCAAAGCAGAGGCAAGGATCAGAAGCATTGAGGAAGCCATTGCTTCCTGTTCATCTCACAGCTGCTGGTCCCCCCTTTCAGCAGCTCCGTGGAGCTTTTCTAGAATAGCCCCACGTTCTGTCATCAGCAGCAGGGCAAGGCGCCTCAGTCCGCCTTAGAAGCATACAAAACTATGGAGTTCGTGTAGCTTGTGGGGTTTGGATTTCAGCCGAGCCATGCTTCCCTGCAGAAGCTGAAGGCACGTCGGTGGAGGCAGCTGGAGTTCAGCGTGCATGCGTCGTCAGGAAGTCATTCCTAATTAGGGCCGAGAGATGCAGGCAGGAAAGAGAAGTGAATGCATTATTGGAAGAGAAAACGAAGAAGCTGGGGCCGCGGTGCCCTGGGAGCACAGGGGGGAGAAAGGACACATCTCACCAGTGATGGCAGGGGGTGTTCCCATCAGGCTGAGGTTCAGTGACAGCACCCAGGGAAGAAGTCCCCTGGGCTGAGAGAGGGAGGATGGAAATGAATGCCCCCTGCATTAGGCTAGGGTTACGGTGCCTTCTAGCACTAAGGAAGATGAGTCCCTAGGCCTGAGTGTGTGAGGAGTGGAAATGTCTCTGTGAAACCTTATCTCCAGTGACAGTCGCCCTAAGACAGTAATTGCTTTGTATTGGTGTGCATGAATGGATCAGGTGCAGCACACAGCATTGGATGCTAAGGACCTGATCCTGACAGGAGCTGAACATGTTCTGCCTTCAGTGGTTCAGGGTCCAGCCCTGCAATCCCCATCTATGTAGGGGATGTGGACAAAGTAGAGAGAGTCCAGAGGAGAGTAACAAAAATGATAAAAGGTTTAGAAAGCCTGACCTATGAGGAAAGGTTTTAAAAAAATGGGCATGCTTGGTTTTGAGAAAAGAAGACTCAGGGTGAGAGGCGGGGCTGCTAAGTCTTCAAATATGTTCGGGGCTGTTATGAAGAGGACAGTGATCAGTTGTTCTTGATGTCTGCTGAAGGTAGCACAAGAGGTAATAGGCTTAATTTGCAAGCAAGGGAGATTTAGGTTAGATATTAGGAAAAACTTTATAATGGTAGTTTAAGCTCTGGAACAGGCTTCCCAAAGAGGTTGTGGAATCCCCATCATAGGAGGTTTTTAAGAACTGGTTGGACAAACACCTGTTAAGGATGGTCTAGGTCAGTGGCTCTCAACCCAGGGGCCATTTGTGGCCCAATCAGCACACAGCTGTGGCCCATGAGACATCCTCAGGGCCATGCAGGCAGTATATATATTGTGTGGATGCAGCCCACATAACAGAGAGAACCGCATCTGCGGCCCACAGTGGTCAATAGGTTGAGAACCATTGGTTTAGGTTCTGCCTCAGCAAAGGGGCAGGACTTGATGACCTCTCAAGGTCCCTACATTTCTGTGCTTGTATGTAATTCACCTAAGAGTCATTGAAGTTTCATGATGTGCAGAGCAGTAAAAAGACCTTGACACAGCATGTCTGTTTTGTACTGTAGCCTTTTCCTTTGCCCTAATGTTCTGCTATGATTATGACCGATGGCATTACACATCATGTACAGACAGGGTGTGTGTATTAAAGAAGGGAAGACATGCATGCTCATAACAGCTGAAGCCTTGGGATCATCCCAAGAAGTTGGCCAAAGCAGGCTTTAAAGCCTCCTTGGGAGAGTGAGGATGGAAGAACATAGAAGCCATCGTTGGGCACCATGGATGAGAGCCCAAGCACACGTATTATTTTATTTACCATTTATAGTGCAGTCGTACCCAGAGGCTTGGTTCTGGTTGTTGTGCTAAGCCTCGGTCCCTGCCCCAAACAGCTGCTGCTGCTTTATTTATTTGTGTGCATGCATGCGGTAATACCTAAGAGCTCCAGTCATGAACCAGGGCCCCATTGTGCTAGGTGCTGTACAAAGACAGTCCTCACCCCCAAAGAGCTCCTGGTTTAAGTAGTATGTCTAGTAACACTTACACTTTTGCCCAGCATTCATCTCCTATTGCAGTTCAACTGCAAAAGGACAAGGGGTCTTTCTTTTCCCCAACCCAGCTCTAAGAATCTGTTTCCTGCTAACTGTCCGTCGGTCTGAGGAATATTGAATAAACCCCTGAAATCCCCAACAGTGCTACCTTGGAAGCTGCTTCTCTCTCTGCTTCCCTGGAGTGCCTAGTACCTCTACCCAGAGGCAGCCCTGGAGTCTCTGTTGGTGGATTCCTGCTGCAGTAGCCTAGAACCTGAGCTGCCTTCTGTATTAGCCTGTAGCACTTCCCGCCAGGTTGACATTTCTTTTCCCTGGAAGTCCCCTGTTCCATTGCTTAGAAATCATAGATGGAAGGGACCTCAGGAGGTCATCTAGTCCAACCCCCTGCTCAAAGCAGGACCCATCCCCAGACAGATTTTTGCCCCAGATCCCTAAGTGGCCCCCTCAAGGATTGAACTCACAACCCTGCGTTTAAGCAGGCAAATGCTCAAACCACTGAGCTATCCCCGCCTTAGCTCCTGGCCTACATTTTCTCTTGTGGGCAGTGATGTTTTAGGGGGATTGAATACATTTTCAGGCCCCAGTACAGTAAGAACTGAGGCCACCAAGTAATAGAACAGTGGCCCTTGAAGAGTCTTCAGTGGCAATGGCTCTCAGTCCCTTCAACCTGGGCTACACTTGACTTGGGTGGGAAGATCCATATCCCGGTCCTAGTCCATGCAGCCCCTCCCGTTTTCCTGTGACGTAACAGGAGATGTAATAGGAAATGCCATCTCATAATGATTAAACAGCTCACCGGGAAGTTTGCGATTAGTTTCCCTTTTTCTCAGGCTTTCTCTAACTCTTATTTTACCTTCTCCTCCAACACTCTAGCTAGATTTAACCAGAGGACAGTATAATTTGGTGGCCCGTAATATTTGCAGTTGGGCAAGCGAAGGTCCTGCAGCCAACCAGTTTTCTTGCTACAGGCAATGAACCAATCATTGCAGGATCAGAAGGGGATTTGCTTTTGCGATGTGCAACTAGCCCCAATTATCCAGGTGCATTGTGGGTCATTTCCAGAGCTGGATGGGAAACCGTTTTCCCAGCTCACAAAGATCTGAGTTTTCACAACTGTTCCCATTCCGCAGTGGGACAAAACTGAGACCTTTCCAAATTCTCCACAAAAAACAAGATTGAGAGCAAGTGCGTGCATGTCCACCCAGCCCTGGATAGCCAGGTGGTTAGGCCATTTCCTTGCAGTGCAGTTCATGTCCCTGTTCTGCCACATCTGGAGCAGGGACTTCATGGAGGATAGGTCCATCAATGGCTATTAGCCAGGATGGGCAGGAATGGTGTCCCTAGCCTCTGTTTGCCAGAAGCTGGGAATGAGCGATGGGATGGATCACTTGATGATTACCTGTTCTGTTCATTCCCTCTGGGGCACCTGGCATTGGCCACTGTCGGAAGACAGGATACTGGGCTAGATGGACCTTTGGTCTGACCTAGTAGGGGCATTCTTATGTTCATCCTGGGTCTCTTATCCCAGGTGAGTGCCCTAGACCGACACCAGGCTACGGGCTATTCTGGGGTTGGGGCTGTTTTAATCTCTCCTGTTGGAGCTGTTCTGCTTTATATAAATAATTAAATATTCATTGGGCCAGCGAGAGAGCGCAAGAGACTGACTCTAGAGCCTCAGGGCACTCACCTGCGAAGCAGGAGACCCCGGTTCAGGTCCCTCCTGCAATGCTCCTATGCTTTCACCAGACACTCCATCCTGGCTCCAAGAAACTCTTTTGTCAAAAAATTCCCAACCAGCTCTAATCATTTCACCCCTCTCCTAAACATCAGAGACTGGAGGCCAGAGACTCGGCTTTATTAATGAATGGTTTGATCATGGGACAAATCCTAGGCTATTGAGTTTGCAGCACCCATGTATTTATCAGTAGCATTTGAAAAGAGCTAGTTGGCTGCAGCTGCTTATGGGTATGTCACTTACAGTGTAGAAAGTGGGGTTGTAGCATGGGTAGGCATACCTATGCTAGCTTTAATTTATCAGCTAGCACTGGGAACATGGCAGCAGAGGCTAGCAACCCAAGTGTGTGCCCAGGGTCTCCGGTGGGCTTGTACGCAGGTTGCCAGTCCATGCTGCCGCATCTTCCCTGCTATTGTTACCCATGCTAGTGTCGCTAGCCATGGATATGCCTGCCTCTGCAATCACATCTTCACTTGCAGCGTAGACCTACCTGAAGAGGCAAACTGTGCTCTCCTAATTCCCTAAAACTCCCTAGCATTTTGCCAGTGGTTTATGGGCCATGAGTCCCAGCTTCACCAAGTTATACTAGGTTGCCAGTATCAAAGGTTACCCTAAGTTATCAGGGCAATGAGTGGGAGCATAGGGGCCAGATCCAATGACTGTTGCAGTCCAAGGCAGCCTTTCCACTGATATCAATGCAGCAGCAGCACCACCACGTTGGTGAAAACCAGCTGTTCTCATCTGTGCTCAGCCATCACATTCTCCCTCTCCTTCCGACTCAGGAACGGCACTCAGGTCATTAGCATTGTTATAATGTTGTGTAGGTTTGCTCGGGTGTCCTGAGCTGGCTGCCCTGGCTATGTGTCCCTTAAAGGACATTTAGTGGCTGCCGAGAGGGCCATTCCCACATTTATGTGTATTTGGCAGGATTATATACATTTCCTTTAAAAGTTGACTTCTTTATAAGCCATTTTCTGCTTCATAAAATGTTTATTACTGTTATTTTTCTCCCAGTGCTTCTTTCCCACTACAGTTTTCATTGGTACAGTGAAAAAAGCTCCTTTCTTCCTCTGCATCCTACCCAATCGCTCCTCTCCTAGCACATTTCTGCAGAGAAATGCCTCTCCAGGTCTCTCTCTTGGGTGCCCTATGCCCAAAACAGTTCCAGAATGGATAGAATCGTCCTTTCTGACATAAGTCACACACCCCTTTGCTCTGACAGTGTTCAACCATGTGTTTGTGTTGCTGTTTTGTACCTGCTACTCTAGCAAGGCAATTATAGGAAGTACTTTCAGTGTAACAGGCACACAGGCCAGTATTTTATGACCAGTGTATTTCCCTGGCGTATCTGACATGGTGTATTGGCTGAATTGTACTGGGCTGATTTTATATGGTAATGTACACCTGGTGATTTACATACACTGTAGGTGAAATTCACATGCTCTGTATCGCTTAAAGTCCCTCCTTGAGGAGGACCTAGATGAAGTGGCTGCATGGGGATGGGGGTTCTCCCCACACCTCCTTGTGCACTCATCCATGTTGGTCCTGATGTTGGCCATCATCTAGGCAAGTTTGAGGGATCAGTCCAGGGAGAGGCCAAAACATCTCCAGCTACATAGATGCACATGGCCCAAACTTCCTATCTAGGGAGCTGTGGAGCATCAGAAGGGATATTCCCTCAACTGTGCGTTGTTTGAAGAAGTACTCCCTCTTGTTTGTTTTAAACCTGCTTTTTGTTTGGTTTCTTGGTAATGACTTTTTTATGTCAGTTTTCAATGATGTTTTTCTACAGGAAATTTTGAAATGAAACAAAAAAATTCATTTCTGGTTTTGGAAAAACAAAACCTTTTCAAACTGTTGACTTTGGGGGGAAGGGGTGTTCCATTTTTTTTTTCATTTTTGCCAATTAATGCATTAGATTGAATTAGACTAGGGTTCTTTTTCCCAGCTTTTTTCTTCTTCACTTTTCATTCCTTTCCCTTTTCCTTTTCCTACTCTATAACTTTTCAAAACTTCCTCAACCTTGGAAAAATTCCAAAGTGGCAAAAAGACACGTGGAACACTTCCAAAGCTGGAGAAATGGAGAAAAAAAAACAGGCATTATTAATTTCATTGCACTCAGTGCTCAAAAGCAGAAAGATTGGCGGACCAAATATTTTAAATTCTTTGAGAAACCAATTTGTTGAAAAAATTCCAAAAAATGAAAAATTGTTTTATTTCAATACCCTGCAAAATGGAAACA
Organism: Chrysemys picta bellii; assembly: GCF_011386835.1. Classification (NCBI taxonomy): domain Eukaryota; kingdom Metazoa; phylum Chordata; order Testudines; family Emydidae; genus Chrysemys; species Chrysemys picta. The sequence goes on from NC_088797.1 coordinate 49,241,900, forward strand.
ATTTCAAAAAATGTCATGTTCCCACCCCCTTTTTCAACCAGGTTTACATGAATACAGTTAAACCAACACCCATGCCACAGAAAGCTAGCCAACTTCTCTTCTCAGTTACAGCCATCAAAAATCCAGAATAGCTCTGCCCAAACCATGGGAGTTATTCCAGATTTCCACCAGGTATAACTGAGAACAGAATTGGACCGTGTGTGGACTATTGGGCAATTCTGCTTATAATATCTTACATTTCTATATAAGCTTCATGCCCTGATGGGTGACTCACAGGCTTTTCAACATTTACAAACTATAGACTCCATGTAAACAGCAATCGTTCCTCCCACATCTGAATTGCAACCACATCTGGGGTGGAATGTGGCAGCTATTTAAGAGCAGAGGTGCAGGAACAAATTGAATAGTGGGGGTGCAGAGAGCCATTGAACCAAACTGTAAACCCTATATATGATGGAAACCACTTCAAGCTGGGCGGGAGAGGCAGCAGCACCCCTACTTCCAGCACCTATGTTTAAGAGCATGCAGCAACACTGCACAAGAGTCACTGCAGAAAGTAAAAGCAAATATCCTATCAAGTTGTAACTGCAGGGAGAGTTTAGGCTAGCAGAATATAATGAACCAAATTGTTCAGGACAACAAGGTGCCTGGGATCTCATGATACTTCTAGCCAGGACCTCTGTTTAGTGCCTAATACAATAGCTGGATCAGTGGGGACTGTGCTGTCCTGCAATACCATGATGGAAATGTTAGAGTTGTGACAGGCCAAGAGAAATGCTGCTTTCCTCTCCCCTAGGATCTCCACTCTGCGCTCACCCCCTGGTGAGTAAGGGTTCACGGACACACTAGCACTAAGGTGCTAAAATCACTGTTTAGACATTGCTTTCACGTTGCGGGTTGGGCTGGGGCTTGAGCCGTCAAGGCCCACCCCCTCCAGCTACACCGTTATTTTTAGGGTGCTAGCGAACCTCGCTGGCACTGGTCTGTCGACCCGGGCTGAGAAGCTCGCCCTCGGCTGCAGTGTACATGTACTCTCAGATGCTATGGGGCTCTTGGGCTGGCTAAAAACATGGACCAAATCCTGTCTCCTTGGTGCAGTGGCTGGCTCAGATGCCCACCTCTCCCAGTGCTGCCATTTGCCATATAGAGTACTGTTTGCTACTCCTGCGCCCAATGGAATTGGGAGGGACACCAGGGTGGGTCACATTTCCTTCAGCAAGCATGGCATGGGGTGGGCTATACTGTGGGCATCCTCGGGACAGCCATTAGGACAAGGGACCCCTCGGCATTGCCACATGTTAGTGTCTGACAATGTGATCAGTTCTAAAATGCTTCCTCTCTGGGGGCTGATTCTGAGAGACCCCAGCTCCCGTGCTTTTCCGTGCTCAGTCATTCAAGAGCCCAGCCCTCTGCTTCCTCTTTGCCTACCTCAGCTGAGCTGCTCCCCTTTTCAGCACCACGCTCCCTCTCCCTTTGTGTCTATCTCTTTCTCTTCCCCTTCTTTACAACACAAAGGGCAATGCAGATTTCTAATTGGGTTAGTTCCTCATTATTTCCTCTCCCCACCCACCCCCACCTCTACCCTCTGCATTCTCCCCACACAAGGCTCTGCCTGAGCACAGTTCTTTTGTCCAGTGATTTCACCCCACTCCCAGCCTTACTGGGTGCATTGGGGGCTGGCTGGGCTAGGGAGATAGGGGAGAAGAAAGAAAAGAGGTGAGGTGGGGTCTGCTCAGAAATATCATAAAGGAGCACAGCTCTGTATTATCCAGCAGCTGTTTGTAGCTTACCCCTCATCTGGCATGCTGATTAGCAAACAGCCCTGCCCTGATGCCTCCTGACAGCCAACCTAGAGTCCAAGTTGGCTAAGGAGGGGCTTTATTTTTACAGCAGGTAATTACTGCCAGCCTCCCAGCTTTGTCTTCCTTGTGTGCGTTGGGGTGGGCTTTGTCCCAGCTATGCAGCCAACCAAGCATCAGAGGACAGCACCCCGTGATCTCCATGTTGCACGGTGCCCACCCAGCTGAGAAGAATCCCTGGGCCAAGGCTTAAATTCTCAGAGTATTTCCGGGAGCCCCCCACGCTTTCCTTCCCCCCCTCCCCAGCTTGCTATGAAAACTCCAGGGGGTTGAAAATATTTACCAGCCCTCTGCTCCAGACGGTTCCAGCTCAATTTAAGCCCTGCATGGGGCCACGTCCCCGTCTCACCCTGCTCCCACAGACCCCAGTTAGGATAAGAGGTGGAGGGCACAGAGTGAGCCAGCTAGGGCTGAATGAACGTGGAGGATGGATTTTCAAAGAGTATGGAACCGGTCTGTCCCCCCATTTCAGTTCCCGTCTCTTCCACAGATTTCCTGTGTGACCTTGGCCAAGTCACTGGGCCTGTGTGTTCCTCAGTTTCCCAACTGTACAATGGAGATAACAGCCCTACCTTGCTGCATAGGGGAGTTGGGAAGTTAAATACCTTACAGATCACAAGGTGCCCAGATATTATGGTGATGGGGTTTATCTGAGTGCCATAGATTACAGAAGCTGAGGCCTGGCATGGAGAAGCGCCTTGGGACATCAGCGTTGGAAAGATGCAGCCTTGTCTGACGCTCTCTCCGCTCTGTTTCGGGCCCAGCCTGAGGGATTGCTCTGGTCCAGAACAAGGCCTTCCCTTTAAGTTTTCCTGTTCTTCAACGTGTATCTTCATTGCCCCTCCTGCCCCCCACTGCCTGCTCTGAATGTACCAAATGGTGTTGCAACCTGGTGCCTGGGAATGTAGCACTACTCAGGTTTGGCCCGGCCACCCCTCAGGGTAGCTGGGTCAAACCTGAGCAGTGTTACGTCCCCAGGCCCATGCCAGGCCCTTCCCCTTGGGAGAGGAGCCACCGCTGCAGGGAGAGTGTGGGGTGGACTCACTCTCTAAATCCTCCCTCCCCATCTCCCCTAAGTGGCAACTTGTCTTGGAAGGTTGGGAGGCCTCAGTTTCAGATTATGTCATGGGTCCCCCAAAAAACTCTGGCAATCCATGCTGCGTCATCAGCCAATCAGGGAACAAAACAATGTCACATGATTTAACCAGAAGCTGCAGGGGGGATTTTCGCAGGATGATTTTTCAGATCAGTTGGCGTTGCATGAACTTAGTGGGCCGGAGAACCCTGCCTGATATTGGGTGCTGTGCTATTGCAGGGCCAGCAGGGGGCGCACCAGCGAACTACCAAACCCTGCAGTGCTAACACTGCCATGCAAAACAAGGAAGCAAACAAAAAAGCCCAGATAATTTCAAGCTCCATTAGAAAAGACTCTCAGGTGGAATAGGATCACCATTTGCCAAATGGGGAAGGACAGAATAAATAAGAGAGATTTCGTTTTCTAAAAGAGAGGTGAATGGAGGGAAAAGAAAAGAACCCAACATAAGTGGCTTCAAAGTCAGTGAAACCTGTTCTCTGCACTTGCGCATCAATAGAGCGGACTTTGGAGCTGTACTGTGCAGCCGTGCTGTGTGATGGCCGGGCTGAACAACAAGGAGGCAACATTGCATTATTAGTATTAATTGCTTGAGGACTTCTGGCTGGACAGTATCCCAACACTTATTGAGAGACGGTCCGTGCTCCAAAGAGCCGATGGGCTTAACAGACCAGACAGACGGAGGTGGGAAAAACGGAAGGAAGATTATCTCCATTTTGCAGATGAGAATTGAAGACCCCAGTCTTGCAAAGCTTGGCGCATATGCTTTACTTTATGCACTGTGAGTAATTCCCATTTACTCCCAAGAGGCTGCTCACGGTGCATAAAGTTAAGTATGTGCTTTAGTTTTTGCAAGATCAAGGCCTGAGACACAAAGTGATGAAATCACATGCCTGAGGTCGTCCAGGAAATCTGTGGCATAGCTGGGAATTGAAACCTGATCACCTGAGTCGCAGTCCAGTGCTTAGCCATTTATACTCTGTTAATGTTCATTGAAAATAAAAAAGAAATGTGTCCCCTGTCTGCGACCCTTTCGATTGTCAGTTTCTACAGAGGTTGGAGCCTTGAGATTTACTGGCATGAATGCTCGCCACAATCAATTTTTAAGCAGCAATGCTGAAATGTTTGCTGAAAGCAAATGTCAGGTTGTACGTTCAGTTGATAATTGAATAATTATAAGTGATAATAATGAATGGTCCAGTGAAGGGGAATCAGGTACTCCCAGTGACCCTGTCTCCTGGCACGAGAACAAGGGACTAGTTAAAGAAATGGAAAGGCATCCGATTTAAAATCAATAAAAGGAAATGGAGCCCAGCTGCCACTGGACATCTTCCCTCCTGTAGCGGGGTGGACACCTGCTCCTGCCTGGAAGGGCCTGAGATAGCCCAGGGAGCAGGCAGCGTGAAGGCTGAGCTGATCGGGGGAAGTGGCTGCAGCTGGGGCCACGCCCCAATCAGGCCTCAGCTGACCCTGTATAAAGAGGCTGGGAGCCAGGAGCTCAAGAGTCTCTCTCTGCCTTCAGAGACAGAGAAGGGCCTGGCTGCAGGGAGCTAGACACAGGGTAGCTGTAGTGGAGCAGGGCTGGGGAAAGGCTGGGGAGCTCCAGCCTGGAAAGCCCCAGGCTGCGGCCTAGTATTACGCCAAGGGGTACTGGGGGTTGCAGAGGGCAGACCAGGGCTAGTCCAAGTCAGCAGGTCCGAACCCCCCTTGCCAGTGATGAGTGGCCTATACTGCAGTCTGCCCCAGGGAGCAGGGGCTAGTTGCTGAGTGGCAGTGGCCTAGTACTGAGGCAAGGTGGGGGTTCCCCAGGGAGGGGAGACCTAGATCTGTGGGGTACTGCCAGGGGGCAGCATCCCAGTAATAGGGGCACCAGGTCCTGGGAGGGACACGGCTGCCAGAAGAGGACAGGTGGATCACCGGCCTGCAGAGGGCGCTCTGGAGGCTGGACAATTCCCCGAAGCAACCAGTAGGGGGTGCCGCAGGGGTGAGTCCGGACCCTCTACACCTCCTATGCCAGCCCCACCCCCAAGGGAGAGAAGGCATGGAGTGGAGTATTGCTGGTGCTTGAAGCAGTAGCTATCCAGCAGATTTCCAATGGGCAATGCAGCTATTATCCAGGGAAGCAGGGCACAGCTAGAGAGAGATATGGTCTAGTCTACAGTTTGGGCAGAGCTTGCTTGTACCTTGAGCCATCACTTATGTGCCCCCATGAGTCAGAGGCCACTGGCTGGCACCCTTTGCTTCCCTTGCCCGTCCTCCTTTTGTTGGCCTGTTTGAACATGCTCAGACTCACCCCCTCTGTATTTTTAATGCTCGCATGTGCAAGTTTGCCTTTGATGCCGCAATCTCTCTTCCACCACAACTGGGAGGTTGAAAACCTTTTATAGGAGTTAATTAATGTATGTGGATGAGGAGCTAATGTATTTGTACAGGCGAGGAGCATTATTCCAATCTCACAGACACCTCTGCCCAGGGCTCTAACACAGTGCAGACAGCTTGGCCATCCATAGCGATGGAGGATCTGAGAGTGCCCGAGCTAGTACAGACCCCTCCCATTTTCCCATGGGATGGAATGCAGCGAATGTACCTTGTGTATGAATGTATGATGAATCGTGCAGCTTCCTCCAGCGCTGTCACTCCTCTCGCCTGTCGATTGATCCAGCACAGACCCTGCACAGAGCTTGGGGGTTTGAGGCAAAGTTTGGTAGAAGCCCAGTGAAATGACGGTAACAATGTGCATTGAACAGTGAGCAATTGGTCTTCATGTCCACTGAGGGTAGGACAAGAAAAAATCTGATTAGTTTGCAACAAGGGAGATTGAAATGAGATATTAGGGAAAACTTTCTAACTATGGCTGGGTCTACATTACCAACCTCACCCATATGGAGGGTGTGCCATGTCAATGGGAGAGCTTCTTCCATTGCCATAGCTACCACCTCTTGGCGAGGTGGATTAACCACGCTGACGGAAGACGCTCTCCTGGTAGCGTGGTAGCATCTTCACTAAAGCTACAGTGGTGCAACTGCACCACTGCCATAGCTCTGTACATGTAGACAAGCCCTACAATCAAGCACTGGAACAGGTTACCTGGGAGGGTTGTGGAATCCCCATCACTGATGGATTTTAAGAACAGATTGGACAAACACCTGTCAGGAATGGTCCAGGTTGACTTGGTCTTGCCTTAGCTCAGGGGGCTGAACTAGACGATGTCTCATGGTCCCTTCTGGCCCTACATTTCTATGATTTGCCTAACCACAAAAGCTGACGGACTCTCCTGTTCTGAGCTCCCGACCATGAGGGGCAAACAGTGCACCATCAAGAAAAGAGCTCTATACGCTGCGCGCGGAACGATGCTCGCGCCTAGCAAAGAAATGCTGCAGTCTTGGCATGTGATTGACAGAGGTCTGTGCTGCGGGCTCTCGTGGATGGTGCAGCACTCTGCTGTGTATTTGGACATGCTGCGTAATTCTGCTGGCACAACTAGTTGTTGTCAGTGTGCACCCACCAGTGCTCCTCCAGAGGGATCCAAGTGTGTGTTTGGGGACATGGGGGCTACAGCAATAGCCACAAAGCTTTGTAATTTGCACAGAGTACTGATGTGTCTGCTCATTTCTGAAATGTTTCTGCAGTTCAGGCTGCAAGACTGTGTGCAGGTATATGTGTGCATATCTATCCGTTATTTTGCAGAGCTGCATCAGCAGGACTTTGTGTTCAAAGCCTCTTCAGAAGAGCAAACGCAAGCTCATCACCCCTCATTTCATTTCTCTTCCCCTTTAATTATGGAGCCCACTTATCGACTGAGAACAGAAAGATCGTCTCTTTAACCTTGCCCTTGCCCTTGTGAAAGGTTTACCTAAAAAGTTAGAAAATAAAATCAAATGCTCTAATTTGCAGTCATCTTGCCATTTCAAACCTAGTTTTCATTACCGTGCCGAAAGTGCATTGAAGCTGTGTTTATAACCCCTTTTTAGATAACAAATCACATTTGCTTTTGGCTGGTGACTGTGTAGAATTGATATTTTTTTTCTTTTTGGTTTAATAGGTTTGTGTGTTCAGGAATGATCTTCATCAACAGAGAGTCTTTATTGTGTTTGATATAATGTCAGCTTTCATTACGCTCTGAGGGCACACTGAGAACTTCTGTGTTACAGCACCAACCTTGCTGTCGAACCATTCTGGCTGAAAGTAGAACAAGAAAATCATTCACAGAAAAACCATGTCTTTGTCATTTGCTCTTCAAAGAAAATGGAGGCCCCCTCCTTTCTAAAAAAGAAAAGAATTGGCAATGTCATGGGCATGGCACAGCGAGATCTGAGTGATCAGTAGCTTTTCCTCTGGGTGGCTGGCATGGCAGGAGCGGACTGGTTTTCCCCACATATGGGGTGGTTGGCATGGCAGGATCCCTCTGGCTTTCCCTGTGGGTGGTTGGCGTGGCAAGGATCTATAGGCTTTCCCTTTGGATGGTTTGCTTGGCAGGAGCCCACTGTCTTTCCCCATGGGCAGCTGGCAAGGCAGGAAGGGTTGCTGAAATCAAAATTAAGGTGGAATCACCCAGGTCTCGTGAGCCAGTCTTGACTTGATAGAAGTGGAGCAAGATGCCATGAGAAGAAAAATAGTAGGCAAAGCAAGATCAGATAAAACATCTTTCAGAGATGGAAAAAACCTGTTGACGGGGTCACTTAAATGTGGCAAAGAGAGAAAATTGCTTTAAAAAAAAAAAACTGCCAAGGCAGATCATGATAACTGTCCCTGGTAATGTATCTATCCCCATGCTGCTGGAGGCAGCACAAAGGAACTCGTAGGCAGAAGGCTACAGGAAAGGCAGGCATGTTTGCAGCCACACCAGTTATGCATTAATCAAATATCTACTACCCACAGCATTGGGGTGGGTCAGGTGACAGTTCAGGCTAACTGTCAATGTGATCAGCTTCATGGAGGACTTAATGCGGTGATGAATCCATCCCATGTGGGAAATAGATTCCTGTAGCTAGCCCAGTGATGGATAAAGAGATCATCCTTTTCCTGTACTTTCCACAGGTTTTCATGGTGCCTGAAATCAGAACTACCTGTGCTTGCGCAGATACTACTGCATGGAAGCAGTTGGCTTTTAATGGGGGAAAATGTAGCGTTCCAAGAAAGATAGTCATCTCTGCCATAAATGGAGCCCAGCACGCCTCCCTGGATTGCTGGGAGCCTCAGAGAGCAGTTTGATGTTAATATCAGGGTCAGACAGCATTAGTTTCTTGGGCCTTTGCTGGCTTGCAACCTACATGGTTTGGGGAGCCGGGGGGAAAACCACTTTAGCCAGGCCGCAGGAGTCACAGGATTAGATGGAACTGGAACAGCTACAACAAGAGAACATGAATGGGTACAAATTAGCCCACTGAAAATCCAGTGTGCCACAGGTTTGGCAATAAGTAATGGGAAAGGGAATGCCCCTTTGGCAATAAGTAATGGGAAAATGGCCAATGATGCTCCAAGAGCCCCTTAAAAATTGAAAAATTCAGCTCAGACACTATCCGCATGTGGATCCAGGGGTCAGTCCTGGAAAGCAGTTGAAAGCACCCCAACGTCTTTCAGAATGAATCTCTGCCAATTCCTCTAAACCCAGAGTCATTACTTAAATATTTAGAAGAGTTGCAGTGTGACCAAAACTCCCGTGGCCATCACAAAGAGAAGGCAAGATTACTTCTGTTGTTCACTGAATGAAAGGTTTAGAACTAGTGCATGCAGCTATCTCTGGCATACTGACTGCTCAGTGAGCATGAAGAAGGTCCAAAGGCAATAAGTAAAACAACAGTGGCTTACAAACCCAGAACCCATCCAAGAGTCATCCGTCCTTCAGATGAAATGTTAAACTAAAGCCCCTTCTGGTGTGTATCCCAGTGGAAATTAAAGATCACATGAAGGGAATAAACTATCCTTCCTTTCCTCAATTTAAGAGGCTATTTTTTTAAAAAAGGAAAGGGCATTTTTGGTGTCGGTGCAATAAATCCTGCAACATCCCTAGGAACATATGTTCCAATGTTAATTATTCACTGTAATAGCACAGCATGGCAGACTCCGACCTGGAGGGACTACCTTTAGAGCTGAGAGGGTAATTCAGTCTCTGCATCCATCCAGTCTTTGGCTTATTATCTGAGACGGCCAACCATAGAGACCACTTAAGAGGGGATTTTTTGAATAGGGACACCTGTCCAGAAGGAACCAGACTGAAACCAACAGCTAATTTGCCATAGACCGTGAGATAAGCACTTCCAGCCACTCCTGACACCAGTTAGATTTTAAATCGTTGATGTATAATTGAAATACTTTGTCCCATCACCAGTGCTCCTCTGTCAGCTAGCCCCTAATTCTGATAAAAAGCTGCCAATGCTTTAAGCGATGTAGGAATTATAGCTGAGCAGGTAACAGCTGCTGTGTTTGCCCACTCCAGTATCAGGGCCCAACTCAGAGCTGTTAAAGGACACCTTGCGCACAAAAGCAAAATCCTCTCCTATTTATTACTATGTACCCAATGGTTCTGGGAAATGAAGAACCACCTGCATATTTACTATTGATTATAAATGCTTATACCAATGGAAAGATTTGATCGAGAACAGACCAGATGATATCTTGCAGGCATGCCTGCTCCCTTCAGCCTTCTTCCGCCTGCTAACTGATATGATGGGTTAGTTATTCAGTGTGTTGCTTGTCTGTCTCACATCTTAAAGCTGGCATCTAGAGGAGCAACTCAATTTCAGATTCCAGTTCAAAGATTATAGAGGTCAAATGTACTGTTGGCATAAGCAGGTGTAAAGTCACCTCAGTGGAGTTACACGTGCCTATGCAAGTGGTGAATTTAGCCCTACAGGTGCAGCACAGCTTCAGAGCAATGCACAGCTGTCTTTATTGCTCCTCTGCGAATCAGAATCCAGCATCCCTTAGGGCAGACATGGGCAAACTATGGCCCGCAGGCCACATCTGGCCCGCGGGACTGTCCTGCCCGGCCCCTGAGCTCCCGGCCAGGGAGCCTAGTCCCCAGCCCCTCTCCCACAGCCACGTAGGCCACACTCTGGCCCGCCACTCCCACTGGGCAGCATGGGGAGTGCAGCTGGCTCTGGCCGGGTGTTGCAGCTGTGAGCTCATGCTGCTGGTAAGGGGGTGGGGAGTGGGGGGGTGGATATGGGAGAGGGGAGTTTTGGGGGGCAGTCATGGAGGAGGGGGTGGTTGGATGGGGTGGCGGTTCTGGGGGGGCGGTCAGGGGATGGTGAACAGGGAGGGTTGGGAGCGGGAGTCCCGGGGGGCCTGTCAGGGAGTGGGGATGTGGATAGGGGTTGGGAGGGCAGTCAGGGGACAGGGAGTGGTGGGGTTGGATAAGGGGGTGGGATCCCAGGGGACAGTTAGGGGTGGGGGGTCCCAGGAGGGGGTGGTCAGGGGACGAGGAGCAGAGGGCGGTTGGATAGGGGGTGGGAGTCCTGGGGGGGGCTGTCAGGGGGCGGGGGTGTGGATAGGGGTCAGGGTAGTCAGGGGACAGGGAACAGGGGGGGTTGGATGGGTTGGGGGTTCTGAGGGGGGCAGTCAGGAGGCGGGAAGTGGGAGGGGCCGGGGGCCAGGCTGCTTGGGGAGGCACAGCCTTCCCTACCTGGCCCTCCATACAGTTGCGCAACCCCGATGTGGCCCTTGGGCCAAAAAGTTTGCCCACCCCTGCCTTAGGGGATGGAGAGTGGACAGAGCTTCCAGCTTTGGACCGAACTCTGGACTCATTTATACCAACTGTAGTCCCTCAGAGTCATTAGAGTGGCTCCCAGTTGTCTTCAAGGTAAACGACAACAGAACTTGGTCCTTTGTGAGCCAATTAAATCTTCAAAGAGATTTCATGTGCCCACGGGCCCTCCATGCTGACTGACTGAATGAAACCGACAGCTGGAGAATATGAGATATCCCCAGATCAATGCAACTCAGCAGGAATTACCGGGAACATCTAGATGAGTTGCTAAAATGTCTCTAGGGCGTATGATTAGCAGAAGGGCCCTCACAGGCAGAGGGGCCAAGATCCCAGGGAGGCCTGTTGACCCATAGGAAAGGATTAGCTAATTGGAGTGATCTTGCAGAGGAACAGAAACAGCGATTGGTACCTCCCAACCCCACTTTGGATGTCAGTAACTAATGTGAGGGCTCCAAGCTACATGAGCTATATTTCACCTATGTGCCCCAAAACAAAGCAGCATTGCTAAAATTACTGACTACAGGCTTCCTAGACTAAATATACACGGACTAATTCTGATCTCGCATACGCTGATGTAGATCAGCACTAATTCCCTGAGTCAATGGAGCAGTGGCAGTATGAGATCAGAACTAGTCCCACCTACAACATCCCTATAACTCTTAGTCCCTGTGCTGTGTTTCTGCTACCAAATTGCTGTCGTTACCCCGTGCAGTCCATAGATGTGATCATGCTCTCCAAGCGCTAAATCCTGAAGTTCTTACTCATTTCTTTACTCAGCAGGAGTCTGCCTGAGGCAGGATGGAATAGAATATAGCCCCATCAGCCTGCTCCTGCTTCTGATGAAGTCAGTGGAAGTTTTGCCATTAACTGACATGGGAGCAGGACTGGGCCCACAGTTGTGCTAGGTTATACGGAGGGAGCCCATAGAGATGACTGGCTCAGCCTCACAGTGATACTGGCCATCTCAGTGCTACCATCAGAGCAGGGCACTGGACTAGATGACCTCTCGAGGTCCCTTACAGTCCTACAATTCTATGGCCATTGTGCTGTCCCTTAGTAGAAAGGAGAGGAAGATGTGAAGCCACTCAGGGTGCGTAAGCCATATTCCAATATCAGTCATCCACAATGCCCAGCTGTATGCCGTGGATTCATATGGTCCTGTCTGTGTGAGCTGTTCGAAGGGCAGGTAAACTGGAGGCTAAGCCTTAACCCTATGTCTTACATGAGCCACATCTGCGGTACATGATGTGTGATCTTTCATATGTGCCAAAGGGGATTTTAGTAACCGTGTGTTAATGCTTTCCACCAGTGAATCGTGAGGCTAAGGGGCTGGTGTGAGTGACAGTACCCACCGGAAATCCCTGCACATTGCCTTGTGAGCTGTGCCTGGAGATGGTCAGCTGGGCTTCTGGTGTTCACACACCAGCTGTTCCATCCTTCTAAGGAGGCATTTTCCTGGGGTTGGAAAGTTGCGCATCTGAACCGCACTGCAGCTGCGCATGTGACTCACTTGCCTGCCATCTCTTTGGGCTGTTTAGCTCAGAGTCGTCATCCAGGCTCCCTCCACGCACTATGCTGCAGGACCACAGCAATGATATCACTGCACTGACCTTTTCAGTGTTATTTTTAGTTGCTGTAACTGATGTAGGGGGGAAATGAACTATTTCTGAGGTACCGAAAGAGTAAGAAGAAAAGTGAACTTTAAACTGTATTGTAAGCAAGGGAGTTACCATGAGGGTGGTAACAAGAACAGAATCTGTCCCAGATGTTTTCCCACAACAACTAGGGGGCTGATCTCCTCTTGGTGATGAATTCTTAATATGATGGTAGCCGATACTAAGCAGGTATCGTTCCAATTACTTTTTGACCTTGGTTTCGTGGGCTGCAAACTTCCCCTCCAGTTCATCAGCCAGGGACTCTCCTCCACCTGGTGCATACTGGAGGGTGGTCCTCGCCTGAATAGCAGGAAGTGGGTCAAGATGCAGCTCCTGGGAAGGTCACAGATTTGTTTGTAATTAATTGGCTATTAACTCAGTGTTTTAATGTCTCTGCTGTGTGGATCAGCATAGGACCGAAATTGAAATGTAGAAACAGGATTGCCTTGGCCTTAGTGCCTGGGAGGCTACATGTAAAAAGACACAAAGATAGCCAGGGGTGGAGCTTGCTCTAGATACCTGTGTGCTTGACTTACTATTACTTACCAGTTGGTAGAATCTAGTTTTCTGGTGGTTTGAGTTTCTAGAAGGTGGAATGAGTAGAAAATGCATATTTCTCAGGCAGGAACTCATCTACCAGGAGACAGTCTGGAAACACCAGAGTTCCATCTGCCACACAGCTTCCATATGAGTATCTCAGGCTGATGTCCATCCACGCAGGCTCATATTTACTCTTTCTAAATCCAGAGCATGAGACCACTCACTGGGGAACAAACTGAGATCCACCAGAACTCCTTCTATGTAATAGTAGATGTCTCTGGCAAGACTCCATCTAGCTGTAGACGGGGTGTGACCAACCAGAATTTGTCTATAGGCATATTCTAGGCAAGACCCAAGCTTACGAGCTTTCAGTGCATTAGTCTACTGATTCTAAAAATTAGACAATGTGTCATGATGGATCTTGGAGATCAAGAAATGCAGTCAGATTAACTCTCCTCCTCTCTCGCTTGCATCATGCTGTCTTTTGTTGAAATAATGTAATTCCAAACTCCTGCTTTGAGATTCTCTTGAGCTGGTGCTTCAAGGTGTGTCATGCGCTTTGGGATCCTCAGATGAAGAACAAAATATTACTAATTTTAATGCACTCAATGACAAAAAAGATTCACAGATCACAGACAGAAGGTTATAGCCAAGTGCCAACTGATGTCTGAACTCCGATAGCAAATTGACCCAAGTCAATTGACCCATTAATTTCAGCTCATTTTTCATTTGTGACCATGGACATTTTTCTGGGCATTTAAAGGCTTTTTCCGCTCTAAGTTTGTTAACTTCTGGGGAGGGATTCATGGAGATGAGCTGGTGAGGGTGAGGTGGCACCTGTAGAAATGCAATGGAACAGGTCATAGCAAGGATTTTTCGTACAGTTCTCCAGATGCTGTATAAACTGCCATGTTGAGTTAAATAAATACTCGAAGCCCAGATTCTGACATCCTTCCTCATGCTGAGTATTGCCTGACTCTATGAAAAGCCTCATTGGCTGTGTCTTGGCATCTGGCCCAGATTTCTGTTCACACTCAGGCCTCTCCAGAACCTGTGACACGTTGTCTGGAAAGGGTGTGTGGCAGGTGGGCTTGTTGGGGCAGTAATGTTCTGTAAGCTGGTGTCCCCCTGGCATTTCCAACCAAGCTGAGCTCCATTTACTGAATCAGCCGAAATCCCCTTCTGTAACACCCTGGATCCCTTATCTTTGAAATGCTTAGGACACAGGGTCTTGTCTATCCAACGCATTGACTCCTGCTACAGGGAATGCATTGGGAGATTTTCTAACCAAGCAACAGATATTTAAATGATTAAAAACTGGCCCAAAAGAGTTGGCACTTGGCTATAACTTTCTATCAGTGATCTATGAACCCTTTGCATTCTTGGGTGCACTAAAAAATTATTTGCTTTTCATCTCAGGATCTCAAAGCACCTGACACACATTGAAGCAGCCTCTCCAGCAGCATTTAGGTGTGTAGGTACCTGATTCAGTCCCCAGTTCATGCAGTAGAGGCTCATGCCCTAAGCTTCAGAGGTCCCAGATTCCATCCTGCCCCTCAACGACCAGGGTCTGTCGACCTTACATAAGGAATTTGGGACTGAGACCGTGGTCACTCCGTTGGGTTTTACAAGCAAATACCAGGGAATGACGTGGTATTTACCGGTTTCTGCAGATTACCATGTAATTGCACTTAGATCTCAAAGCAATTTCTGTGTAACCTGCACAGAGGGTTTAGATGACTGAGGTAACCCTGTGTGTATCCTGTAATGATATGGTGCTTACAATGCCATTACCCAGATGCCATTTGGCAATTAGAGTATAATTAAATGGTCAGCAGTTAATGTAGTATTGAGGAACAGTTACCTGGTGTCAGTCCCCCGCAGTTTAAAACAATGATCTACTTAATCAATTCCCTGCCAATCAACAGTGTCTCATTTAATCGATTCCCTGCCATTGCCAGGGCCTCAGGCATTGGTGCACCTCGAGACCTCGTATTCTCTGCTTGTAGCAGACAGTAGTTGAGTCTGTAGGCTGTAATATTTTGGTCTCATTTCAGTTGTTGGATTTAGTGTGTGGGTGCTGGGGGTATTAGTGGCCGGTGCTAGACAGGAGGTCTGACTAGGTGACCTGGTGGTTTCTTCAGGCCTTCAACTCTGTGACTCACTTTTCTTGCCACTACATTTTCCTTCTCGGTGAAGGGAATAATGTGTGCTGGAAACTAGGCTTCCAAGTCCTCCATATCTTCCACCCACCCCTTAGCTTTCCTGGAGTCCTATTCAGAAAGAGCCTGCAGACACCAGAGCGGTTCACACAGAAGGTGCACTTAAATTAACATAGGGAGGGGGAGGAGGAAGAAGAGGATTAGAGTGGAAGCTGGGTTGAACAAGGGCTACAGGCATCCTGACTTTTCTCTCTCAACACCATTCTTTAAATGTTTTGCCTTAGGGACACTGTCCCTCCTTTCTTACAAAGTACAGTGTCCTTCCGTCAGTGCCAGGCAGTGTTGGGTCTGATTGACAGTGACCACTTGCCATATCGGAGGGCTTGGGTAGGTAGTGGTGCTAAGGCTCTGGTTTTGGTGGGGGGTCCTGAGCTGAGATGTGTACTTCCAGAAGCTGCATGTCGGGCCTCGGAGGTATCCACATCTATTAAGAGCTTGGGTGTGGGATAGGGGGTTTCTTCACTTCCAGAGTGTGTGTGTGTGTGTCAGATTTGAGGGTGGCCACTCCTAGAAAACATGTTTCTGATCCAGGATGTCAACATTCAGATGTGGGGGGTGTCCAGGGGTACTCACGGGTATGCGCTCTGGGACATCAGGATATCCACTTCCAATTAGGCCTCAAGTATCCATTCCCAGTGAGTGAATGTCTGATTCAGGATTGCTGGTGACATGTCCTTATCGAAGGACACACCATTTCAGGAGCATGCATATCTGCTGCAGGGGTCATGTCTAGAGAATGAGAAAGTGAAGGAAGCCATCACTGGAATCAGTCTTTTAAAAAGAAGGACCCAAGCCAGTTCCGTGTGCATGCACATTGCAAGATGAGAGATGTCAAATTAGCCATACCTGCATGTTAGGTGAGCTCTGATGGTTTGTCAGTCAGTCAGTGTGAACCCTGAAATGCCAAAGCTCTGTGCATAATAATAAAACTAAAACCAGCAGTGAGGGGTTGGAATGGAAGCCAGGCTGGAGAGATTAGGTTTCAGCTTGGATGGAAAGAGTGAGATCTCTCCAGAGACATGTCCCACTGGGAGGAGAGAGCTATACATCCAAAGTACACTGCACCTGTAAGAAGCATCTCCAATAAAGTGGCTTTGCTATGCTTTACTGTCTAGTCCAATCCGCGCAAGTGAAAAGTGGATGATATAAAAACGGGAACAATTGTTACCTGAGCCCCTTGTAAGATGTGGGGCCCACTTCTAGAATGAGGTCTGTGACTGGCAAGCAGATCAGGGTTGGAAGAACATAGCCTACTGGTCAGAAGAGCCAGAGGGTAGCGAGGATCCTGATGCAAGCACATCGGATGAATGGTAGCCCATAGACAATCTGAGTGTGAAGACCACAGTAAAGTCTATCCTGGTAGAGACTAAGGACCAAGTTCTGAGTCTGTTGATGTCAATGGGATCTTTACTGTTGATTCCAGTTGGACGGGGATTTAGCCTGAATGGAATTTTGCTGCTGACATCCCGTTAAGGGGGGAATCTAAGGATGTTTCTCATCTTTAGAACCCTTCTGCTCCCATGTTGCTGAGATGTCTTGTTCCTGCCAGGGTCACAGCATGAGGAATTGATGATGATATAGTGGCTTGATGTCACTTTAGAAGTGATATTATCCCATTGCAAGATCTATGGCATCTTTTAATTGGAGTATTAGCTGCATTGTGCTGGCTAGACGTCCTAGGTGTTCTGCCAGTGTAAAATCCCTTCTCTGTCATTTCTATCAGACCTGGTATTCTTCACTTCCTGCCTACTGCAAAGATCTACTGCTGGCCCTTCCAGGCTGAATTAATTAATCCCACTGGGCACCCAGATGCCATGGTGGTGGGCTCCCAGATGCGTGCATGCAGCATTGCTGTTTGCTGTTGAACAGCTGCTGAGTTTCACCTTCATTTCAGCGGTGGGTCCTGTGCCTGTGTAGGGCTCTCTTGGACATGCTCTGCAAATCTAAGTTCTAATGAGGATGATTCCATAAAAAGCTGAGCCCACAGGCCTATCTCCCCATGTAAATGCTTTGTGTTATGGAAGCCAGTCAATCCCATCAGGCTGAGCTAGGCAGACCATGCCTCCCGCTCTCCTCCAGACACTGTATTTCTCAGCAAACTGGTCACCCCCTGAGTTCCTAAAGAGAGGGACACACACAGCCTTGTCCCAACCACCCCCTCGAGGACCACAAGGCCTGAACCCTCCATCGATCCTGTGGGTGGCAGCTGCCGCTTCTGAGACATGCTGGCACAGCGTCTGGTTGGCTGATGGCCGCTGCTGGGCCCCGCGGCCTGGCTTCAGCTTTCACAGCTTAAACATCTCAGGCAGCGCATGAGTGACTCCAGCAATCAGATGGTTTGTTTAATGTGTATTTAACCTCAAGCCTCCCCAGCGGGGAGCGGTATACCCACCTGAACAGATGGATGCTAATTGGAAAGCAGGCCAGGTTTGCTTAGGAGCAGGTGAGAGAGAGTGTGAGAGCAGGAATGAAAAACTGAGTGGGGAAGAGAATCTGAAAGCGTAGCAAACACAGGATTGTGGGGAGGGGCAAAGGAAGGAGCAGCTACAGGCACTGGAGAGACAGCAGATAGCAAAGCGGTGTTGTCCTCAGCCATCTAATTAGGATTGCTAAGCCTGAGCCATTATGGCCTAAGTAGTTACATCAGTTCAGAGGCTACTGAGCTAATGCCTTCTGGCAGGGGTGTTTGACTGCAGAGCCTCAGCCAGCCTGGGCGGAGAGAGTGGCCGTGGCAGGAATCTCTCTGCATCAGTGCCCTTGCTGCTTGTCTCCCCAGGGCAGTGCATGTAAATGAGGTGATGCACTGGGAAAGGGTCGTAATGCAAATGGGAAAGAGGAGAGAGCGTGTGTGACAGGGAGGAGAAGGGGGTTCGGAATTACACATGGGAACCAGGTGGAGCTGAGACAGTCAACCAAAGCAGAAGGCTGTAAATGGTGCTTAGATACCACATGTCTCAGAGCAGGTGTCAGGGTTCCCTCCCCACTCTGAACTCTGGGGTACAGATGTGGGGACCCGCATGAAAGACCCCCCTAAGCTTATTTCTACCAGCTTAGGTTAAAAACTCCCCTATTCCTTGGATTAAGTAACGCTGCCACCACCAAGTGATTTAAACAAACATTTAGGGATGGCCACTTGGAGCTCTACCTTCCCCAAATATCCCCCCAAACCCCTACACCCCCGTTCCTGGGGAGGCTTGAGAATAATATCCTCACAGCTTGGTACAGGTGAACACAGACCCAAACCCTTGGATCTTAAAATGATGAAATATCAATCAGGTTCTTAAAAGAAGAATTTTAATTAAAGAAAAGGTAAAAGAATTACCTCTGTAAAATTGGGATGGTAAATACTTTACAGAATAACAAAAGACTCAAGAACATAGAGGATCTCCCCTCTAGGCAAAACCTTAAAGTTATAAATCCAGGGATAAACCTCCCTCTAGACAAGGAAAATCACAAGCCAAAATAAAAGTAATTTAACGCATTTTTTCACTAGTAGTTACTAATGGAGTTGGATAGCTTGCTTTCTTGATCTGTCTCCGACAAGCACACAGAACAGACAAAAAGAAGAACAGGAGTACTTGTGGCACCTTAGAGACTAACAAATTTATTAGAGCATAAGCTTTCGTGGACTACAGCCCACTTCTTCGGATGCACGAAAGCTTATGCTCTAATAAATTTGTTAGTCTCTAAGGTGCCACAAGTACTCCTGTTCTTCTTTTTGCGGATACAGACTAACACGCCTGTTACTCTGAAACAGAACAGACAGACAAAGAACAGACAAAACAAAGCCTTTCCCCCCTCCCCAGATTTGAAAGTATCTTGTCCCCTTATTGGTCCTTTTGGTCAGGTGCCAGCTAGGTTACCTGAGCTTCTTAACCCTTTGCAGGTAAAAGGATTTTGTGTCCCTGGCCAGGAGGGATTTTATAGTACTGTATACAGAAAGGTGGTTACCCTTCCCTTTATATTTATGACAGCAGGTATCTTGGTAGCTCAAGCTGAGCTGGACCAGGGCTGGTCAGCGCAGGAACCTCGCAGCTGATGCAGGTTATTGAGCACACATCACTTTTCCCTATGAGCCAGTGACAGCAGAGTATCGTGCTGCTGGC
The DNA here is from genome assembly GCF_011386835.1 of Chrysemys picta bellii. NCBI lineage: Eukaryota > Metazoa > Chordata > Testudines > Emydidae > Chrysemys > Chrysemys picta. Next base: position 49,261,083 of record NC_088797.1, read on the forward strand.
CCTCCTGGGGGGCGGGAGACAGTCAAGTCCAGTAGGTAGATCACCAAGCTGGGAATCCGGGGAGTTGGCTGCTGTTCCCAGCTCTCCCGTTGTCCTGCTGGATGACCTTAGCAAGTCCCTTCCCCTCTCTGGTGGGGTCTACCCTAATGCTGTTGGGCAAATTCTTCCCCTCTTGCTCTAGTTCTGGGGCATTATTACCAGTAGCAACAGCACGAGTGCTGGTGATCATCAACTACCACGGCGTTACCTACCATGTCATCTAGCCCTGCTGCTATGCAATACGGTGCTAATCCCCCTGCCGCCCCCCCCCCCCCGTGGCCTGTCATTATCACTCCCACTGTTTCTAGCACCCCTGAAGCAGGGCAGATCCTCCAGTGGCTGGGAGAGAATCTGAGAAAGACCTTGCTGTGACCAGCCCTCGTTCTCTCCCTCTGAGTAACGGATGTAGTAATGCTCAGCCACCTTTGAGATCGACGGAAGGGAAGAGCTGCAGGGAAGCCGTGGTTCGTTACCATTCCCTAGGTCAATGATTCTTGAATCAGTCTGGGGGAAACCTGCATAGGGTTAGTGCTTCATTAGGGATGGGGCAGACACCTGCAATCAGTGGCTCGCCAGCTAGCTCGCAGCAGTAGTCATCCGATCTTGTATGTAAGAGAGGAGTATTTGTATGTAAGAGAGGAGTATGACTGCTCAGAGCTCCGGTATGATACTGCAGAAAAACCTGAGAGTCTCTGGATAAAGTTGAGAAGTGGGAGCAACAAGGGTGATGTCGTGGTTGGAGTCTGCTATAGACCACCAGACCAGGGGGATGAGGTGGACGAGGCTTTCTTCTGGCAACTAGCAGAAGTTGCTAGATCGCAGGCCCTGGTTCTCATGGGAGACTTTAATCACCCTGATATCTGCTGGGAGAGCAATACAGCGGTGCACAGGCAATCCAGGAAATTTTTGGAAAGCGTAGGGGACAATTTCCTGGTGCAAGTGCTGGAGGAACCAACTAGGGGCAAAGCTTTTCTTGACCTGCTGCTCACAAACAGGGAAGAACTAGTAGGGGAAGCAAAAGTGGATGGGAACCTGGGAGGCAGTGACCATGAGATGGTCGAGTTCAGGATCCTGACACAAGGAAGAAAGGAGAGCAGCAGAATATGGACCCTGGACTTCAGAAAAGCAGACTTTGACTCCCTCAGGGAACAGATGGGCAGGATCCCCTGGGAGAATAACATGAAGGGCAAAGGGGTCCAGGAGAGCTGGCTGTATTTTAAAGAATCCTTATTGAGGTTGCAGGAACAAACCATCCCGATGTGTAGAAAGAATAGTAAATATGGCAGGCGACCAGCTTGGCTAAACAGTGAAATCCTTGCTGATCTTAAACGCAAAAAAGAGGCTTATAAGAAGTGGAAGATTGGACAAATGACCAGGGAGGAGTATAAAAATATTGCTCAGGCGTGCAGGAGTGAAATCAGGAAGGCCAAATCACACTTGGAGTTGCAGTTAGCAAGAGATGTTAAGAGTAACAAGAAGGGTTTCTTCAGGTATGTTAGCAACAAGAAGAAAATCAAGGAAAGTGTGGGCCCCTTACTGAATGAGGGAGGCAACCTAGTGACCGAGGATGTGGAAAAAGCTAATGTACTCAATGATTTTTTTGCCTCTGTCTTCATGCACAAGGTCAGCTCCCAGATTGCTGCACTGGGCAGTACAGCATGGGGAGAAGGTGACCAGCCCTCTGTGGAGAAAGAAGTGGTTCGGGACTATTTAGAAAAACTGGACGTGCACAAGTCCATGGGGCCGGATGCGCTGCATCCGAGGGTGCTAAAGGAGTTGGCGGGTGAGATTGCAGAGCCATTAGCCATTATTTTTGAAAACTCATGGCGATCGGGGGAGGTCCCAGATGACTGGAAAAAGGCTAATGTAGTGCCCATCTTTAAAAAAGGGAAGAAGGAGGATCCGGGGAACTACAGGCCAGTCAGCCTCACCTCAGTCCCTGGAAAAATTATGGAGCAGGTCCTCAAGGAATCAATTATGAAACATTTAGAGGAAAGGAAAGTGATTAGGAACAGTCAGCATGGATTCACGAAGGGGAAGTCGTGCCTGACTAACCTAATTGCCTTCTATGATGAGATAACTGGCTCTGTGGATGAGGGGAAAGCAGTGGATGTGTTATTTCTTGACTTTAGCAAAGCTTTTGATACTGTCTCCCACAGTATTCTTGCCACCAAGTTAAAGAAGTATGGGCTGGATGAATGGACTGTAAGGTGGATAGAAAGCTGGCTAGATCGTCGGGCTCAACGGGTAGTGATCAATGGCTCCATGTCTAGTTGGCAGCCGGTTTCAAGTGGAGTGCCCCAAGGGTCGGTCCTGGGGCCGGTTTTGTTTAATATCTTTATTAATGATCTGGAGGATGGTGTGGACTGCACTCTCAGCAAGTTTGCAGATGACACTAAACTAGGAGGCGTGGTAGATACACTAGAGGGTAGGGATCGGATACAGAGGGACCTAGACAAATTAGAGGATTGGGCAGAAAAAAACCTGATGAGGTTCAACAAGGACAAGTGCAGAGTCCTGCACTTAGGACGGAAGAATCCCATGCACTGCTACAGACTAGGGACCGAATGGCTAGGTAGCAGTTCTGCTGAAAAGGACCTAGGGGTCACAGTGGACGAGAAGCTGGATATGAGTCAACAGTGTGCTCTTGTTGCCAAGAAGGCTAACGGCATTTTGGGCTGTATAAGTAGGGGCATTGCCAGCAGATCGAGGAACGTGATCGTTCCCCTTTATTCGACATTGGTGAGGCCTCATCTGGAATACTGTGTCCAGTTTTGGGCCCCACACTACAAGAAGGATGTGGAAAAATGGGAAAGAGTCCAGCGGAGGGCAACAAAAATGATTAGGGGTCTGGAGCACATGACTTATGAGGAGAGGCTGAGAGAACTGGGATTGTTTAGTCTCCAGAAGAGAAGAATGAGGGGGGATTTGATAGCAGCCTTCAACTACCTGAAGGGGGGTTCCAAAGAGGATGGAGCTCGGCTGTTCTCAGTGGTGGCAGATGACAGAACAAGGAGCAATGGTCTCAAGTTGCGGTGGGGGAGGTCCAGGTTGGATATCAGGAAAAACTATTTCACTAGGAGGGTGGTGAAACACTGGAATGCGTTACCTAGGGAGGTGGTGGAGTCTCCTTCCTTGGAGGTTTTTAAGGCCCGGCTTGACAAAGCCCTGGCTGGGATGATTTAGCTGGGAATTGGTCCTGCTTTGAGCAGGGGGTTGGACTAGATGACCTCTTGAGGTCCCTTCCAACTCTGATATTCTATGATTCTATGATCTGAGATACAGACAATGTGGTTTGGAAAAGCAGCATGCAGGCTGCATTATAGCGTGGGCACTGTGGACTGGCAGCAGGGTCTGGAGTCAGGCTATGCTATGGTGGATGAAGGGGCAGAGCGGGTTCTGAAGCCAAGGCTGCCCAGTGGCATGAATCTCTCAGGACATTCATGCTTCCAGTAGGCCAGTTGCACCTGCCCACAGCTCAGCTTGGGGCCGGAGCAGCAGTTGCAACTTTTGGACACTAGTGGTCGCTGTGGAGCTTAGCTTCTGGCAGTCTGTCTGTATGGCTGCCTTTGTGCTTGCTGCCCCTGCTGGAACCAGCTGTGGATGGCACAGCAGCTGCGGCAGGGGCAGCAGCTGCCTCAGTGGCCCAGCCGGCAGGGATGGAAGGTGAGTGGGGGCTCGGTACTATGTTTAGCTTTACAAAGAGAAGGTGAAGGGGTGACTGTCACAGTCTAAGAGTACCTACATGGGGAACAGATATTTGCTAATAGGCTCTTCCGTCTGGCTGAGAAAAGTCTAACATGATCCAACGGCTGGAAGTTGAAACAAGACCAATTCAGACTGAAAATAAGGTGTAAATTTTTGACAGTGAGGGTAATTAGCCGTTGGAACAATTTATCATTGTTTTCCTAAAAACTTTGCTCTAGGAATTTTTGTGGGGCAGGGCTCTGGCCTGTGCTATGCAGGAGGGCAGACTAGCTGATCACAGTGCTCCCTTATGGCCTCAGAATCTGGGAATCTCTAATAACCCTCTGCCCGCCACAGAGATCCCCATGGCCCTGCCTCCCAACCAGTCTGCAGACCCCCTTCCTCACACCCCCAGACCAATTCCCTGATGCCCTCTAGAGAAACCTTCTGCAAACCCTAGAGACCCCCTAACCTCCAGCTAGATCCCAGACCCGCTACTTCACAGAGAGATCCCCACCAGAGTTCTTCTCCCCAGCCAGTCACTAGTCCCCCTCAGAGACTCCCTGCCCCTCAGAGACCCCACCACAGATCCTATCCCCAAGAGAGACCCCAGTCAAACCCCTTCTGCCCAGCCAGGCACTAGTCCTTGAGAGACCCACTGACTCCTCCCACAATACCCCCAGAGATACCCTGGCTCCCAAAAGAGATCACCAGCTGGACCCCTCACCGCAGCCCTCCAGAGACCTCTCCACCAGCTACCAATCCCCATCCTACCACTCCCAGACACCTTGGCACCCCATCTCCCACAGCACCAGTTACTCCCACCTACCTAACCCATTGGACAATCTCAGACACACACCGGTACCCTTAGCCGCCCACCCACCTCCCTGTCCTGCCAGGTTCAGTGCTGCTGTGCTCTGTGCAGCACCATCTCCGTCCCCACCACTGCTCGGGAAGGGGTGTTTTGACTATAAACTGAAGTGTATGGGTCGACGTGAATTATTTTCAGACATGCAGACAAGTTCATTTAATACTTTGCATAAAATGTCACCCATGAAGCTGTACCAAACTTGGCAACTGTGTGACTTGGTCTGATCCTTCTCCATGTCATATCCTTCAGGGCTCTGAGCAGGGCTGGTGATCTCGCCGGGTGCCGATGATTTAGCCAGGGACAACAGTGCTAATTGTTGTATCTTCAATAAACGTGGTATATTGCCTTTCCCCCCAAAAAAATCCCGTGTACTTATAAGCATAACAAGGGAACAGTGATTTTTCTTGGTTAGCCTGCGTGCCCTGAATGAGCTGCAGGAGAAGGGAAGGAAGAGACACTCCCTCCACTGCCACGGCCTCCCTCCACCCCACTTGGGCAGATGGGGCACTCTCCCTTGTGTTGATATTTAACAGAGGGGAGCTCAGCCTTGCACTTCTCCCACCTCATTACCCTGCTGGAGGCAGCAGAGCACGCTCACCTGCTGTCCCTGGCACAGAGGCGACTGCACACGCCTGGGCCGTAGACACCCCTTCCCCCAGCAGCGGCAACCTGAGTGCCATTGTCGTGGGATGGCAGAAGCTTTTATGCCTTCCCCTTGCTGTTCAGCGCCACTCAACCAGACTTGCATTAGCTTGACAAGCTGGACGGGTGCTGCCAGCATGGAGAGAAAAGAGACAGAGTCCTCAGGTCACTGTCAGAGATGGGGACGAGCCGCACAGCGCACGCTGTGTGTGTATTGTGATTCCCAGTGACTGGCATCACCGTCTGTCCCTTCCCAATCCAGGGCCAGGTTGTTCCATAGCCCCATGCCACGCCTCTCCTTTCTTCCCAGGGCTAGGGCTTTGTTTCCTCATCACAGTTGGATGAAATGTCTTCAGGGATTCCTGATCATTTGAGGAAATCTCTGACTCATATTCTGGGTGTTGGAGTAGAAAGCCATGCTGTGTCCTCTCTCCCATCGATCTCCCAATCTCTCTCTGGCTTTGTCGCCTCCCATTTCCACCCTGAGCATTTGGGGAGAATCTTCCTTACTTTTGTAAGTGGCATGTCTGCAATTATTTTGTCATTATTTATTTGTATTACTGTAGTGCCTAGGTGCCCTAGGCATGCTCCAGAACCCCAGTGGGCCAGGTGCTGTACAAACACAGAACACAAAGTCCCAGCCGCAGACTGCACCATCTAAGTGTAAGGCGAAAGACAACAGATGGATACAGACAGAGGGATGCAATAAGAAACTATTCATCTGTATGAGAGGCAGTGGTCTCAGCACACGAGCAGCCTCACTGGTGTCAAGTTTTTTGTAGGTTTCATGCCAGAAGAGAGTTTTAATGTGTTGCTAATATATCAGTACTGGGTGGGGGTCTCTAGCAGCTTGGCTTGGTTCCAGGTCTGAGCTGTTCTTGTTTTAGATGCTGATCTGGTGTCCAGGGTGTGTTTTGGTTTTGAGTGGGATTATGTTTGCTCTGCTGGTCGTGGGGTTAGAATTGTCAAGTGCGGACAGTAATGATATACAGAAGTGGATCATGTTTCCACATTCAATTCTAGCTCCTCCTGGGGCTCACTCCTATGTTGGCTGGCTACCATCCTAAAGATGACTATAGAGTGCCTGAGAAACATACCCTCAAGTCTTATGGTGATGGGCATATGATAGATAACTGGAGAATAAAGATTTCCTGTCACTTTTTATCACGTACTCTGTGTGACCTTAACTCTGCCCTGTCACGTGGGCCTCCTACAGTATGGTCTTTAATTACATGATCACACGCTAGTTCTCAAATAACCCAACAGAATATTGTGCTGTTTCTTCTGCAGTGTCAGAGAAGCCCCCCTTCCCCTTCCATCTTGTGTTGCATTGTGGGGTTGAGGCTTCAGGTTCTTGTCTGGAGGTGACACTGGCTCCAATCAGAGCTACTAATGGTCTCCAGAAACAGAATCCTGCTGGAACGCTATCCCGCAGCACAGAGGGAGGGACAAGTCACCTCTCTACTAGCTTTCCCAGTGCTGCATGTCTGTGTACTGGCCTGAGAGACGGAGAGCACTTTGTGTTGGATTTTGGAGAGCTTGCTCATCTCTCTAAGCTCTGCTGCCCTGCACTGCCTGCTTGTATCACCTCCTCCTCCTCCTCTTCCTCCGGAGCTGGGCCATCACATGTCAAAGGCGAATTTAGCTTTTCAGAGGAGCCACTGGAAGATAAAATGAATAACAAAGCACCTTCTGGATGACTGTTGTTAGTCACACTCACTTCTGATTAAAGATCATTAAACATGAAATTAGCTCATTTGTGTTACGGGTCTCCCAGGGGTTCAGTTAATTATGAAGTGCAGATGGCCGCGAACTGGGGCAGCTCTGGAAAGGGGGCAGAGCTGTGTGGGAGCTGGGAGGGATGCAGAGAAGGAGCTGGGAAGGCAACGGAATAGAAATTAGTTTTTTTCCCCGTCCTTGTTGTTGTAAACCCCTCAGCATTTCACAACAAATCACAGATAATTAATAAGTACATTCCCTTAATGACTAGGCTTTTTAATAGCAGAAATTGGAAGATGCTGTGTCAATTCTTTCTTCCCCCCCTTTCCGTTTTTTTTTTTTCCTTATCGCGCTAATGAGAGTTGCTGAGACTGCTGTGCAATGGGTGATGCTGAAACCCACTTCCTAATCCCAGCCCCTGCCAATATGCCAGGCTGACTCTTTGGCTGCCCTGCTATCCCAGCCTGAATTGTTGGCTGTGCCAGTCTGCCATAGAGGGCCCACAACCAGTGCCAGCTGACTGACTCCCGTTCAGTTGTGCATTGCCCCATAGCTGAGACCCACCATTGCAAACCACCCATGCACCAGGGCACGTGCTGTTTAATGGAAGGCTGGAAGCATGGTGCTCTGGGTTGGCAGCAGTGGGAGCCTGCATTCCAGAAGCACAAGGTACCATTGCCGTCTCCTGGGAGTTAAAGCTATTGTCAAAACAATTCATACTGTGAGCTGTTAAGATAGAGATCCCTCAAGTCCCCGGACAGGCATGGGAGAGAGAGAGGGCAGAGCCCCATGGTGCACGATGGGGGAGGTGAGGGGACAGAAACATGGCTAGAGAAAAGTCCCGGGGTGTGATTACAGCTTGAGTAGCGATACCCAAGCTAGCTTTTATCTAGCTAGCTTGAGTCCCAGGGCAGTGAGCTAGCCCAGCGAATAGTTCCCCAGGGCTCTGGGCAAGCTAAGCCATGCTGAAACACACGCTGCTGCAGCTTGGCTGCTCTGGGACCTGAGCTAGCTAGATTAAAGCTAGCTCGGGTACATCCCACCCCGTGGTTACAGTGCAGACATACCCTGAACAGCAGTGTCAGTGCACCCTGGGAGCAAACCGCAGCTGTAGCACCTTCTCCTACTAGATAGTTAGCACCTTCCCTGAGCACGCAGGCTCCACCATAACATGCTGCACTAGTGCTGGGCAGTACTGTTGGCTGCCGTTGCCTGTGGTGGGGACAGCAGCAGTGCCCCCCAGCAGAGCTCAGTGCCTCTGTTGCACCAGAACACATCAGAGCAGTGTCCCAGCACCTGCAGGGCACAGGGACCTTCTCTTCAGCCCAGCTCAGCCCAAGAGAACCTGGAAGATGCCCTTTGCTGCTGCTGGCACACTGTGGGCAGAAGAGCCGCAGGACAGCCAGGAGGGCAGGTCTGGCCCAGGAAATGGGGACCGCATGGAGTGGGAGGGGGCAGGAGATGGAGGGAATGAAACAGAAGTGGGAACAATTAGGAGCACTTCAGTCTGGGTGCCTGGCACTGGGCTGGGCAGGAGCATGTATTGCCCAGGGAGGTTTGGGGAGCAGGTACGTGTAGGTGGAATAGAGGCGCTAAAGGAGTGCCTCTCTCAGGTTGGGTTCACAACACTCTGACATCATGAGTACAGATAGCTACATGCTACACCATGGGGATGGCGGGGGAGTTCATACCGTTGTTCGACTGACTGTCAAGCCACCTTGTTACAAGCACGGGGCCGTGGCAGATCTGCAGACAGCCAGGGCCTGTGACTGACAGCTTAGTTGTAGTGCAGCATCTTCAAACAAAGAGAGCATTTCTACTGCTACAGCAGGCATGGCCCTTTCATGGCACCACAGCCTCCCCTGTTCAACTCAGCACCCATCTACACTATAGATTCCACCATTGCTGTGCAGCCAGGCCATCCTCTATCCCAGTCACAACACAGCTCCGCTATGTAGCATAGACTAGGACCTGCCCACGTTGGAACCTTGTCCCAACTCCTGCTGGCTCTGTGCACATGCCCAAGGCTTTGCCTCAATTCAGAAATGCAGTTGCATTAACAAGTGTATTTCACTCTTAATAGCCTGTTTGGTGCTTGGCCTCTGTGCTCAGACTGACAACAAAGGGTGATTTTGGGAAGATGGACTCTGGCCCGCCAGGAACATGCACCTGGGTGTGTTGGTCTGTGTACACCTGCGGTGCCAGCTAAGGTTGGGTGCGGGGAGGGTTATTTTGAAGAGGTATTCTTGCCAGCTTCCCCCTCCGCCCCCCTTGTGCTGGCTCCATGCAGTGCAGCTCTGACGTACACCTGTGTAATTAGCAGCAGATGCCCCAGATGCCAGCCAGGCTACTGTTTGTCATTCTCTTCCATCGCAGTGACAGGCGAGTCCCATGCGGGGCTAAATTGATCATGTGCTGCAGAGAAGCTAAAAGTAGCACTGAGGCTCCCAAGGAGTCCGCTGCCTTCAGCTTAAACAGGTGGGAAAATGTGCCTTTCATCTCCACTGCCTGACTGAACTGCTGGGAAGCCTGAGGGGGACGACTTGGGGCTTTGGGGCCAGCACAGTGGGACATCTGGACAGGAGGAGACAGCACAGCAAGGGGTAGAGGGAAGAGAGTGCATTAAATGGAATAGCCATGTGACGGCCGCTCAGAATCACTGTAGGCAGGGGGCTTTGAGAGGGAATTAGTTGCAGGCTGACAGGGCCAGCTGTGAAATCGGGATGGCCCTCGCGAGTCTCCTGTGCGGTGGCATCTTCACAATGCGGCATCAGCGCGGTGCATTGTCATCTCAGTTACAAACCCCCAGGAGTGACTCCCAGGGTATGGCTCAGCGCTTTACCCCATGTCGTCACTGGATTGCCTCAATTGTGTCACAGCACCTAGGGCCTGGGAGGGAGGTAATGGGCTAAGCCCTTGAATGTCAGGAAACAGCATCAACCTTAGCTCTGCCCCCTTGTGTGTGTGCCTCATTAGGTTACATCCTGTAATGGCACACTCATAGTGTAACATACTGTGTTCTCCCCAACTTTAAATATATATGTGCCATGCCTTGTCTTCCCTTGTTGCACAAACCTCCCCGATGGGCCCAGAGACTGGTAATGATTTAGGGGCCTCATCCAGCCCAAGAGGAAAGCTAGGAGCAGTACAATTAGGAACATTGTGACCAAAACTCTTTACAGCTTTCGTTACAGCATTTGCAACACCGCTGGTGTTCAGATATGGATCCTGGAGAGTTGATTTGACTGGTGAAATGCCAAGGTACCCAGGGATGTTAGTGAAAGCTTATAGTCCTGTTGCTATAAATAATTTACCTTTTTTTCTAATAGCTATGTATTTTCTGGAAGGGGGTATGTGTGCACGCCCACCAATCAATTTCACTCATGTGAATGGGTGCGTCCTGTTGTATCATGCCAGGATAGATAGGGGGCACCTGGTCTTTTGCACATTTCCCAGTTTTGTTTGCTACCTGATGCAAAGATTCTTACAGCCTCTTTAGATCAGGTCTTGTGGCGAGGCTGCATTGCACGGCTTCCAATTGCTGAGGGATTAACACATCACAAAAGGCACAGAGGCGGTCAATAGGAGATTATAACACCCCAGATAATCAAGGAAATATTAAAGTGTAGCTCAAGATTATGACAGGGGAAATGTTTGCATCATACAAAGCAGGGACTTCGGCACGCCGCCTCCATAAGACACATGAGCAGTTCCCCGGGAGAGATTCTGAGACATTTGGAAAGGGAATAAATTAGAAAATAGTGTGTCATAAATAAGAAGAAATGAACCCTCACATCCAGGAGCCGGGCCCCAAAATTCAGACTGAATTAAATGTACTATAATCCTTCATTTTAGAAGCACCAGGAAAATAATCCATTAAGCAAGGCACTGCTCTGACTCTGGAGCGTTCAGTACCACCCAGTGGTGCTTAGCGAATGGGAAGGGAATGCTGTTACCATTGCAGGTTGGAAGCAGGGAGTAGGAGAGGTGTTTAATAACAAGGGAAGGGAGAGAAAGCTGGAGCTTATTTTTGTAGGGGGCATGAATTGGGAGAGGGCATTCCAACCCTTCATTGTCCCCCATAGGAGTCCTACCCATGGCTGTGTTACTAAGCCAGTGACCCATGAGAAAGCATCATTCCAAATAAGTCTGTTAAGTTGGGATCCAAGGGCTTTGAATCCAAAGCAGAGTTTTGCTCTGTTAGCATCAAATAGTCTCATTCTACCCTATCAGAAGCAATTTTTCAGCAATTAGAAAGGCAGTGGTGGGGTTCAGCATTTGTCTCTGCCTGGGTTAGGCGTAATGATTTCGCTCGATCACCAGCACTCGCTCCCATCTCTAGAGACACTTTAGAGCTAGATTGGGCAAAGCACTAGAAAATATTCTGTAGTGAGAAAATAACTTATTCTCAGCTCCTGCAAAATAGATAAATTAACTAGACAAGACTTCCCCTCCATGCCTCTTTTTGGGGAACCCACTAAAATCAGTGGCCAAGCTTCTTTCAAAATGGGGTGATTCAGGGTATGTTCTTACCTCCACATTCAGCCATTCTTGGTCTATGGGATCTGGCAATGGAACAAACTCCCCGGGGAGGTTAGGTCAGTGGTTCTCAAACTTTTTTTTTTGCAGACCACTTGAAAATTGCTGATGGTCTCGGCGGACCACTTAATGATCTTTCCAAATGTTGTTTGTACCATTAGCTAACTATTGTAAAGCGCTTGGGATAAAAGCACTATATAAAAAAAACCTTAATAATTAACATTTTTTTGTTCTACAAAATAAAAGCACACAACTCATATTTTAATATCAGTAGTCTTACCTTTCTAATGTGATGGATGGCACTCTCTCCCCCGCCACGGCACCCCCCGAGCTGGGGCTGGGAAGAAGGGGAGGTCTCTCCCCAGCAGCCGCAGCCCTGGAGCTGGGGAAAATCGCTTCTTTCTCTGGCCGCCGCAGCCCGGCATGTCCCAAATTCCCCTGACCCCCTCTTCTCACCCCACTGCCCCCTCCCACCTACTCCCTATTCCCACCAAGGCCACCACCTCATCTTACATGTGCATCTTCTCCAGGGTCCAGGCACCTAATTAGTGGAGCCACGCCTGCATGGGTGGCCCTTCATTCTCTCGTGTGTGGCCGCCAAGGGGTTCTCAAACTGGGGGTTGGGACCTCTCGGGGTCGTGAGCTCATTACATGGGGGGTCATGAGTTGTCAACCTCCACCCCAAACCCCGCTTGCCTCCAGCATTTATAATGGTGTTAAATATATTTAAAAGGGTGTTTCATTTATTAGGGGGGTCGCACTCAGAGGCTTGCGATGTGAAAGGGATCACCAGTAAAAACTTTTGAGACCCACTACCTTAGAGGGAAATATCCGCGGACCACTTGAATGGAGCTCGCGGACCACCACAGTTTGAGAACTTCTGGGTTAGGTGAATCCAGAGTCTGACGGTCGTCCGGAGATGCTGTGAAACCTTCCTCTTTGCAAAAGTCTTTCCACTATAGCAAGGTTTACACTCACCATACTGACCACCCCACCTACGCAACCCTCACCTCCCACCCCCCAAAATTAAAAATAAACACAAATTTTTAAAAATCTGAAATAACTAATCAAACACAAATACCCCAAGAAGAGTTTTGACCCCGAAAAAAGAGAGAGACAGAGACCTCATGAAGTCCACGAGAGCTTTTACTACTGCTTTCTGTTGTATGTGGAAGGAGCCCAGAGAGTACGGTGACAGATGGCAGGATAAAACCCCTAAGAGGCGGTAACGCCTAGGAGCCCTAATCATGGACCAGGACCTCAGTGTGCAAGGAGCTGTATAAACACAGAGACAGTTTCAGACCCCATCGCCCAGACAGATCATTAACCCCTTCCTTCCCTGACCCAGTGTGGGTTTGTCTGCTCCATCACTCTCAGGATGGGGCAGGCCCAGAGAGCGAGTAAGTTATTAGTCATTGTGTGTTGCGTGAGCTGGAGAAGCCCTTTGTGGTACCCCCTGCACCTCTTGCCTTGCCTCTTTCCTGACAGGGCTGGCTCCAGGCATCAGCCCAGCAAGCAGGTGCTTGGGGTGGCCAACGGAGAGGGGCAGCATGTCTGGCTCTTCTGCGGCAATTCGGCGGCGGATCCTTCACTCCTTTTGGGAGCGAAGGACCCGCCGCCGAATTGCCGCTGAAGACTGAAGCGGCAGCGATAGAGCAGATCGCGATCGTGGTGGCTTTTTTTTTCTTTTTCTTTTTCTTTTTGCTGCTTGGGGCGGCAAAAATCCTGGAGCCGGCCCTGTTTCCTGAGTATGGATCCTGAGTCCCATGGTTGGGATCCCAGCTCTATGAGTTTTCTGCTGCCTCTGCCCATACGAGCATGGGCACAGTGAGGTCCAAACCCAACCATCTCTTTCCAGATCTCTAGTGTTGGACTAGATTGTTGCAAATGCACTGGGGAACCATTGTGGGATATGCATCCCTGGGAGTCAGGCTTCTCCTGACTGAACACTCTGTGCAGAGGAAGGTACATGTGATGGTGAACGTCACAGATTAGCTTATTCCTTAGTTGTGTTCCTTTCTAAGCAGCTGCCAGACGTCTCCCCATTGATTGTTCTTTCACTCTATGCCTATGTAATTTGCCCAGATCTCTTTAAGCTTGAGCATGCTGTCAGCTTGGGTCTTAACGATCCAGAGAAGAAACAGGAAAGCGCTTTAGCTGAGCAGATTTTTGTCTAAGGATAACTCCAAAGAAAGGTTAGTATCTCTCTGCTCCTTGCATACGTTCCTAGTGAGATCAGCATGACAGAGGTGATAATACTGACGGCATCACGGGGAGTTGAATTAACTCACCAGATGCAAACTCTTGGCCAATAACAAAATCCATCTGTGCGAAGGAAACAGCTCCAGGGGATATGTAACAGGTGCTAAGCAACTGATCTGGCTGGGATAGTTTGTGTCCTAAGGGACCCGTGTCTCAGGTGTGCAGCCAAGTGGCTATGGCTGTAGCATAGGGACAGCTATGAAGTCTTAGGAAGACATGAGTTGGTTACAGTGGTGGTGATGTAGCCAAGAAGAGTTGTTGTCAGCTGAGAAACATTACCTATCAGACTGGAAGGGAAGGGTGGAGGGAGAGGGATGGGAGAAGAGATTTTGTAGCCATGTAGGTGCATTTCATTCCTAAGGATATGTCTATACTGCAGTCACAGAGTGTGAATGCAGCTCGAGCTGACGTACCCAAATTAGCTTTAATCGAGCTAGGTTGGGTCCCGGAGCAGTGAAGCTGCGACAGCCTGGGCTAGCTCTGCAAGTAATTACCTAGGATTCCAGGTGGGTTTATACAGCCCCTCTGAAGCCCATGCTGCCACAGCTTCGCTGTTGTGGGACCTGAGCTAGCTAGATTAAAGCTACAAGCTGCAGTGACACCCTGTGATTGCAGTACAGACATACCCTAAGAGGCAGACAGACAATTTTTCAGTGTTTTTTATGCATGGATGAGTTAAAGACAAAACAGCAATGCACCCTGAAAAGTGTGAGGTATGTGAACTAAGAGTGTGGGCCAAGGGGAACCTGGCTTGTAGGCTTGCTGTGGATTTCTCTCTCAATGATCACAAGTTTGCACAGCCGGCATTTCACTCTTCCCATTGCATGAGCACTGAACCAGTGCCCTGGCGTGATGCTACAGGGCAGGGTGTTACACAGATTGCCTCCTCCTACCTATAGCCTTGGCCCCTTTAGTCGCTGAAGATCTCAAACCACATCATTACATTCTGTCTTCCTGAATTTCCCCCTTCACTTTCTGTTGATGTTTGACCTTCTTTTTCACTTCCTGTCCTAAACTGCTGTGCATTGTTGGCCTTGTCTGAAAGCTTCCAGGTTCCACCCTAGAGGCAGGTGCAATGGAGGAAGTAGCTCCTGTTTAGTATATGCAAAGATTGTAAATGCCCGACATTGGCCAAGATTTTCCAAAGTGACTCATGATTTGGGGCGACCCACTGGAGACACCTTACAGAGAGCTGTTTTTCAGAAAGCACCAAGCATCCACCCTCTGCAAACCAGGCCTCTTTAAGATGTCTCAAATTGGACCCCCCCCAAATCACTGGTCACTTTGAACATTTTGGCCACTGTGTATACCAAAATTGCTATGATGAAAACAACATCTTTACAGAAAACCATGTTTTTATTTATAGTCAGTGGGTGACTCTTAGCTTTGTCCATATCCAGACAGCCCCTAGGACTGACCGCACCATACGTTAATCTTGGGGTGCTGGTCTGGTCACCTGATTCATTACACCCCTTCCTGTGCAATGAAGTAAGGTCTATAGCTTTGGTCTTGGTTGTCATATTCTATCTGCAGTATTATACTGCTCGAGCCCGGCCCTTGCTGCTGGGAGACACAAGGGGAAGTGGAGCAGTGTTGACTGTGCATGTTTCCAGGGCCATCTTGCTAGCACAGAGCCAGCTGGTGTGCCCTGGGCTAATGTACACTGCGCACCATGGCATAGCTCACTGGGAACTGAGTACACATGCCAGCCGGCCTGCTTGGGGCAGCATGCGTCTCTCCACAGGGTTTAGTGCATGTTCGGTAGGAATCGTGTTCTGCTGCTGCATGGCTACCCTGGGTGATTCAGAGGCTCCATATACCCTCTGGGCTCCCATCACACCTGAGGGGGCAGGATTTGACCCACAGCTTTATGGAACCATGCCAGTCTATGAGCCCCTTAGCGATGGCCACGAGGTGTCTTTCACACGCCCATCACTGTTGCTATTCTCCGTCAGAGGCTCCCCTTGCTCAGCCTTCCTCTCTTGCCCTGTGGTGGAGAGCCCGCCTATGGCCTTTGGGGAGGCAGGAATCACTCCAATGCCATTATTAGTAACAAACACTCCCCATCAGCAGCAGCTCCCTTCCCTTTGAGTTCTGGCTGGTCCTTACCGGCAATGCAGGCTTATGAGACCAGGCTACTTCCAGGGCTTGTTCCCCTAGCCCAGCGCGCCAATTATCAGACTCCTGGGTCCCTGCAGCAGCTGCTGGCACTCTCGCTGCTCCACACTGCCAGAGACCCAAGGGGCACTGTGCATCCAGCCCCCTGTGCCAGTCGCCACATCTTCTTCACAGGAGGCTTGCAACAGGCCATCGGGACAGAATTTCTTGCCATCCCTCTCTCTAACTAGTTTCTCCTGCTTGCTCAACCCCTGCTGCCAATCAGAGACTCAGGGGGTGGGGGTGAGGGCACAGGCTCACAGCACTGTGGCTGGTTTGTGGGGTTTCACACCTCTCCATCCTGAAATCCCTAACTGGCTGCAGACAAGTTGTTCCCCACACCGGCTCTTGCCTACAACTTCCCTGTGGAACAGAACAACAGGCCAGTGTACACACATTTGGTAGTTGACCCCTTCAGCCGTGTCTGCACACCTGTATAGCCATGTCCCTGAGCTTGGCCTGAGCCCGTTTGCTGAGCCGGGCCCGTGGCAATGCAGTGAACTGAGATCCTTGCAGGTTCCTTGCCTGAGCTGCTGTTCTCAGCACGGATCGTTTTTCCCTTTAAATAATAATAGGAATAATAATAAAATCCCATCAGCACTGACACAGCTCCAGGAGAGAAAGCTGTCTTTGTGTAGCGGCTGATTGAATGGCAGCCATGTTAGCACTGAGCGCACTGCCACTGCTGCTGTATTCCTGCATCCAGAATAGTCTCCCTCTGCCCTTTAATTACCCCTTTGGATGGAATATAAAATTCTATTTTGACAGTATTACTGCTCTCTGAATTGCCTTTCTCTTTATGAATTTTATCAGCTGCCGCATGTCCTAGCACGCGGGATGAGGAATCAGAGCAGACCTTTCTGCATAAATGGTTTCTAAATACCCCAAATTAATTACATGGATTTCTCCAAGGGAATGGTGAAGCTGCTTTTTATTTTTCAGGCTGTTTGTTTGCTTCTGCTGCTGCTGGGGGTGAAGGGGAGGGCGGGGCTCATGGCATTTCCAGCCTTCCCCCAACACCACCACGACCACCTCTGATAACAGAGAAGCATTGTGATCATCTAGTACAGGGGTTCTCAAACTGTGATCCGCAGTCCACTGGTGGTCCGTGAGCTCCATTCAGGTGGTCCACATATAGTTCCCTCTAAGGTGAGCGCCTGGGTAGCCACACACAAGAGAATGAAGGGCCACCCACGTAATTAGTGGAGGGGATGGGGGGAATTTGGGACTTGCAGGGGTGCAGCGGCTAGAGAAAGAGGAGACTTTTCCCAGCTCCAGGGCTGCAGCTGCCGAGGAGAGATGGCCCTTCTTAGAATCATAGAATCATAGAATCAGCTCTGTGGCTGGGGAGAGACCTCCCTCCTTCCCAGCCCCAGCTCAGGGACTGCTGCAGTGGGATTGAGAGGGCACATCCATCACATTAGAAAGTTAAGACTAGTGATTAAAATATGAGTTGTGTGCTTTTATATGTAGAACAAAAAACATTAATTATTATTAAGGGTTTTTTTTATATAGCACTTTTATCCAAAGTACTTTACAGTAGTTAGCTAATGGTACAAACAATGTTTGGAAAGATTATTAAGTGGTCCACCAAGACCCTCAGCAATTTTCAAGTGGTCCGCGGAAAAAAAAGTTTGAGAATCACTGATCTAGTCTGATCTCCTACAAGATAGAATCATAAAATATCAGGGTTGGAAGGGACCTCAGGAGATCATCTAGTCCAAACCCCTGCTCAAAGCAGGACCAATCCCCAACTAAATCATCGCAGCCAGGGCTTCGTCAAGCCTGACCTTAAAAACCTCTAAGGAAGAAGATTCCACTACCTCCCTAGGTAACCCATTCCAGTGCTTCACCATCCTCTTAGTGAAAAAGTTTTTCCTAATATCCAACCTAAACCTCCCCCACTGCAACTTGAAACCATTACTCCCTGTTCTGTCATCTGCTACCACTGAGAACAGTCTAGATCCATCCTCTTTGGAACCCCCTTTCAGGTAGTTGAAAGCAGCTATCAAACCCCCCCTCATTCTTCTCTTCTGCAGACTAAACAATCCCAGTTTCCTCAGCCTCTCCTTATAAGTCCTGTGTTCCAGCCCCCTAATCATTTTTGTTGCCCTTCGCTGGACTCTTTCCAATTTTTCCATATCCTTCTTGTAGTGTAGGGCCCAAAACTGGACATAGTACTCCAGATGAGGCCTCACCTATGCCGAATAGAGGGGAATGATCACGTCCCTCGATCTGCTGGCAATGCCCCTACTTATACAGCCCAAAATGCCATTAGGTTTCTTGGCAACAAGGGCACATTGTTGACTCATATCCAGCTTCTCGTCCACTGTAACCCGTAGGTCCTTTTCTGCAGAACTGCTGCCTAGCCATTTGGTCCCTAGTCTGTAGCAGTACATGGGATTCTTCCATCCTAAGTACAGGACTCTGCACTTGTCCTTGTTGAACCTCATCAGGTTTCTTTTGGTCCAATCCTCTCATTTGTCTAGGTCCCTCTCTATCCTATACCTACCCTCCAGCATATCTACCACTCCTCCCAGTTTAGTATCATCTGCAAATTTGCTGAGAATGCAGTTGAGTTGTCATCCTCCAGATCATTAATGAAGATGTTGAACAAAACCGGCCCCAGGACCGACCCTTGGGGCACTCCGCTTGATACCGGCTGCCAACTAGACATGGAGCCATTGATCACTACCCGTTGAGCCCGACCATCTAGCCAGCTTTCTATCCACCTTACAGTCCATTCATCCAGCCCATACTTCTTTAACTTGCTGGCAAGAATACTGTGGGAGACTGTATCAAAAGCTTTGCTAAAGTCAAGGAATAACACATCCACTTCTTTCCCCCCATCCACATACCCAGTTATCTCCTCATAGAAGGCAATTAGGTTAGTCAGACATGACTTGCCCTTGGTGAATCCATGCTGACTGTTCCTGATCACTTTCCTCTCCTCTAAGTGCTTCAAAATTGATTCCTTGAGGACCTGCTCCATGATTTTTCAAGGGACTGAGGTGAGGCTGACTGACCTGTAGTTATCCTCCTTTTTCCCTTTTTTAAAGATGGGCACTACATTAGCCTTTTTCCAGTCATCCGGGATCTTCCCTGATCGCCATGAGTTTTTAAAGATAATGGCCAATGGCTCTGCAATCACATCCGCCAACTCCTTTAGCACCCTTGGATGCAGCGCATCCGGCCCCATGGATTTGTGCTCATCCAGCTTTTCTAAATGGTCCTGAACCACTTCTTTCTCCACAGAGGGCTGGTCACCTCCTCCCCATGCTGTGCTGCCCAGTGCAGCAGTCTGGGAGCTGACCTTGTTCATGAAGACAGAGGCAAAAAAAGCATTGAGTACATTAGCTTTTTCCACATCCTCTGTTACTAGGTTGCCTCCCTCATTCAGTAAGGGGCCCACACTTTCCTTGACTTTCTTCTTGTTGCTAACATACCTGAAGAAACCCTTCTTGTTACTCTTAACATCTCTTGCTAGCTGCAACTCTAAGTGTGATTTGGCCTTCCTGATTTCACTCCTGCATGCCTGAGCAATATTTTTATACTCCTCCCTGGTGTGGGGGAAAATTAAGCTAGCCCTATTACTATAGGCTTTCCTGCTTGGCCTGGACCCACCCAGCGGCTAACAGGCCCAAGCCTGAACCAAGCTAAGTGTTGTGCTTCCTAACAGTAATAGTCAAGGGTATGACCAGAGGAGGGAGGGGGGCCGGGGAGAAGAGGGATAAGAAGCCCCAGCAACAGAAATAATAGGGTGTGTGCCTATGACTGTTAAAATATAATAACCGCTTGTGTGATGCAATAAGCATAAAGCAATCAGCTAAAATGACTAATCATGCCTCCCCTTACCCTTTTTGTGTAACCATGCCTTCCCCTACTCCAATTGCGTAAGCACCCCATTATGTAACTGTACCCTGCCTGGAACATCCGTGTAATGGGCACCCCATATAAAGCAAAGAAATGACATTGTCAGAAACCACCAAGAAGCCCTTAACTCAATTTGCACCCAGTTCTGGAAAGATTGCAAAAGAGTGCCAGAAAGTACAGAAAGACCCTAACTCTCCTATTCCTAATATGGTTATCATTACTGGAACAGCGTGTAATCTGTTTGTGGTTTGTAACTTTAAAAAGGCTTTGCGTGCTTGTATCGGGGGAGCAGTATCTGGCTGCTACCCCCAACGCGTTGGTATGTATTAAATAAACGGGCCTCAGGCTTGAGTCTCTGATCAAAATGATGTGTGGGTGACTTTTTCCACAACACTGGTCATTTGTCCAATCTTCCACTTCTTGTAAGCTTCTTTTTTGTGTTTAAGATCAGCAAGGATTTCACTGTTAAGCCAAGCTGGTCGCCTGCCATATTTACTGTTCTTTCTACACATTGGGATGGTTTGTTCCTGCAACCTCAATAAGGATTCTTTAAAATACAGCCAGGTCTCCTGGATTCCTTTGCCCCTCATGTTATTCTCCCAGGGGATCACGCCTATCAGTTCCCTGAGGGAGTCGAAGTCTGCTTTTCTGAAGTCCAGGGTCCATACACTGCTGCGCTCCTTTCTTCCTTGCGTCTCTATACTCTCTATAGATTACTCCCAATGATTCCTGCAGATGGCTCACTAACTTGTGGTTGATGTAAAGTAACGTTCTTTGGGGCTGTGACATCACAGCCTCTTCTTGGACAAGGCACTGTGATGTCACCAAGCCCCCCCATGATGATGCATCATGATATCACAAAGCAAGAGAGGTGATGATCAGTGACATCACAACCTCACTGTGATGATGCACTTAGATGCCACTGAGGTTGTGATGGTCAGGCGGGAGGAGAGGTGGTAGGCCGTGATGTCATAACCCCCACTCTGACGTCATCAAGGGGGAGATGGTGAAGCAAGTTCTACAATTAACACCGACTTTTAGAAACAGAAAGAAATAAAGTGCAAGGGGATGGAGGAAGGGGAAGCTGGACCCATCTGATGGTCACTGCAATGGCTCAGTCATGGGGTTTGTTTTAAAGTTCCCATTTTTCTCTTGGGAACCTCCTTCTGAGCCTTGTTTCCAGGAACCTGGCCAGTGGGGAGGCAGGGGACTGAACAGCCTCTGCGAGCGTTTGGGGTGGCGTGGGCCTGTCAGCCAGGGCTGTGCATAGCACTAACCGGAGCTTTTACCTTTTCTTTGCAGGAGGAGGATATTGAATACTACGACTCCAAGGCAGACACGGAATATGTAAGTATAATCCCTGCATCCTCCAATAGTCACAGGTAGGGGATGGGCCTGGGCTGACGCTCTACTCTGCCTGACCCACTCTGATACAATGCATGGAACCTGCTCCTGTGGCAGCTATTGGCAGGAGCAGGACCTTTTACATGGCAAACTTATCCCAGACAGGGGAACAGGACCTAGTTCACTCGGGTTCATATCAATACAGGGTGTTTGACTGCTAGGTCTGGGAACTCATGGCAAGTTCCTAGTTTTAACAGCTGGACTCATTGCGTGGCAGGGGCAGGAGCACTGGCTGTGGGAGAACTGCCAGCTATTCCAGTCCCAACCTCTCCCAGCAGGGGGTGCTGTAGGGGATGGGACAGGTGTCAACGTGAATAGGGGTCAACGTTATGACTTTGCTGAGGAACTTTTTAGATTTTAATGCTGAAATCTAACAAATTGCTAATTTGATGTGTGTGGTATTAGAATGGAATCTAATAGGAGAACCTCTTTTTATCGAGTCCAGGGGGCAGTAGCTTACCAACTTAACACTAGGTTCTTCTTAGGTCAACTTTTAACTTGAACAGTATTTCTCAAATCAGGACACTGGGTTATTCTTCACCAAACAGCAATTTATTACTTCACTGAGAACCACATTAGTATACAACCAACAGTTCACCAATCAAGTGTAGACAGAACCAATGTTCCAGTTATGTTCTACACACCCCAATACAGCCTTGCAAGCAGTTGTCACAGAGTAGGGTTGAGGCTCAGCAGTTTTACCAGGGAACAATGCAAATTACTAAGATTTTTTATCACATTTGCTTAGGATCATCAGTTCTTTAGTACCTAACAAATTTATCACCCTTCTAACATTTCTCCAAGGAGTCAGAATATACATGTCTGTAAGGCACTTTTAAGAGTGTGCTCCCTGCTATATGAATGGATTGGGGATGAGGGACAAGTTTAGAATATCAAAAGCAATTACTTGAAGTTACGGTTCAAATCTCTCTTAGGCCAGTTTGCTTGGGTTTATAAAGGAGCTCATACATAGAGCATGAGTTAAAATCTAAAATATGATTATTTGATGTCTCACTGGAGAGTCTAGACCAGGGGTCTCAAACACGCGGCCCGCGGGCCGCATGTGGCCCGCGGGGTGATTTTCTGCGGCCCACGAGCCCCTCGCAGCCCCCCCGCCCTCCCCCAGTGTTTACCAGAGCGGCGACCAGAGGTGCACCGGGAGCAGGGCAGGCTCCCTGCCTTCCTGCCTGGCCTGCCCTGCGCAGCTCCGGGAAGAGGCTAGAACGTGGGGAAGGGGGGGCAGAGGGGCTGTGTGTGGCTGTTACTTCAGGCAGCGCCCCCAGCAGCTCCAATTGGCCAGGAACGGGGATCCGCGGCCAATGGGAGCTGCTGGAGGCAATGCCTCAAGCAACAGAAACACACAGCCCCTTCGCCCCCCCTTCCCCACGTTTCAGCCTCTTGCGGGGGCAGGGCAGACAGGCAGGCAGTCAGGGAACCTGTCCTGCCCCGGGTATACGCCGGGCCAGATGCTGCCCCCCGAACCCTTCCTGCAGCCGAACCCCCTGCCCTGAGCCCCCTGCCGCACCCTGCACCCCTCCTGCACCCCTGACCCCCTGCCTCACCCCTCACCCCTCCTGCATCCCAACCCACTGCCATACCCTGCACCCCTCCTGCACCCTGACCCCTGCCCTGAGCCCCCTGCCGCACCCTGCACCCCGACCCCTGCCATACCCTGCACCCCTCCTGCACCCCGACCCCCTGCCTCACCCCGGACCTCTCCTGCATCCCAACCCACTGCCCTCAGCCCCATGCCGCACCCCTCCTGTGCCCCAACCCCCTGCCGTACCCTGCACCCCTCCTGCACCCTGACCCCTGCACCCCGACCCCTGCCATACCCTGCACCCCGACCCCCTGCCTCACCCCGCACCCCTCCTGCATCCCAACCCACTGCCCTCAGCCCCATGCCGCACCCCTCCTGTGCCCCGACCCCCTGCCGTACCCCGCACCCCTCCTGCACCCCAACCTCCTGCCCTGAGCCCCCTGCCGCACCCTGCACCCTGACCCCTTGCTGTACCCCTCACCCCTCCTGCACCCCACACCCCAACTCCCTGCCCTGAGCCCCCACCACAGCCCACACCCCTCCTGCACCCCCTGGGGGGGTAGGGAGGGGGCAGAGTTGGGGTGGAGATTTTGGGGAAGGGGTTGGAATGGGGGCAGGGAAGGGGTGTGAAGAGGCGGGGCAGGGGCAGGGCCTCATGGAAGGGGTGGAGTGGGGGTGGGGGGGGAGGTGTCAGTAATGCGGCCCTCAGGCCAATGTACTAGTCCTCATGTGGCCCTCATGGTCATTTGAGTTTGAGACCTCTGGTCTAGACTGAACAAGGTACCCTTCAGTTATTTATGTATACATAAAGGAGGAATACAATCTTTGACATGAAATCTCACCACTTCTTCTTATTTGGTTAACCCTGGGTTGTCAGGAGAGTCCGTTCCACGTGGCTGGTCCAGGAGTCTGCTGCAATGCAGGGATTCAGTCAAGTCTGGGGTCCCCCATGGTAACCTCAGATTTATATACCCTAAATCCTGGGCTCATTGGAGGGGGGCATCATTGGATTTCCATTGGCCCGTTGCCACATTAGTGCTCAGATTTCACCCCTTTCAGTTTCTCTGCTGCTTCTGTTGGTATCAAGTAGATGGCGTGGGTGAATAATAAATTTCTTCAGTTCTTATCGGAGGCTTTTTAGTTCTATTCAGCTCAGGGATTTAAGTTCAGTATTAGCCCATGTTGTTAATTGAAATTTCCCCCTTTTTAAGCAATTTCTTTTAATAATTCCAAGTTATACTGTGGTTAGGTGATTATATCTTTCCACCTTTCTTTTTGTGCCTATGACTCCTAGAGTGCAGCAGTCATTTACCAAGGAAACAAAAAAATCCATTCTAAGTCTTTACATTTGGTGGATACAGGCTTTGATTTTATATGAGCATTTCACATTATTTAGGGCTTGCAATAGAACAAGAGATATTATCCATCTATAAAGAGCGAGTTTACCTGATTCACAGAACAGATAAACGTGCAGCTTCTAATTCAGAGTGAAAAACGTATTGATAGGACGAAACAGATTATCCGTGGTATATTTGATTTATTAGGAAAACAAATGTATAGTTGATCATTTGGGGTGAGAACATGTGGATTGAGTTTCTTAGGGTAACAGCCAGTTTGCCCTATTTGACCTTCAGTCTCACAGCCAGTTATGCATAGTTTGTTTAATTTGCAGCTTCCTCATCCATCTTTGGATCAACTATCAGGGCACTTCTACAGTGGCAATGTTACAGCTCTGGCAGTTAGAGCACTGCTCAGAGAACACTGAAAGGAAACCGCTGTTGTGCGTTCACAATGTCAGCTGCCTGTGCAATAATGTGTTCACACTTGCGGCACTTGCAGTGGTATTCGGAGCAACTATCCCACAGAGCACCTCTTTCTCTTCTGCCGCTAAAATTTGTGGGAAGGTGGAGGGGGTTGCGTGGATCCTGTCCCAATGACCTGTGATGCATTGCTTTGCATCCCAGAAATCCCTGTGCTTCCGTCCACATTTGGTGACATTTTTCAATGGTTTGTGTACTGCGTGCCCTGCCTCTTCGGGCTGCAAGAATGGATCCCAAACTGCTGACCAGTCTGCTGCTCACTCTGACTAACACGTCACGAGTGGCAGTGGAATTATTCCTTAAACTACAAAGCAACATTGATCTCGCCATGGGTAGTAGCTACGACACGAGATTATTTGTGGCATTCACGGAGGTGCTGACCACAGTGGAATGCTGCTTTTGGGTTTGGGAAACAAGCACCGAGTGGTGGGATCACATCATCATACACGTCTGGGATGACGAGCAGTTGCTGCAGAACTTTTGGATGAGGAAAGCCACATTCATGGGACTGTGTGATGAGATTGCCCCAGCCCTGCAGCGCAAGGACACGAGAATGAGAGCTGTCCTGTCATTGGAGAAGCGCCTGGCGATTGCACTCTGGAAGCTGGCTACTCCAGACAGCCACCAATTGGTCACTAACCAGTACGGAGAGGGAAAGTCGTCCGTTGGACTTGTGTTGATGGAAGTGTGCGGGGCCATTAATATCATCCTGCTCTGAAAGACCGTGACTCTGGGCAAAGTGCATGACATTGTGGATGGCTTTGCACAAATAGGCTTCCCTAGCTGCAGAGGAGCAATAGATGGCACGCATATTCCAATTCTGGCACCAGACCACCTACCTACCCAGTACATTAATCGCAAGGGGTATTTCTCAATGGTTCTCCAGGCGCTAGTCGATCACCGTGGGGATTTCACAGACATTAACGCAGGCTGCTCCAGAAAGGTGCCTGACGTACACATATTTCAGAACACTGGCCTGTTCAGGAAGCTGCAAGCAGGGACTTTCTTCCCGGACCAGAAGATCACCATAGGGGAAGTCAAAATGCCCATTATGATCCTGGGAGACCCCGCCTACCTCTCAATGCTGTGGCTTATGAAGCCATACATGGGGCAACTTGACAGCAGCAAGGAGGCTGAGCAAATGCAGATTGACTGTTGAGTGTGCTTTTGGCCGTTTAAAAGCCCACTGGCGCTGCCTCTATGGGGAGCTAGACCTGGCCGATGACAATATTCTTATGCTTATAGCCGCGTGCTGTATGCTCCATTATATTTGTGAGGGGAAGGGTGAAAGCTTCACTCAGGGCTGGACCACAGAGACTCAGCGCCTGGAAGCTGAGTTTGAACAGCCAGAAACCAGGGCTATTAGAGGGGCACAGCGCAGGGCCATAAGGATCAGGGATGCCTTGAGGTAGCAACTTGAAGCTGAAAGCCACTAATTTTTGTTGCTATGCTCAGGAGTGCAGTGCTTGTAATACTAGGAGGGATTGGTGCAGATGATGCAATATGTGGGTTTAACATAATTGTATGTTGCTTTGCAGAGCTCTTTTTGCTTTCAGTTAATAGAATAAGGATTGGTTTCAAACCAACACAATTCTTTTATTAAAAAACAACAACTGGAGGAGAGAGTCAAACCAAAAAAAACCATCAACAGTGAGGGGGACAGGCGAAGGGAAGGTCCCAGGAGGAGTAGGGGTCCTGGGACGGCTAAAGATTTGTATATGTCCAGGGATCATATCCAACCTTCTCCTTTGGAGTACAAATCAGCGGGTATTGTACTTCAGCAGGGCCAAACTGCAGAGGGATGGGTTTGAGTGCAGTGGGTAGAGGGAGTCCACAGTGCTGGACTGTGAGGGGAGGAGTGGAATACCGTGGATATAGACTGGAGCCAGGAGGTTGATAAGAGTGTGTTGGTGGTGTCTGGGGGGGAGCATGGGAAAGAGTTTTGCAATAGTGGCTGCAGGGGAGGGTGGGAGCAGAGCAGCTTGGTTTGAAGAGCTAGTATCGCCTGGAGTGTGTCCGCTTGGCACTCCATAACTTTAAAAGCCTCTCTGTGGCTTCATTCTGGCATGCTGCGTTCTCCTTTCAGTCCCTCTTCTCGCTGTCCCACCACTCCTTCAATTCCTGTTTCTCGGCGGCGGAGTGCATCATAACATCACGCAGAAAGTCCTCCTTAGTTCTTCTTGGCCGCTTTCTAATTCTGCGTTGCCGTTCAGCCACCGATAACAAAGAGCGAGGCTAGGCTCCCAAGGTCATCTCTGTGAAGTTTAAACTCAACATTTTACAGAAGCAGTATTGTTTGCAACACACAGAACACTGATTCCGTGATTTAAAACACAGCCAGTACTCTCACACCTGTCACTAACTGGCTGACCCCAGGCAAGCACACATGAGCTACAAGACCCCCAAAATGGTGAGTAGCCGCAGGGGCAGGGTAAATCACTCTTCCCGGACCCTGCTCTTCCCGGGCACATGGCTCTTGGGGAGAGCTAGCACTGTAGGGCGGGCCTGATAATCATTCCTGTCCCCATACTTTCCACAGGATGTGATCATTATGGAAGATATCTCGCTGGTGAGTGTGAGCAGGGAATCAAGGGCCAGTCTTCTCCAAGCCTGCGGCTTCCGCTCAGGCCCCTATGCGGTTCACCTGTGTACAGCAATGGTCCCCCACCCCCACCCCCATGACGGCACAGTGGTGCGGGAAAATTACCGTTAATGGGGCAAGAAACAAAGCAGCTCTGCCGAAGAACCTGCGGCAGCAGATTGCCCAGTATCTCCATGAGAGTTTCCTGGAGATCTGAGGGAGATTCCCGTGAAGTGAGGGAGTCTGTCAACAGCCTGTTCTGCCGCTCAGACTACGCATGTGGTGGGAGACAAGCCTGCTTTCTGCAACCTTCCTGCCCCCAACAACTCACTTCAGCGATTCCCAAAATCAGATCCACTTACCAGGGGCCTCTTCTCCTGTTTGCACTTTGCCAGTCTCCAACAGCTGTGACTGGCTAGCCTCCTCTGGGGTAGAAAAGAGCTCCTGGCTGCATGCATCTCTGACCTCTGAGTCATCCTCTGCCTCAGGGTCACCCTCTGCCGCCACATCCTCATCCAAGTTTTCCTCCTCCTAGCTCAATCCACTCTTGATTGGCATGTATCCACCAAAGTATCCACAGTTGTCTTAGCAGTGGAGGTGGGGTCACCGCCAAGTATCGCATCCAGCTCTTTGTAGAACTGGCAGCTCGTGGGCGCAGCACCGGAGCGGCGGTTTGCCTCTCACGCCTTGTGGTAGGCGTTCCGCAGCTCCTTCACTTTGACCCTACATTGCAATGTGTCCCGGTCATGGCCCCTTTCTGTCATGCATCGTGAAATCTGTCCGAAGGTATAATTCCTACAGCTGGAGCACAGCTGGGACTGGACAGCCTTCTCTCCCCAAATGCTGATGAGGTCCAGCAGCTTGGCATTGCTCCAAGCGGGAGATCGCCTGATGCGTGGAGTAGGCCTGGCCACCTGGAAAGATGTGCTGAGACCATTGCACACATCACCAAGCAAACAAGAAGGGGACTTTCAAAATTCCAAAGGAATTTACAGGGTGGGGATGACCGTTAGTCATCTGAGGGCAGGGCAGTGGAGTTCAAACCGATGACCAGACAGGTGAGAACAGGCATTGTGGGACACCTCCTGGAGGCCAATCGCAGCGCTGTAATCACCACAGTGTCTACACTGGCACCGCAGCGCAGAAAGCTCTACGCCTCTCGTCGGGCTGTTTTTTTTAAAGCGCTACAACTGCGCAGTTTCTGCACACTAAGTGGCTTGTACACCTCAGGAGTTACAATGCAGAAAGCTGCTTTACTGCACAGAAACTTGCCAGTGTAGACAGGGCCTCAGTATGCAATGGGCTGCTTTGCTAGGAAAGCAGGGTGCGAGCCTTCTTGGTAACTTATTTGGAGTTCTTTTTAGCTAGGTTGGGAGGGAGAAAGAGGTTTTATCCATATGCAGATTATGAGAGATTCTTGCGTAGGTGAGTAGCAGTAGTCGCATTAAGCCGTTTTAGTCTGTGTTCTTGGGGAGTGTAACTCCTAACCTTGGCTGATTTGTGGGTCCTTAGACAAAATCATTTTCTTATTGTCTTTACTTCCTAGGTGGATCTTATTTTGAGATAAACAGAGGTGGATAGCTTCTCTGATGGCCAGGAGGAATTAATACTTAGTAATTATTCAAGACATATCTATGCTCTATACCCCTTACACAGGACAGTGGGGGAGCTCCCAGCTACTCCAGCCCCAGCCTCTCCCAGCAGGGGGTGCTGTGGGGAGGTGGCAGGAGTACTGGCTGATGCGGGGGGCAGCTTCTCCAGCCCCAGCCTCTCCCAGCAGGGAGCGCTGTGGGGAGCAGGAGAGGTGGCACTGGCTATGGGGGGAACACCCAGCTACTCCAGTCCCAGCCTCTCCCAGCAGGGGGTACTTTAGGGGGCAGGGCAGGAGCACTGGCTGTGGTGGGGAAGCTCCCAGTTTCTCCGTTCCATCTTCTCCCAGCAGGGGGCGCTGTGTGGCAGGAGCACTGGCTGTTGGAGCGTGATTACAAGATGCCTTGGGATCTTTAGAATGAGCATAACTCCAGACATATGACTGTAGCAAGTGCTGTCTCTCTGGCTGAGCCAGCTGGGCTCCCTAGCAGTAACTGGTTACGGTCCCTAAGAGCCAGTGCTATGCTGTTCTGTTACACCAGGCAATTTCTGAGAGGGTCCACTTAGTGCCCTATGCAGCCCCATGTCCGCCGTCACCCAGGAAGCAGAACCAGAGTGCACAGGATGGCTCTGCATTGCAGAGAGGGTATGCACTGCACACTGCAGAGCCCCGCTTGGGGTGGCGGGCACTCCCTGTACAGTATGGTGGGGAGGGCATGGCCTTCCTGCGCTTCCGCCTGCAGATGAGAACTGCTAGGCTACTCCAGCCATTAGGGCGCCTCCATCCCACAGCCTGGGGTAGATTCCTCCTCCTCGCCCTACGACCCTCAGATTTATCCCCCAGGCCTAGCCCAGCTGCTTGGGCTGGACACTAGGGGATGGCTCCTGGCTGTAGTGTAGGCCCCTGCAGAGAGACTCAGCGGCTGCCCCCTGACTCTGTGCTCTGACAGTGATGGGTCGTCAGCCGGAGCCAGTCTCAGGGGGATCCAGGTGCATGTTCACTAAGGCAAGCCGCTCTGCTGCCTGGGAAAGTTTCTAAAATTAAAACTGGTATCTGAAATTCAAATGAGGAGCAAACCTTTAATTAGAGACTGAATCTAATTCTCGACCCCCCTCCCGGCAAAGTCGTCCTGTGATGCTGGCAATCAGTGCTTTAAATATAAATCAGACAGCTTGAATTTCCCAGGGCTCCCAAGGGGGTCGACATGTGCCAGTTACACTTCATGATGATAGCGCTCAGCTAGTGCTTTGTCTGATCAAAGCACTTCACAGGAATTTGCTGCTGCCCTACCTCACCCCAGAGGTGGCTGCATTTTAGTGGCATGTGAAAGGTTGCCTGGGTATGGGGGTGGTAAAGTACTTTGAGGTCCTTCAGGATGAAAGATGCCCTAAGTACAAGCCCCCGCTGTTGATTGTTCTCTGAGCCCTGGGCTGGCAGGAAATAGCTGTTTCTTCATCTGACTGAGCTCCCCTCCCACTTCTAAGACCCGGCTCAGGCACAGCGATGGAAGAAGTTTTTCCTGCTGCTGCCCCTTCCCTCCACAGAGCTGTTAAACAGCTGGAGGGGAAAAGCGATGAAATGTGATCAAGTCAGAACCTCGTGAGCGAAGAGCCCCCTGTCGCCCCTCCAGTTAACCACACTCTGCACCCCTAGGCCTCTGCCAGCCACTTACACTCCCTAGCTGGAGTGGAAGGCAATAGCAGTGGGCAGCAACTGCAAATGACATACGAGTGGCCCTGGTTTGGGAGCCCAGGCCTGTCCCCCGATGTCCCACGTGTTCCTTTACACAGAGACAAGCAGCGAAGGACTGGGAGAGCATCTAGACCTTTGACCCAGAGTCCGATTCACAGGATCGGTTTCCCCCAGCCTGCAGCTAGGTGCTGAACTGGGAAGGCAATGGGGTGGACATGACCATTTAGCACAGAACAACCCTACCCAGACCCCAAGAAGGAGAAACAGAGTTGAGACCAGGAGGTCACCAGCCCCAAAGTCAGTTCACCTTGGAAGGGCCATGTATCTTTGTCTGTGCCCACCTGCCTACAAGAGCAGCACTGCTGGAGCTGGGCCTCCAGCATGTGGTGTGTGTCATAAATCCGGGGGGGGGGACTGCGGGATCGCCCCCTCTGCATGTGACCTGCATTGGCCACGCGGTCTGAGCAGAGCAGCGGCTGCTGCCACTTGCCAGGTGCAGCTGGGGCCGTATTAGCCCTGCTCTTCACGCCCTCTTCCCTAACCCGGGTGGTGCAGTGCTGGGTCCATGGAACGCAGCAGGACACACCCTTCTGCACTGCTCTCCCTCCCCCCGTCCCCCATCCCCCCGTCCACTACTACCACTGACCCTGTGGCTCTCTATCGCCATGGCGAATGGGGCAAGACATGCACCTGGGCACAGATAAACGGCACTAACGCAGCACTGCAATTGCACCATCAACGGCAAGCCAAGCCGTGTTACAGTGGCGGGGGGAGGGGGTTGCTTCTCGGCTGGGGTCCCAGTATAGCGCCACTCCAGACAGCGGGGCTGGGTCATTTCATACTAGCTGGGCATCTGGTTCCAGCTCTGCATTACAACATATAAAGCTAAAAATATATGACTTTCCTAAGATTACTTCCCACCTGAGTAATTGCTGTGGCGCCCGCTGGGTTGGGATGTGAGCTCAGTGGGAGAGGAGGGGTCCCCAGGTGGGTGACTGGGAAGGGAAGCGCCCCATGGCAATCTCTCTGTTAAGACGGCACCCACTCTGAAGAAATGTGGGAACCTCTGGGACGTTCTAGGCCGAGTTGGCTGCACGGCGTCTTAGTGGGTGTTGCCTAGACACTCGGTTTGGTCCCAAGATCTGCACCTCAGGGCCAAATCCTGCAGTTCTTCCTTGGCTATTTCTTCAGGCCGACGTGGGCAGACTCCATTTGAAATCATTGATAGTTTGGCTTCTGTAAAGAGAGAGGAATGAATTTAGGATGTGGCCTGGAGAAATTATTAAAGCTGGTTATCTAAAGGAAACACCAGATTTGTGAATAAACCATTCTCTGTGTGAGGTCAGCTTCCTTGTTGGGCACTAACGTTCTCTGGCACCCATGAAAATATTTGCAACTCCTGCAAGCTGAATGAATTCACACTGCAGTGCGTGATTCGTTCTTCCGTATATTGCTGGTTCAAATCATCCACGCAAGGAGCAGAAGCAAATCCACATGGGCAATGGCACATCGGGAATCCAGCAAATACTTGGAACGAATAACTTGCAAAGCACCCCTCATCTGAAAAGGATTAGTCCAAACTACTGGCTGAGCACTTACAAATACATGCACGGAAAGCAGGGATGGATTATGAGCTGATAAGCCTCAGCTCAGTCTGATGAATAGGATTCAACCACCTCTAGAATTTATACATAGTAGTTGAGTGCCAAACAATGCATCAGATATTCAGATCTAGCTTTCCTGTCACATAGGCTCTGAAATAACAAGAAAGAACAGTGCTTGAGGGCAAATTCAAAACAGATCAGATCGATTTCTTCCAAGTGCAATCGCTGACAAACCCTCCCCGACACCATCGTCCCCCACTGACACAGCAACAGGTCACATGGCCTGCTCCTGCTGTCCCAGGAACAGTAAGTTTAACGAGAGCTACAGGAATGATAAACAGCAGTGACAGATGCAAACAGGTGTGACTTCCTTGGAGGGGAAGTATGAGACTTTATCAGCCCATGGGACTAATCTGAGCAAGGAAAGCAGGGGGCAGGAAGATGCTTTGACAAAACAGAAGATGGGGCATGGGTTAATTTTATTTACAGATCTCTTAATTAATGTAAGACCACTAATTAAACACAGAGAGCGAGGAAGCTCCATAAGCATGGTACATCTGTGCATCATCCCTATGCTTATCAACCTACATACTTTTCGAGGGGGAGAATTGGAAGCTCTGTCATCCCTTGAAGCATTTAAAATTAGATTGGGCAAAGAGCTAAAAATGATAGGTGGCACAGGTAGCGATGCCCAAAGTTAAGGTTGCCTGATAGTTCCCAGTTTAAGACCCAAGTGGCAGAGTTCTCTGCAGTGGAGTTAATGGTGCCAGCTCCACTGATGACCCAGGAGGGAGTCAAAATGGTTCCATGTGGTGGAATTTCTGGGGGATTGTCAGTTTGCTTTTATAAAAAAAAGTATGAAATTTTGTTTAAAAAAACAAACAAACAAAAAAACTCTAAGTTGAAAAAATATTGTTAAGGTTGCAAAGTCAAGCACTCCAAAGTTAGGAAATGCCAGAATTAAGGATGCCTCTGCAACCTTAACTCAGCCCCCATGTGTGTATGCATTACAATACAGTCTTTAACTACATGATCACATCCTATTTTTTGCACAGGGCCCTGCTTCATTCAGTGCACAGGGAAGATGGTGTTCACTGAGTGAACATCTGTTCAATATTTTGATGGTTCCTCATTCTCCAACGTGTGGCCCTGGGCCTAATTTCCTGCATGCTATTCAAATCCTGCTCTGGAGACAGAATTACTGATTTTTCAGAGTCCTTAGCATTACGTAGCACTGTATTTGGCAGAGCCCAGCTCCCATTGGCTTCAGTCACAGCTATGAGCGCTCAGCACTTCTACAAGTCAGACCTCAGGGGCTCAAGTTGGGCACTCTGAAAATGAGGAACTCACAATTAATGATCACTTGTAAAAAATGTGTCTAGCATCACACAGGAACTCTGTGTCAGAGGCAGGGATACAATCCAATTCTCCAGGGCAGCATTCAGCTGCTTTAACCAGAAGACAATCCTTTCTCTTCCTGCACTCTCTCTCTCTTCCTGGAAATGAAGTGCTTAGCTACCCACTCGCCTCTAAGGGTATGTCTACACTGTAGTTAGGCACCAGTGGCTGGCCTATGCCAGCTGGCTCGGGCTTGCAAGGCTTGGGCTTGCAGGGCTGTTTGTGGTGTAGATGTTTGGACCTGGGCTGGAGCCCTGCTCTAGGACCCTGTAGAGCTTCTTAGCCCAATCCCAGTGAGCCCAAGTTAGCTTGTATGGACCAGCCGCAGGCTTTTAATTACAGTGTAGACGTTCTCTTAGACCTCCCTCCTATTACCAGGCAGGAGTCACTTGGTAGTTATGCAGCAGCAATCTTAGTGCAAGGTAGGCTGCTCCTATGCAAAACGCCAGCAACTTCTGGCTGTTAGCTTTAGGATTAGACATTTATATGTGTAATGAGAACATCCACGGTGACATTAGATGGGATTAGAACATATGAGGGATATAAGCCCTCGTGCTTCAGGGCATAAACCAGCCTCTAGCTGACGAGGGCTAGGAAAATCTTCCTATGTTTCTGGAATGGGCTTGACACAGTATTGGCTTTTGAAAAGGCCAGTCTTGACTATAAAATATTTTCAGTGATCGGCAGTGCTCATGAAGACGAGGGTCTCCTGATACTGGCTGGAACCAGGAGTGGCCAAAGCAAGCACTGTCCAAATTTCCCTCCATGAGATTTCCCTGAAATGAGCTGTAGCCCCCTCTGGCAACCAAGGGTATGTCTACCCTGCATTTAGGAGATGTGATTGCAGCCCTTGTAGATGTACCTGAGCAAGGTCACAACTAGCTCACATAACAATAGCAGTGAAGCCACAGCAGAATGGGCAGTGACAACTCCTGAGGAGAAACTGATAATTGCTTTACAAAGCATGGTGGTTTAGGAAATTGGTCTTGGGTCTAAAATTGTGTGTCATTAAAGGCTTGATTCATCTGTCCCCTGGGTTGTGCAGACAGTAGACGGGCCTCAGTAGTGGAAAGTCCAATTGGAACATGAATCAAAGCAGTGCAGACTGCCTAGGCTGTATCAGCTGATGTGATGCATAGAGCTCAGCAATATTTTTTCAGCGAATAGTAAATTCCTCGAAAAAACGTTTTTTTAAAAGCATCGAAAAGTTGGGTCAAGTTCAGCAAATAGTTTTGTCTGGAAAAACACTAGGAAAAATAATAGGATATTTTGGACATTTTCTAAACTAACCATTTCAAATCGGCATTTTGTTTAGAAAATGTCCATTTGAATCGCTGTTCGAAACTTTTCCTTTGACCCAAATAAATTTTTTTGTTTTTGTTTTGTTGAGAACAACCTAAAAAAATCAGTTGAGCTTTGAAATGAACTTCTGGGGTTGGGTTGGGGAGGGATTTTGCAGTTCAGCCCCCCAAAATCAATGATTCGCGCACGTCCACTGATGCAGCCTATAAAGTGGGCAGGGCCATCTGCAAGGGGATATGTCCAGAAAGCTTGGGAGCTGCAGCAGGTTTTTCAAGCAGTCTCCATTGGCTGGGCACCTATGCAGTCTTGCATTCTATGGAATGCCTGGAAGACAGCTGCTTCCCTCTTCCAGGGTGAATTGCCCCTTCTAGGGCGTCTACTACTGCACACTAGAGGATGCAAATTGTGCTAGTGAGAATGAATCAGGCCCTCCATCTCCAGATGGTTGCAAAGCCATTGAGGTCTCCCGAGCAATCAGCAATCGCAGCTTTTTAAAACCTGCAGCTCTCATAACAAAGCAGAAAAGAAAAGGAACTTAGTTTCCAGGGCTGGAACCAAATGAAGTTAACATTTTGTATCCATGTCAATGGCAGCGCTCAAATCATTTCCCATTTGGGCTTCTCTCTCTTTCTCTCTCTCTCTTTTTATTATAGCAAAATTGTATGGGCCCTATTGAAAACACTTGTAATTTTCCATGGATGGGACTCTACCCTATTAGAACTATTACTTCTTCCCAATGAAATCCCGGCTAATTTAATTCCAACCAAAATAAAAGACAGAAAAGATGATGAAATAATAAAAAAAAGATAGCAGGACACTTGCAATTGACGTAAATAGCAAACCCGCATCTTTTTCTCTTTTTAGTTCCATTTTTTAGATTTAAATTGAGCACGAGAACTCCCTGAAATGAAGTTAGTTGTAATAGACAATGCCTATTCAGTGAAACTGTGACTTCATTCATGAGCCTCACGCCAGATTGAAATGTGGAGGGAAAATAGAGTTGCGTTTCCTATTCATTTTGCCGACACTCCACTATCTTCCTGAACACGTTTTTAATTTATTTTTTCCCCAAATGAATGGGGACTGTCCGAAGGTTCACTCAGGGACCGCAAGACACTCAGAATGTTTACAGAAGTCAAGAACTTTTCGCCTCTTCCCTGAAGCGAGGGATTCGATGTTTAGTCCTAGACAAGTGTTCTAATCAACAAACAGTCTCAGCTGGATACCAGGGGCAGAATGGTTGAAAATTAAAATAAATTTCCAGGCATTATGATTATGTTTATGGCAGGGGCAGTGTTTAAATCAGAACTGAGGCCCAAATCCTACAGGGTGGATCCCCAGCTACTGTTTATAAGCAAAGCTCCATTGAAATCAATAGAGCTGTGTCCCATGTTGGCCCTGGAGGATCTGGTCCTTTATGCCATAACAACAATGGTGTTAATTTTTTGCCACTGATCAGTGGCAAGTCATTAATTTCCCAGAGTTATAAAATGGAAGACAGGCTTTTTTCGCAACTTCCCCTTCTTTTGTGGTTGGGATAGCTTACCCATGGTGTGCTCGGCAGTATAGACTGGGGACATCTTTGTATCATCCTTTCCAGCACTTGAGCCCTGTACCTCGCTCCACTTTCCAATTCTGCTGCTTTGTGAGACATTTGTAAGCTAGTGTATTTGATTTGCTTCCCTATCTTTTGAGCCTGCCTCCTACGTTTGTACAAAGGACTAGCTGACATTAGATATCACACAGACACCGTCCCGCTCTGACCTCTTTGATACAAGATGTCGACTGGGAAAGCTGTAGCCGCAGATACAGCCAACAGTCTAGAAATGGCGCGTCATGCTGCTAGGTTTCCTTTGCTATGTTTCTCATTGTTTATGGGAATGGAGAAAGTTGTGCCCTTAAAAGAGTGAGTATAGCAATGGCAGAGCCTCTGAATGTGAACTCAGCCAACTACATCACAGGCAAATTGTATAATCCTGCTGCATAACCCACCCCGCTCCCTCACGTTGGGATGTACATTGCACGATCCCCACTGGCTTCAGTGGGATTGGGATTCCAATGCACACCTGTCTGGGGCAAGGCAGCATCCTCCTAACAGAGGGATGAAAATATCTTGGGCTCCGAGGTCTCCAGGCCTCAGAACTTCTGCTCAGCTTTCCTAGGAGATATCTGCTCCCTCATTTAACTGCCTCATGCCCTTCCCGGTCCCCACAGGCAGCTGCAAGAGTTAGCCCTGCCTGCCCAGGACCCTGGGTATGTACTTCACTGCTGTTGTTACTTGAGCTAGCTTTGATCTACATCTGGGTACATCTACACATGCTGCAATCACATCTCCCAATTACAGTACAGACATTCCTTAGGGGTGAGTCCAGGCTGCTGTAACTTGCATCTTCGTCTGGCCCCTTCAGCATGTAAATTCCCCCCGCGTAGTCTCACTTCCAGTCCCTTAGTCCCTTAGACCCTCTCAGCGTCTGGCATGCCTAACTGATTCCTTTCGACTGCACTCACACAGCGAGGTATAAGATACACCTCCTCACACCTTAGCCCTGAACTAGAGCCTGCAGTCACATCTCGGAGTGCAGTGTAGACGTGACTTTAGACTGAGTGAAGCTCATTGGGTCACTCAGTGCGGGTGACAGGACAGGGGCACCTGTTGTTCTGCCTAAGGACGATGGACTTGAGGGCAATTCTCCTGTAGACCAAATTGTGCATTTTCAGGGGGTGGTGTTTGTTTGTATTCACATCTTACTCTGGCTCAGGTTTAGGCCCAGAGGTTTGGGTTTGAGCCTGAATGAGGGCTGTGGTTCATGTTCAGATTGTGTGGTGTCGTTATTTCATGAGCAGTTCTGGTGAGATTCTGGCCCCATGTGGTGGAAATCTTGAGAGATGAGCTGAAAACATGCTCATCTGGGGGTTGGATCTACAAAAAACGATAGGGGTGGGGATAGATCCAGGAACTCAGATCCCATCCTTCCGGAAATTCTTAGATTTTAAGGCCAGAAGGAACAATTGTTACCATCTTTTCTCTCTTATTCTTGTAATGCCTAGTCACAGACCAGGGCCCCCTTGTGCTAGGTGCTAGGTCATGCTAAATTCCCACTGAGTTGAACGGGAGGCTTGTGTGAGGAGGATGCCCATTGCTGGCTCATCCTCACTCCACCGCAGCAGCAGGTGCTTGGCTCCTTAGCAATGCAGCTAAACGGCTTTCTGTGCGTTCAGCAGCAGCTTATGACGTGCTATGCAGAGGACTCTGGGAAGTTAGAGGTGCTGAAGCTGTCAAGGCTTGCATGTGCACGACGAGCGTTCATAAACATGATCGGTGCCGTGGCAGCTTGACGGTGTCTTTAGAATCATGAATTGGTGCTGTCTGTGTAATTCACATAATTGGTGCATTATTGTAGGGGCCAGCAGCAGACTGAAGCTTCTGGCCTTGTCAGAGGCAAAAGGGACTGATTCTGATCTCATTTACACCAGTGTCAATTGGGAATAACTTCCTGGAAGTCAATGAAGTCGTAAAACCATTGTGAGTGAGGTCAGAATCAAGCTGTTTGTCTCTGTAGCTGTGATAGCTGCTGTGTTCCTAGGCATACAGAAGCAATTCTGTACATCACACACATCGCAAATCGCTCAGTTGCTTCTAATTGTGGCTCTGTAACTGGAGTGAGACACAGACAGTTTACTTGCCACAGGTTTGTGTCCATTGTGCAGCTTTTCTGCCATCCCAGCTGCATTCGTGCATTGGCGCCCACCACGCTGTCTGGCTTTGTCTGAGTCCATCCTGGGAAAATCCGGGCAGCTCTCCCACAGTGCCTCAGCAGGAGACAGAATGCCCAGGGCATGTGCCTGCAGAGCAGCCACCAGCAGCACATGGGTGATGCCCTCAGGGATATCCTGGGAAGGAGAAGGACTGGCCAAACCAGTTACAAAAGGTGTCCCAGCTACACTGCAGTAAACAAGTGAGCTAAAGCAGTTTCAGCAGGATGCCATGTGCCAGCTTTGACTTGTGGCAGGGGCAAAGTGCTATTAGCTGGCACAATTACTAACTGAGCTTTTGCTATGTGGGATCCATGTTTAGT
Organism: Chrysemys picta bellii; assembly: GCF_011386835.1. Lineage (NCBI taxonomy): Eukaryota > Metazoa > Chordata > Testudines > Emydidae > Chrysemys > Chrysemys picta. The sequence continues at coordinate 49,299,880 of NC_088797.1, forward strand.
GCCAATCAGGCCACTAAAGGTATGTCTACACTGCATTGCAGGCCCAGGTCTGTGGGACCCGGGCTTGTGAGCTCGGTGTTTCCAAACTTGAGTGTCCACAATGCATTATAAACCTGGATTTACAGTTGCTGGACCTGGGTCTCCCAACCCTGTTAACAGGTCCATACTGCACTATGCAGACCTTCTGACTCTGGTCTGCAGCTTGAGCTGCATCCAACTGCAGAATGACAGGGCTTGGATCCGCGTCACAGCAGGACCCGGGCTCTGACCCATGCCCTAGCAGGACCAGGATCCTGAGAGCTTGCTGGCCTTAGTCGGACTGATTTGCATGTGGATAGTTTGGGCTCAGAACGGAGTCAGAGCCTGACTTAATGTGCACTGTAGACGTACCCTACTTGTTACAGACTCAGCACACAACCCTCCAAACCAGTTCTTGCATCCAGCAGTTCTTCCACAATGGGTGTCCTGTACTCATCCCTATCCTGTGCAAATAAGGATATGCTCCACAGATCACCGTTCTATACCCACACTATGGGCTCCTGCTCAGAAGGAACAATGACTGCTTCCTCCCCTCCCCCCATTCTGCTTCCTCCACATGTACAGTGTTCTAACCAGCCAGCCTGGCCATGGACAGTGGAGCAAAATGATTGGCAGGCAGCTATATTTGGAGTCTCATTATAGCATTTTGGGAATCGTTAATAGCTGTCAGTTCGGGGTCAGAAGGCTGCTGCATGCATCTACCTTGTCGTCCTGCAAGGGGAGGGAGACGGAGCGAGTGCTGTCCATTGGAGGGTGGTTTGACAGTGCAGCCAGGGACCCCAACCAAGCATCCTCCATGTACTCTGGAGTAATTGGCTAATAATGTGGGAGACACTTAGGAAAGGGCATGAGGGTTTAGTTCCTTGCAGTAGCTGCAGCCTGGTTCCACCGGGTGAAATGTACAGAAAAGATTGTTTGTGTGCATGCACAGCATAGATACGGTAGAGTCTAACGGCTGCTCACACCAGGGATCAATGCAGAGTAACTATTGCAGTCAGTGAAGTTATTCTGGATTTACCTCAGTGTAACTGAGAGCAGACGCTACCCCCGCTTTAATGCCACATATTGTCTATGACACTTCAGCTGGAGGTTTCTTATAGACAGATTCAGGCCATTTACAGAAGAGGCTGCAGAAATGTGGGCCAGACCATCAGATGGTGTAGATCAGCGTAACTTCATTGTCCCTACACCAACTGAGAATCTGGCCCACTGTGTGGGAAGTACAAACCTGTTCAGAGCAGAGAGGGGCCAAAGCTGCAAGATTCCCCTCCAGAGCCAGATTCCGCTAGAGTTTTGGGGCTTGGTGCCTAGGGCCGACTCCAGGCACCAGCGAACGAAGCAGGTGCTTGGGGTGGCCAATGGAAAGGGGCGGCACATCCTGGTCTTCAGCAGCAATTCGGCGGCGGGTTCCTGTGGGAGCGAAGGACCCACCGCCGAATTCCCTCCAAAGGATGAAGCGGCGCGGTTGAGCTGCCGCCAATCGCTTGGGGTGGCAAAAAAGCTGGAGCCGGCCCTGTTGGTGCCTGTGTTTAGGTTTGTGTCACTATGATTGGCTGGCTACAAAGTTTGGAACTGAATCCAGATCCCAGAGTGCAGAGGCGCAGATCCCAGGTGATAGTTAGAAAAATGCAAAATTCAGCTCTGCCCAAACTGTGGGGGTCTTTAGATCTGGGAATTCACTTCAGGCCTATCTCCACCTCAGAGGATAGACCGAAAATGCCCCGAATATCGCAACAGAAGTTGCAACGCAGGCCATCATATGAAGGATCCCTTTCTGCACCGGTTTGCCGCCTCCAAGGATTTCCTCAGACAGCTCCTAACATTTGGTGTTTTTCTTAAAGCCCCAGCTCTGGGAGTCACGTAATTACTTGAGACTCTCAGCTCCTATTTAAAAAACTAAGTTTCTAGCCCTGATATGTGGAGAAGAGCTTGAAAACATGACCCCTGCAGGCTCAAAACCCAGCAGTGGAATGAACAGATCCCAGCAGAAATTATTTAAAAAAAACCCTCCTGGTTTTTAAACCAGTCTCAGGATTTTGTGTGGTCTGACTCGGGATTTTCGAATGTATGAGCTTGGTGAAGCTGCCAATGCACAAGACAAGGAATAAAATCTGTTCACAGAATAGGTCTGCACGGCACAAGCTAGTAAAACCCAGTAAATAACAATAATGACTTATCATGGCTTCGTAAAAAGAAAGCATTTCAGTTCAAATGATGTTGCGTAATGCCTACAAGCACTACACTCTCTCACACACGCTGTGTGTACAGCACAAACTACAGTCCTTGGGTCAAACTAAAGCCCAAAAAATTAACCTTAAGAAGATATCTGCAGGCCCAGTGCACAGAGCAGGCTCCGCAAGCTTTTTGCTCAAGAAGTTAAATGTGGAGAGGAGGAGAACGGGGGGAGGGAGAAAAGCCCCCTGAAATGTCAGCTGCAGATGAAGGGCGTTAGAAATTTTAATCTCCCAACTTTCTCAACTAATGTGACATTTGGATTTCATTCTGATAAGCTATCAGCCCGAGAACTAACTTTCTTTCTTTTTTTTTTTTCCCCTCGTCCCTTCGTCTCTCCTCTGGCTGGTAATTTAAAAATAAATGGTCTAGAAAGATCTCTAAACAGTACCTTTGGCAAAGATTAAAAAAAAAAGAGGCGCACGTGAGCACAAGAGACTGATTGTTATGTATAACCTGTGCAGCTTCGAAAAGCTGGGACATGGTGTGGAGAGCTCAGGATCTTGCTCCCCTGGCGTCAGCACCCTTGTGGATTTCTGTGTTATGTGAAGAGCTGAGAAATCTAATAAGATTCCTTTGCATTTGCATAGAGCCTTTTGTTCATGCCTCTTAAAGCCCATTGCAAAGAAAGTGCCGTCATCCTGGGCTTAGGGGCGGGGGTAGCAGAATGAACTGACTTCTCCAAAGTTATGCTGTGGGTCAGTGGCAGAGTCCAGAATAGAACCCAGGTGTCCTGATCCCCCAGAGCTGTGTTCAGTATACTAGCTCACAGCTGCCCCTCTCCTATGCCTCTCTTTCCTCCCCACCTTTGTATCCTGTAACTCACTTTGAAGCACTTTTACACAGTCAGAGGGCGCGTCCACACTTTGTGCTGGCGAGGCAAATTCCAGCTTAGGGAGACATACCTGTTCTAGCTCCAATCGAGCTAGTGCACTAAAAATAGAATGTAGCAGAGATGGCACAAGGGGCAAGTGGGGCTAGCCACATCGACATGCCTAGCATCCCTCCAGTCACATCACCATGGCTACACACTATTTTTAGCATGTTAGCTCAATCAGAGCTAGCACAGATTGATATGCCTCCTTGAGCTTCAGTGTAGATGTGCCCTCAGTGGCATAAAAGGGCCTTTAGTGTAAATGAGAATTAGGCCCCCATATTTTTTAGTTTGGGATTTAAAGGGGCATCAGACTTATTCAGAGGGGCATAGATCAGCCCTCTGTCCCAGCTCTCTGTCCTCCATAATGCCAACCAGCTATGCAGGAGTGTGGTCTCAGAGGGTGTCCCATGCCTGTCCTACTTATAGCTGGGTGGGGAAAAGTTTTCCCATCCTATGAGACTTTTTGAGTGCTAAAAAAATCTTCCAATCTGAAATCGGGATGAAAAGTCAAAATCTCAAAAATGTTCACAACCCAATAATCCCCCCAAAATCCCTGATTTTGTCAACAGAACATTTCAGGTCAGTTCTGACTTTTTTTTAAAAAATACCTTTTTTCAGTATAAATTCACTAAAATCTCAAACCACAAAGTTATTTCCAACCCCCAAAAAAGAAACTTTTCCTTTTGAAAATTCCAGAATGTCCCATTTCTGTAATTTCGGGGGGAGGAGGGGAATTCAACCTTTGTTCGAATTGGGAGATTCATCAAAACCGACCTTTTCCCATGAATATTTTTGATTTTGGCAAATCAGCATTTTCCACATTACCCTCCCTCCCCCCATCACCACAAAAAAAAAAAAAAGTTTAATTGGAAAATTCCCAGCTCTAGTCCTAGGCCCAGCTCCTCCAGGTGTTTAGGCCCCTATATCAATGGAAATGATGTAACTGGATATCTTCGGGAGCTAGGCCCTGGTGCTAATGCTTCTTTCAGGCCTGGTCCAGAATTCCTGGTGCACTCAGAGCTTTGCATCTCTTGCTGTGAGATGCTGAAGAGGTGCTCTACCGGTGGATTGATGTGCCTGAAATGCCTTCTGGACACCTGGGACGTATTTCTCTAGCAAAGCAGCCATCATTTCGTTCCTATGCTATCAGTAGGGACACAGCAGGGTCCCGAGGTCAGACACTACCACCTTGTCATCGTGGTTCTGTTCCTGGCTCTTCCACTGACTCACCGCGAGACCTCGGGGAACCGACGTCTCACTCTGTGTCTTGGTTTTCCCATCTGCAATGAAGAAATAATGATACCTGCCCACCTTGATAAAGTGCTTTGGGATCTCCAGAGGTAACAGATATATTTGCTAAGTGTTATTATTCATTAGTAGTAGTAATAGGTATTTATTATTATTAATATTGAGCAGGCTTTTCCAGCCGTTCACATGGATTACTGCCTGTGGGCATATGAAGATTATGGCCCGGGTTTTCGGTGATGGTTACTGAGCACGTGTGGTAACTCTATTTCCTGGGCCAAAGAGTTACACGGGGGTTACAGTGGCATTTGCTCGTCAGGCTGGAGGAAAGACTGGTGGTACCAAGCTCAACCCACCATCCTTAACCTCCCCCCACGAGCCTAAGGGGTCTGGCTGTCTCTGTTAGCATGATCAGCAGCGCGTTTGTTCTCGGTGCTGACATTTAAATAGTCCTCATTAACTCTGCTGACTAGCACCCCGTGGAGCTGAACGGAGGGAGTTCGTCGCTCCCGGAGCCGTCATTGACACAGTCACCTTTGGAACCCTGGGTGAAGTCAGCGGAAAGACTCCAGCTAATCTCAGTAGAGCTGGATCAAGCCCCCTATGCCTAGAAACAGCCCAGCCCAGTAGAGAGTGACTGCAGATTTATACCTATGGCTTTTCTTACTAAATACAGATCCTCGGTGCTGACTCCAATTAATTCTTGCGGTGATGTCAGTGCTGGTCCATGGAGACCATCATGACAATGCAATTAAGATGGGCAGGAGATAGGTGATTTCAGTAAACGGCTCAGGAAAACCCCGCTATGCTGTCAAAATCAAAGCAGCGTCAAGGCAAATTATGCTGATTTTAGGATCAGTGTTAATTTATTAGCTCCTCCGCCAACAGAAATCTACACATGATAAAGACAGGCGGTTTCAAAGAGCATCAGAGCCTCCACTAAAACTTTCAGGTGACACTGCTGGCACTCACCTCATGCCAGCAGCGTAACGAGGCACCATTTGTGTAAAGAGACAGCGGATATTTGGGCTTAGACTAGATCACCCTGGCAGCCCGTTCTAGCCCTCTGGTTCTGTGACATGTCCATGCTGCAATCGGAGGTGGGATTGCAATGCAGAGAGGCATACCCCTGCTAGCTCTGCTCTAGCTAGCACTGCTAAAATACACATGATGGCAAAGACCCTGGCATGGGCTAGCAACATGAGATGTACTCGCCTGGCTGATTCCAGTGTAGATATACAAGTGTCAGGACAAAAATCAAGGGTCTGATTCTCCTGTCACCCTGGTGTAAATCTGGAGTAACTCCATGGAAGTCAGTGGAGTTACACGAGGGTAAAACTGATGTAAGAAGAGGATTGGGCCCCAAATATTTGTAACAAATATCCTTACATATATAAGTCCTGCTCTACACACAGGGTTTGTACCAGTGTAACTACACCGCTGAGAGGTGTGGTTTCTTATCAAAATAGCTGTTTCAGCAGAACCTCTAATGTGGATTTTGGTTGAAAGGTGCTTTATACTGGTATAGCTGGTGCCCTTTCCCATACCTAGGGTGACCAGACAGCAAGTGTGAAAAATCAGGACGGGGGTAATAGGAGCCTATATAAGAAAAAGCCCCAAATATCGGGACTATCCCTATAAAATCGGGACATCTGGTCACCCTACCCATACCAAAGTCGGCTAAGCACCTTTATAACGATATAACTGTATCCATCCTTGGGGGGCTGTAGGGCTTTAACTCCACAGAGAAAGTTAAAATGGCACCACCTTTTTGTGTAGACAAGCTCTGACAAAGACCCCTGATTATTCAAAGTGAAATCATCTTAAACCTCTCATTGACTTTTTGCTGTATCTAGCATTTTTCTTCCCGCAAATTTCCCAGCTTTCAGATGGCTGTCTCCTCTATCCATTTAAATCCCATGTCCCTAATAACTGTCAGACCTTTGGTCTGACCCAGTATGGCCATTCTTATGTTCTTATGTTCAGATCTGAATTGGGGTAATTAAAATAAATTAGTTTCACTTTTGTTTCTAGTCAGTTTTACTTTCTGGTTCTCATGCATTGGCCAAATGTTGCAATGTATGAGTTGCAAACATCACAGGGGGATATTGACTTGGGTTTTGGGAGGGGAAGGTCCTGGTTGGACTTTAAGCAAAAACTCCATGGGATCATTTCCACTGGCTTTAGGTTTTGGATTAGCTTGTTTTATAACACCTACATTTTGGGACTGATTTGACCTGACAGCATACCTGTAAGCCCCGAGTTTCACTAAAATATCGACACTTTCACAGGGAAATAGAAGATGCTTGGGGCGGCACTGCAGGGGCATTGCCCACACACGCTCAGTACACAGGCTAGCCCTTTGGAGTAGAGACCATGTGTTCATTACATGTGTACTTAGTACTTCGCACAGCGGGACACTTATTGGCACCTCCAGGCACTAGCATGATACAAGTAATTAATACTAACTGAAGCAGTCAGTATAACCCAACCTCCAGCAATCAAAAATCAGGAGTCAGGCCTCAAAGATCATGAGATTTTAAAAATAATAAGTGCTGAGTTCTTTGTATTTGCCTTTGGATTTTGAGCCTTTAGGAGCCAGCAGACCAGAACGTCTATTATTATTATTATTTATTTTATTATTGCTTAATAAAATGCTCTGAGTGTGGCTAGAGACCAGGCCTTATTTGGCCCTCAGTTAGACTGATGTAAGTCTAGAGTAACTCTCTTCATTCGAATCACGTTCTTCTGGGGCTACACTAGCATAACATGAACTGGAATTTGGTCCACTGGCACTTTTTAAAGAAGATACTTGTACAGCTATTCTGACTTAAATGATGGAAATCTATGGAGCTTGGCTATTCATGCACATTTTCCACCATTTCGGGTTACATCTGAACTCAGTCTGAAAACCTAGGCCTCTTTTTGGTTCCAAACCTCCCCAAAATATCAAGGCAGAGGGAGTTTGTATTTTGAATTGTGGTTTGGGTCCGTCTCAGGTCCCGAAAGAACAAACGAACTGTGGGAAAGTTTCACACACATTTGAAGGAGATGATCATATGTTGATTGTGAGCTCTTTGGTGCAGGGACCGTGCTACTGCAATGCAGCTAATAAATGGTACAGATCTGCCAAAGCAAAGCAGAGGAAGCTGCTCTTGGGTTGCCATGGCACCCCCTATTTTTGCTCCATTGGGCTAGATTCGTCCCTGGTGTGTGAAGGGGTAGTTCCAGCAGAGTAGCACCTAACTACTCCAGATCTGAAGTGGGCATGGATCTGGCACATGGTTTTCAACCTTCATTAGCAGATCCCTAACAAATTTCAAATGGAGGTGCGGACCCCTTTGGAAATCTTAAACATAGTGGGTCTGCAGCCCACAGGTTGAAAACCACTGATCTAGCAGAAGAGGTAGATAATAATACCTACCTCTTACACTGCACTTTTCATCAGTAGCTCTCAAATCGCTTCCCAATACTTAATGTATTTATTTTTATAACACCCCTGGGAGGCAGGGCCGGGCCATTATCCCCATTGCACAGATGCAGAAACTGAGGCTGAGTGACTTATGCATGGTCACCCAGGAAGGCCGTGGTAGTACAAGGAATTGAAGCCATGTCTGCTAAGTCCTACACTAGTTGTCCAAACACCGGGCCTTGCTTCCTCTCATAGGCATTGTGGTCTGAGAATTCTGAGCTGTTTGTCTACACTGTGGGCATACTTGAGCCCTGAGGTAACGCGGCTGCAGCCAATGCAGTTGCATCAGGGTTGAACTGTAAGCCTTCTGGGGCAGGGACTGTGTCTTCACAATGTATTTGCACAGCACCTAGCATCTTGGAGCTTTGATCCTTGACAGAGCCCTTACGTGCTACTGTAATCCAAATAATAATAATTCATTTTATGTGCGCTGCAGTGACTCCATATTATGGGCCAGATTCATGCCTGGTTTAATCAGACACAGCTCACACTGAAGTCGGTAGATTGATCACCCAGATAAATATTTGGCCCAATGTATCCACTCTTTGGCAACCATCAGATCTTGATGTGGTTACGTTGCCTTGTAGGTCTCAGTGACACATGAAGTATCCTACATATAGACAGCTGCATGCAGGATTGTTCTGCAGGATCTGTGTGTATGTGGCTATATGAATAGATGAATGAAAGCAGCCAGACAGCTCTGAAACTTGGAGAATACTAATTAGCCACTGAAAAGTGGATGATATAACAACATAATGACAGACAGAGCATCTGTAACTATCTGGTGTAGTTTAAAGCGTTTTGGAAGTAGTGGATGAACATGACAACAGTGTGTGGTGGGAATGAGCCTTGATTTTTTACGTCTGAAAGCAGGGCTCCAGCCATGGTGGAGGGCAAAAAGGCAGTGTGTTTTGCCACGGAATGGGTGTGTGTGAGAGAGAGAAACCTCACGTTGAACAGAGAGAGAACAGCTCCCCCCTCACTCACACACACACACACACACAAAAACAAATGGAGGAGTCCTGGGACTGAAGTTGGAAAGCTCAGTTGAGGCATCAGTGTGGTCTAGTGGGGGATGAGCAAGCAGGACTCCTGGGTTCTACAGGCTCTGCCACTGACTCACTGTGAAACCTTGGGCAAAGCACTGTCCTCATTATAAAGAAATAATGCAGTGTTCTATAGTGATGGTGCAGAAATGCTAAGGGTTAACCTCGCTGTACCTTAACTTACTCATCTGCAAACTAGGTATAATATGGCACCTACTTAATAGGGAAATTGTGGAGCTTCATAAAGGAATATTTGTAGAGCACGTTAAGACCCTCCCGTGAGTATAAGTGGGTGAAAATAATACTTTTCTCTAGCAGAAAATAATACTTTCCTAGAAGGGTCAGGTTTTGAACGAAGTTGCCCTTCCACCCAGTGGGGGCCCTGCAGAGCAGCTTCCTATTGGAAGAGAAACCAGTGATGTGGAGTCTGAATGCATCATTAGTGTAACTTCGTTTTTTACACTACATACACCAGTCCTTGAACAGAGGTGGTTGCAAACGGCAAAGAGGTGCATGCCAATGCCATCTTGTGACTCTCTCCATAATAGTGATTTCAAAGGATAGAACTGGAGTTTAACATTTCCAGCTTGGGCATCAATCCTTCTTTTCTCTGTGTGTATTTTAGGCAGGGGCCAGTCTTTAAGGGGGAAGGCCCAAGCTCAAAGAGGCATATTGGATTAAGATCTGGTGTACTGAGGTGTTTTCCTGCAGTGGGGCCTGGTCCCTGACGTCTGCTGAAAAACAGGCTGCTTGTCGTTTGCGCACGCCTAAGCCATTGCTCGATTTTGCATCTAGTACATGCTATGGGAAGTTGACCAGATTCTGAATTCAGTTAAATCAGTGCAAAATCTACCATAAACTCCATTGGTTTACACTGGGTCGGGCTGTTGATGTCATTGGATTTACACGGCTGTAACTGAGGGATGAATCTGGATTTAGAGCACCTCCATGGGAGCTCTAGTCATTTCTTACGGTCTGTACATGCCCTGTGCTTGGAGACTGCACACATAATTGAGTTCAGCATCTTTCCAGGCTACTAGGTCTACTGTATTAGGATCCCATAGACAGTGTATTTACACACACACAATACACTGGCTGGAATTAAAAAGCAAGCCTTGCATAGCAATCCTATTACTCTTCCGAGCCGTGGAGAACATTATTGCCACAGCTGTAGTGTCAGGGGAGTATTATTCTACCAAAGCAAGATTTCATCTTTGTTCCCCTCCTCCATTGTCTGTGGAATGGGCAGAGAGGGACGGCTTGTGACAGCAACCCTTGCAAAGGAAAAATGGACTTGTCGGTAGGTCTGGGGCGTTTGGGGATTTTTATTGCCTCTTTATTATTTTTAAGGCCTAATTGTTTTCCTTTCAGTTTGTTTATCTTAATATTATCATTAGAAATTCAGCTTTTCTCTCTCCTGTTTTTCCTGGAAGACTCTATGGGTGACGGGAGAACTGGGGGGATTGTGATGTCAGAGATACCAAGGAAGTGTGTTTGAGCAGTGCCTAGCACAATGGAATCGCAGTTCAGAAAATAATAAACAATAGTAATAAGCGAAACCTGATCACTCAGAAGGATGAAGATATTTTTAGTCAGGACTGTTTAAAACTCTTTATTTTCTTCACGGGTATTTTTGGTTAATGCCTCGCTAATGCTCAGAGAGTGCATTCTAATGTGTTCAGCACCCTGACCAGTTAATTCAAGGCTGAGAAAGTTCAGAGCCCGCATCCCCGATACATGCATTGAGTCCTACAGCAAAACCAAGGGAGACCACATTTGACAGACTTGGTATTTCTAAGGTGACAAGCAAGCAGGAATAAAAGGAGAAACAAATAACAAATGCCTCCAAGACATCTCAAGGGCACCAGCCCAATGTTCCCCTTTCGTCAAATCACCTTGCAGGCGCGCTGCAAGTCTGACTTACAAGCTGGCTGGGAATTCTGAGCGAAGGCAGCTCAGCAGATGTCAGCTGATCCTGGCCGTGGTGAGTAGAGTCAGCTGTGGCAGCCTTCGCCTTTCAGCGTTGACTCCCCATTTTACCTTTTCCGCTCCGCTTCTGAGGTCACATTCATTGGGGATTGTTTTTTGTCTTTGATTCCTCATTAAATACAGTAACTCCTCACTTAAAGTTGTCCCGGTTAACGTTGTTTCGTTGTTAAGTTGCTTATCAATTAGAGAACATGCTCGTTTAAAGTTGCGCAATGCTCCCTTATAACGTCGTTTGGCAGCCGCCTGCTTTGTCCACTGCTTGCAGGAAGAGCAGCCCGTTGGAGCTAGCTGGTGAGGGCTTGGAACCAGGGTGGACTGGCAGCCCCCCTATCAGCTCCCCACTCCCCTAAATTCCCTGTGTAGCAGCCACCCAGCAGGCTATCAATTGTTGGCAGTTCAGCTGTCCCTTTCCCCACTGCCATGTGCTGCTCCTGCCCTCTGCCTTGGAGCTGCTCCCAGAGACTCCTGCTTGCTGTGCAGAGGGTGGGGGGATAATGTCTGGGTATCTCCCTCCCCCTGCTCCTGCACCCCACTTACCCCATCCATAGAGCGGTGGGGGGACATGACAGGGCTCAGGATGGAGGGAGCTTGCTGGCAGGAGCTGCTGTCTCAACTTGCTGATCTATTTAAAAAGGCAGTGTACTTAGAGTGGGGTCAGCGTTCTTAAAGGGGAAATGCACATCTCTCTCTCACACACACACGGTGTGAGTCTCTGTCTCTGTCTGCCATGCTGTCTCCCCTCCCACCATTCGTGCTGCCTTGTAGAGTGTGAGGCTACATTAACAACAATGTGTTAACCCTTGAGGGCTCCGCCGATTGCTAGTTCATCATTTAACAGTAAGGCATTCCCTGGGAAATATCCCACCCTCTGACTTCACCACCTCAACCAAGCTTTACAATCATTTTTGTTTGTAAATTAAATTGTTTGTTTAAAACTTATACCGTGTGTGTATGTGTGTCTTTTGTCTGTTGAAAAACATTTCCCTGGAACCTAACTCCCCCTATTTACATTAATTCTTATGGGGAAATTGGATTCACTTAATATGGTTTCGTTTAAAGTAGCATTTTTCAGGAACATAACTACAACGTTAAGCGAGGTGTTACTGTAACTTATTTCCAATGCACTGGAACAGAGAACGGTGTGACGAGGACACTTCTAAACAGCTCCATGTTTTTTGAGCCAGTGGCGGGGAAAGGGCTCCTTGAAATCCCTTGCAGTCTGTTGTGTCAAGCCCTCCTTGGAGACTGCCTCCTTAGTTCGGTGGGCAGGGACAGCCTCCTCTGAGCTCTCTTGGGCGCCACAAGTGACTCCATGCACCAGCACTTGCAGACGTGGCATTGCAGAAGGGTCAGTGCACCTAGGGAACTGAGTCCCTAGCAGTGTGGATTTGCTGAGCTTGTGAATCTATGCTCTGGAGAGGGTTGGGGGGGGGGGCTCATCTGCTGCCCCAGCATCTGCTCCGCAGTTCTTTACTCTGCAGAGCGCTGATTCTGAAGGGCCCAGCGTTTTTCAAAGCAGCCAACCCCAGCAAGAGAGAGTCCCTGCTGGTGAGGGAAGCTATGCCTGCTGTTCCCAGTAGAAGGGAGGGGAGGGAACTGTCTTCAGCCGTGTTTGGAAAGCACTTGGCAGACTGTGGGTGCTTCTGCAGTCTCAGAACTACATAACAAGAAAGAAGGAGGCAGCTCAGAGAAAGCCTGGTCCCCTGATTAGTGCACTGTCCCAGGACATAGGTTCATGTCCCTGCTCTGCCACAGATTTCTGGTGTAACCTTTTGCCAGTCTCTCTGGGCCTCAGTTCCCATCTGTACAATGGAGCTAACAGCCTTGCTCTGCCGCCCAGGTGGGTGTGAGGATTAATGCATTAAAGTCCATGAGGTGCTCAGCAATGGGTGCCATGGAAGTACCTACGATTTTCCCTGACCTCCTTATACATATGTAGCTGCAATCATGTGTCTCCAACCTGCTCTTTCATAGCATCCTCCTAGGGGTCCTCAGGTGTGAGAGCCCATAGAAGGAAGCTGAGCCATGCTGGATCATGCCTCTCCTAGGACAGCCAGGTTGCTGGCGCTGCTCTCTACACAGAGCAGCGTGCTACAGCAGTCAGGAAGGGGAACGGTTCGCAGGCCAGTATGTGTAAATCCTCCGTGGGCCCCAGGCTTCCTGACATAATAGCTGGAGCAACGCCAGGCAGGGCCGGCTCTAGGTTTTTTGCTGCCCCAAGCAAAACAAAAAACAAAAAACCTCCGAGAGCGCAACTGTCTCCCGGAATGCCGCCCCTAGAATTGTGCCACCACAAGCACGTGCTTGGTTTGCTGGTGCCTACAGCCGGTCCTGACTCCAGGCTTAGGGCCCAGCTCGGCAAAGCACTTAAGCACATGCTTAACCTTAAGCACCTGCTGAAGTCCCAGGGGCTTCAGTCCGGCCAGGATTGGCTACAAAGGGAAGCTGTTGGCAGCACACAGCTGCATCAGAGCTTAAGTGAGATGGATCGGTGTGGCTCAGCCTGGCTCCTGATGGACAAGTGGCCATATTACCTCCCACCTCCCCCCAGCACAATCTTCCCCCTTAGCAGAAGAGTCACAGGCTGTCTGGATGCTGGAAGCGTTCTCCCCTCCTGGGGGTGTCCCCAGGCCAGGTTTGAGGCGAGCTGGCTGCATGGAGAGAGTTTCCAGGGCTTTGTCTATGGCTTTTGTAGGATGAGACAGAGGACACAACTCTCTGCAGCTGACAAATAACCTGCTGCTGTGTCAGAGACTGGGCCAGGAACCTCCAGAGCTAAGCACGGGAGCAGCTACAGCTGTGGCTTGGGCACAGAGGTAGCCCTGAAGGAACACTCCCTGGACAGTGGGTTATACATATGCTAAGCCGTCAAGATGCTTTTTCATTGGCATCATTTGTCCTGGCACCATGTAGGGCTGCCATCCCCAACCAGCAGCCTTTTTCCCTGGGGCAGCACTGCAGTCTGACGAGGGGGAGGACCTGTGAGCAAATGGCTGAAGGGACAGCAAGGGAGCCTGCTGTTTAGTCTGACTGCAGAGGAATGAACTTTGCTGTGTGTGCGTGCGTGCGTGCAACTCCGGCTAGCATGGTGCGGCTGTTTGTCCCCCTCTAATGGCTAACAGGCTGGTGAGTCTGCTGCTTCCTCTGTGCTAATGCAGCTGCTTCTTCAGCTCAAGCTGCCGGGCTCGTGCATTTAGGTTCGTGCGTTCAGTCCCAGCAGCTGATCCAATTAGGAGGCGCCATTACACGTGCAAACAGCTTTATTCATTCTGGGCTAGATCCTGCCCTCCCAATCTCACACTGTGATATCGCCCCAGAATCTGGCCCCAAATGAAACCAATGGAACTCTTCCCGGGATGCAAGTGAGGGTGGCAGGATCTGGCTTAAGAGTGGCTTAAGCTAAGCTATAAAAGTCGCTTATCTCAGAAGGAAACTGAGAGTAAATCTGATTGCTCCTGGGAGAGCCCCTGGAATGCACAGCCTGGATGACACCACGGACAAGTACTTGTGGGGTAGATTACGCTGATGAGCCAACCTCCAACATAGGCAATCTGCCTTGGGCAGTGGGTGGATCATGAAAGAAGGCACCATTCTCGTAGGCGAGGAGGAACACCCAGGAACAGCCTGCCGGTCAGTGCTACCGAAGGACCATAGTTTGGGAACACAGCTGCTCCTCTCTGTTGATAGGCCAGGCCCCCTGGCTTTCCCCAGCCTCTTTCATTCATTTGTGCCCCATCTTTCCAGCAGGCACCTGCTATTTATAGAGCCAGCAAGAGCAGGAGATCTGCTGGTTCATTGTGAGAGCTGGAAATGGCAGGAAGTTGGTTTAACCTCTCGGAGAGGGCAGATTAGCCTCTTCCACCTCCCCCCCCCCCCCCGCCCCGGCCCTGTAGACTCTTGGACGTAGCCCCAGGCCTTCTTCCAAAAGAACAAGGAGAGGACCCCGGGAAGTGGGATCAGAGTCACAGGAAGGTGACCTTCCATGGGGCAAACACGCTTCGAGCCTATTCCCTTTCTGCAACGCCAGTAACATTTGGGGGGGGGGGGGGACCGGCCTGCAGATTCCCAGGACACTGCCTTTTGCTCCCCTCCGATGTGAAGGGACCAGACCCTCCCTCCAAGCTAACTGATCTGCAGTCGAGTCTGGGAGGCGAGTTCTCTTTGTGATGGCTGATCACACTGCCCTAGCCCTGACCCTTCATCAGGCTGAGAGCCAGAGGGACCCAATAGGGCTCCTAAGGAGTCAGCACCTGAGAGGAGGAGACATCTCCAGCTGGCAGGCAGCGTCTCCTTGCTGGTCTGGAGGTGTCTCGGCAGCCTCCAAAGCCCTGCTCCTTCTTGGGAGGAGAGTCAGCGTGAGGGCTCGTCCAGGGTCACTGCCCTGGGGAGCAGAGCGAGGACGGCCGTTGGTGCTTATGAGCCGGTGCTGTGCAGAGAGCAACGGGACTATTCTGCCACTGTCGACCTGCCTGCCTTAGCAAGGAGATGATATTTTCCAGCAGGTGGGGCAGGGTGATTGCCCTCTGCTTGTCCTTGCTATGTCACAATTTGTCCCCGAGATGCCTGAGGGTGAGGAGGGGAGGAGTTGGGCGTTTGTGCCTCAGTGAGTAGTGTAAGAAGGGGAACCAATGCACAGGAGAGCTGTCGTCCCCCTATGGTGACCAGATGTCCCGATTATATAGGGACAGTCCTGATTTGGTTTTTTTTTTCTTATATAGGTTCCTATTACCCTCAACCCCCGTCCCAATTTTTTACATCTGCTGCCTGGTCACCCTACGTCCCCTTCAACTCCCCCACGTGCCTTTCACACACCTGCAGGGGTCAATCGCTGCCTTTTCTCTTTCCACCCTACCCCAGTTATGTCGCGAGGGTCCAACAGCTGAGGCCGGCTGGAGGGTGGGTGGTTTGATCTCTTGCCTGTGCTGGTGAGAGGCCATAGTTGGCACAATGCCGTGGGAAGAGCAGGGGTTGTTTTTAGAGCTGAACTGTGCTCGCTGCCTCCAGTGTGGGCTGCATACTCCTGCCCAAGGGAGCATCTGCAGCTATAAATAAACTGCATGCTTAATGAGCCTTCATCACCAGGGGATGCTCCAGCCTGGGAGCGAGGCAGGTGCCATCTTCAAGCTGCTCGTGAGCTGGATTTAGGTTTCCTTTGAGGGGTCAGGGGTGGTGTTCAGCGTATGTGAAAGTCAGAGACTCACGTTACTAGCTAGAGCCAAGATGGCAGAGGCCAGCATTGGGCGAGCTTCATCTCTGCCAGTGCCCATGTCCTGACCTGCAGCTCCTGCTAGTCCAGCCTTTGGCTCCCCCTCGCCACCCAGCTCTGCCCGTGCCTCTCAATCCTGACTTCCAGTCCTGCCAGCCCCTGCCCCCCACTGCTTTGCCAGTGTACCTCAGGTTTGGCCTGCAGTCCACCCAGCTAATCCTGTGTGCGCTGTGCTCTCAGCGCACCCTAAGCAGTGTCCAGATATTGCCATGGGCTGAGGATGATTTCTGCGTTTCTGCCGCTGTGCTCGTATCCCATCCTCTGCCTCGCGATCGCTGTTTGTTAGTCAAAGCCCTGGCCTCCTCCTTCAGCTCCTGATAGGTGTGCTTCCCCTTCAAATGAACTGAAATGGGCCATCAGTTTCATTAGCTTATTAATTTTTTCTTCACTGGATGTGTGGCGTGATTTCAAGGCAGCCAGGAAAGAGCCTTGATTGGCTGGTTGTAACAGAGGGCTGGGGAATTAACATGTCCTTTCTTGAGTTGGGCTGGGAGTGGCTTCCACTTGTATTTTCCTAGCAGTCTCTGGCTTCTGTTCCCACATCTATTCCTTTGAAAAGGCAGAGTGCTCCCAGCATATCCTGGACCTGGTTCTTAGCCCCACCTCTGGGCTGGCTTCCCTTGTTTCAGATGCTCAGAAAAGGAGCTTTTTAATCCCCTTCCTTGCTGAATTCTTTGTAGCCATACACCAAACCCAGTGCTTCATTGGCCGTGGGATTAAGGGATCAAGAAAGATGGCCATGCAGTCATTGGCCCAGGACACTGGCTTTGTAATGCAGGGTGCTGCCACCAGTGAGACAAATGGTGCTACTTCCTTTCTGGAGACAGCACTGCACTAGCTTTCTGGTCCCCCTTTCAGGGCTTGTCTGGGATGAGCAGCCGAGAACCTGATATCAGGCCTGCTTCAAGTGTCTCAAGTGCATGAGTGATTGCAACTGCAATCAAAGGGAGCCTTCAGGTGAGATCTGTGTATGGAGGGGAACAGCAGCCGAGCCTGCGTTATCTGGAGTTCTGTTTATGACTCCCCTTCTGGCAGCTTTCCTGGATGCCAGAGTGTCATGATTAGGAGCAAGGACAAAGCCTTTGGAAATCAGATGAGCATCTTATCCCCTGGGCTCATGATAATCGTCAGGCCTGAGCCCCAGCCAGAGGTGTCCTTGTGCTTTGCCGCGCTGTCAGATGGGTCTGCGGTGCCAGCCAGGCCTGGCGGAAGACTAACTCTCAACCACTTGGCATTTGCAAAGCAGGCACTCCAGTTTTTCAAGAGGCATGTTGGAGCAGGGGAGGAATGATGAGGAGAGAGGCTTCAAACACCAGCCAAATTGCCTTGGAAGCCATTCTCCGTGTCGCACTGCAGACTGCCAAGCAGCAAATGGTGTGCACAGCAAGAGTGGTGGGGAAAGCAGTGCTGCCTGTTCCAGTCCATGAAGGGGCAGCTGGAAAGCTTCACAAGGGTCTGCTACTGAACTGCTCAGTGCTGTGCCACCATAGCTGCAGCCTGCCTCACTCCCCTGCCATGTCCTTCTCTCTGCTTCCCTCTGCCACTGAGCAAGGTGCACACGAGGAACATGGCTCGGGCATGCTCTCTGCAAGGTTAGGGGTCCACTGGGAGCTTCTCTTTAATACATCTGTGGGCCGGATTCATTCTGGTGTGATTTCATCTCAGTCAGCAATCTATTTGTCTGATGCATCCAGCGGTGTCAATGGGCCATGCCAGGAACTCAGCGTCAAAGGTCAGCGTGGCGGGTTCTCTCTCTGGATGGAATGAGAGGTTTGGTCTCACAAATCCCAGGACATCATGGTCGTGCCGGCAAGGAGAAGATTGAGTTCTTCTGGCACTTGCATGGCACTTTTGGTTGTTTTTTTCAGACAGAGACGCTCCAAGCTGAATAACTCAGGCCAGGGCTACACTGCAGACATGTCAGTCAGGAGCATGACGAGGTGTCACCCTGACTGACAGAGCAGGAACCTTAAGTGCAGATGCAGCTATATTGGAAATGCTGTGCTTTTACCAGACTAGCTTATTTCGCTGGGGGCAGCGCTTGCCTGAATTATGCTGGCAAAAGCGCTCCTCGTGTAGACATGACCTCAGGCATTGGCTGGGGTAATTAGAGCCATGGGTGCTGAAGAGAGGAGCGGTTCCCCAGGGAGCTGCAGGTGCTGCTATGGGTGCAAAGTTCAAGCTTACGGGGACACACTCAAGTACTCTAGGCCCAAACCTGAGGTCTTGCAAAAAACAAGATTCAGTTAAAATGGCTTTTTATTTTTTTGAGATGTAAGCATCCCCCGCCATTGCACCACCAGATAGGAGCAAGGCGTGGAAACTGACTAGTGACACTCATGAAATTGACCAGCCTATTC
Organism: Chrysemys picta bellii; assembly: GCF_011386835.1. Lineage (NCBI taxonomy): Eukaryota > Metazoa > Chordata > Testudines > Emydidae > Chrysemys > Chrysemys picta. Next base: position 49,318,406 of record NC_088797.1, read on the forward strand.
CTTGTCCCAAGCTCCATGAAATGCCCAGAGCAACCAATCAGCAGGCATGGTGAAAAGAAAATGAGAGATCAAAGCGGTTTTCAGCTGGAATAGCCTTCTGCGCTGGTTGTAATGTGGGAGGGAATCAGGAGTGGGTGCTGTAGTAGGAAGAGAGCCTGAGACATAAGACCTTGTATCAAAGGCCTGGTATGAGGCAGGACCTGCTCACAGAATTTGGCAAGAACAGGGCTGATATTGCAAAAATATACAATCCTGAGAAGTGCTAGTCACAGAGTACTCATGCAAACACATCCTGATATCAAGGATGGTACAAAAACATTCCCCAAGGATAACAGGAACACACTGACCCCTCCTAAAAGATACGGTCAGGATGACGGTATGTAATAGAGCTGTTTTGATTGAACCAACATGTACAAGGTGATGGGTGATAGTTAGTTACTACCCCCTGAAGTTGCTAGTTATGTCAAAGGAGCAGTACTAACTTGTTTGTATTGGGGTATAAAGATGTATCTCAGAGGGAGTATCTTTGACTGGCCTTAGGGAGGAAAGTCCTGCCAGTCACTGAGCTGGTCCATTGTAACGGGCATACAATGATTAGTGGTCCGGTAGAGCCTGTGGGATACTAGTACCATGCTTTGTCAACAATAAACCTGGCTGGGTGCCTTCGTCCCTTAACGGATCTTGTAGTCATTGGGTCGTTCGCTTGAGGTCTGCCCTGCCAGCTGTCTGCACAGGGCTGGGGCGGCACACAGAGGGAACACACACACGCAGCAAACATCTATCAGCATCTAACGACACTGATGACCCACAACCACTGATCTGGTAAGAAAGCGAGCTGTCCTCTGTAGGAATCACTGTGTTCTGCATGTGTGCCCACTGCAAGGGGAAATCAACGTCGTACCCTGCTGGCATATGCAAGAGTGAAAGTCCCTTCCCTGCTCTTAATGCAGAGCATCCGGGCTAGATCCTGCCCAGCCAGGGAGCAGGGAACAGTTCGGACCTGAGCTGATCCCCAGGGGGGGATGATTGTTTGTTTGGGGGAGAAGGCACAGACAGCCCTAGGAGCAAGAGCAATGTGCTGACCTTGTGCCTGACAGAGCAGATGGCCAGCCCCTGTCTGATGAGGAGGAAGACCTAGGTGCACTGGCCAGCTTTGGGACCTTGATGAGCACAGGGAGCCTAGGGCCCCGCTGCCAGAAGACAGCAGTCTCTCTCCATTCTCTAGAGAAGGAGCCTCGTGTCCTGGAGGTACTGGTCTAAGGGACCTGCCAGGAATCCCAGCCAGAGAGGTTAGGGAAGGCAAAGGGCTGCTTCTACCTGGTGCGGCTGCCAGCTTTGTCTGAGGACTGTCACAATGCCAGATGGTGGCACTTGGAGCCGGCTGCCTGCTGGCAGGACTGAGCCTGGTGGAATTGGAGTCAGACTGGACTCTGGAAGGGCAGTAGTTCTGGAAGGCAAGGAAGGGGCTGCCCGTGTGCCAGGCTGGATTGGAAGCTGGAGGAAGTACTTGTCTCTAACCGGGCATATTGGCCCTTTAAGAGTAGAGGGGGCCAGAAGATCCCATTCCAGGGCATTGGAGTGAACAGAGGCCCAGGAAATGGCCTCGTAGCAGAAGAGGGGAAGCAGTCCTGGGGAATTAGGAGTTGGATGGGGAGAACCACAGGACACTGTTCCTTTAAGGGCCCGGGACCAGTGTAGAGCAGGGGTTGGCAACCTTTCAGAAGTGGTGTGCCGAGTCTTCATTTATTCACTGTAATGTAAGGTTTTGCGTGCCAGTAATACATTTTAACGTTTTTAGAAGGTCTCTTTCTATAAGTCTATAATATAGAACTAAACTGTTGTTGTATGTAAAGTAAATAAGGTTTTAAAAATGTTTAAGAAGCTTCATTAAAAATTAAATTAAAATGCAGAGCCCCCCGGACCGGTGGCCAGGACCCAGGCAGTGTGAGTGCCACTGAAAATCAGCTCACGTGCCGCCTTCGGCACGCGTGCCATAGGTTGCCTACCCCGGTGTAGAGCGAGCGGGGCTCTCCTCTCTCACAGCCAATCAGCAGGAGCTCTCTGGAGGAAGGTGCTATATAGACTGCCTGTCTCCACGGGGCTGAAGGAGAAGAAAACCAGGGCTGAGCTGCAGCCAGAAAGGGCTGGGACTAGCAGCTATGCGTGCGGCAGACTGGGACAGAGGAGGAGTTGGGTGTGGGGCAGAAGAACCAGGGCTGTGGATGAACTTTTATCTTATGGACTTTATTCCGGGGACTCACTGGGGATTGTTTGAACCTTTTCTGTTGTTAAACTTGCCCTGGGTGGGGGTGCCACTAGTCCCAAGAGTGTGGGGAGTGTTTACGGGGCCAGCAGGGAGGGGACTTACTGGGGTAGGGTGGCTGCAGAGTGACCCCTGGCCACAAGTTGGTGCTCAGTAAGCCGCTACCCCGGTACGCTGCCCATGGACATTTCCTATGCAGCCTGGACTCTTCCCCGGCGTGCATCTTCCCGCTTGAACGCCAAGGTCTGGGGCTGCCTGGGCAGAGAGGAAAGCCCTGGAATAGAGCTGGAGCAGCCTCCTGTGCCAAGCTGTTACTCCTGGGTTCCTCCTCTCCATCCTATGCCTGCGGGATCCATCCAGGGACCTCTTGGGCATGTACGGCTGAGTTTTGGGAGTGTACCCCCTATGCATATGGGGACAAGGATCCTCTGTGGGGCCTCGGAATCTCCCCCCCACCCTGGTGAGTCTCCGTGCCCCCCACTAGGCAGAGACTGGCTTATGCCCTACCCCTGGTTCTGCCCTCGTCTCTGATGATGATGCATGACCTAGCCCTAGTCGTCCAGTCTGCAGGTAAAACCATGGTCAAGGGGAGAATTTCAGAGACACAAAGGGGAGTTAGGCACCCAATTCTCAATGGTACCCAGATGCCAAACTGCTCGTTGAGCCTTTGAAAACCTGCCCCAAGATTGCAGCATCTTCCTGATGAGGGCTGCTGCATTCGGGCAAGGAGGGAGTTCCACTAGCATGTGGAGAATCAACACGTAGAGCCCAAAGCAGTGACTGCTGCTGTCTGGCGGTGGGGAGAGAACTGCTGTGAGGACACACATGCTGCCTTCCTGCTACCTGGTATCGACAGGGTGCTGCTGGCTGGGCTGGCATTGTCATTGACACTAGCTGGGAGGAAGCTCACACTGCTGACAATGGCGGGAGACAGTATGGGGAATGTCAGGTTGCCAGTGTCCCCAGTTGAGCAGTGGTTTGGGTTCTGCCATGAAGGATCCGATCAACGCTCTGAAAAACAGTGTCAAGAGGGAAGCTCTGACAATGGTAAATTAGGCTGCGTGCACTTGAGACAACGAATTGTAGTGAGGCAGGGAGGCCGGCACATAGGGCTGCCAGGGCTGTTCCATTTGTTAAAGCTGTTGTGTTTGAAAGGAGGAGAAAAATTGATACTGACGTGAAATGTCTCTCTGCTGAAAGCAAAAGCCCCAGCTAGCAAAGGGACCAGAACCAAGACCGTTCATCTCAGCAAGGAAGGGAAGAAATCAAGGCCACCCAAGAGCTCACAGGAATACCTCGAGCATCACTGTTCACCAGGAACATAGCAAAGGATAGGATACCCCGCTGATGGGCACAGTAGAGAACCCCCAGGGGAGCTACGGGACCCTTCTGAATATCTAGCCAAAAAAGCCTTGTTAGTGAAAAAATATATATATATATTTTTTGAGCAAAATCTAAATGTTTTTAGCTTTTAGTTTCCATTGAAATTTTCAGGTATTTTCTACAAAAAAAATGTTCCCTTTTGGGGGGATTTCCCCCCTCTTCCTTACTCTCCCACCACCTTAATAGAAAAAAGAGAAAAGGGAGAAAAAAAGAAAACTGGGAAATATTCAATTTTCATTTTGCTGAAAAAGCCATATATATCGAACAAAGTGAAGAATGTTCCTTTAGTTGCAGATTTGTTGTGGGAAATAGATAGTTTTTTTGACTAGTTCTGCCTGTCTGCCAGGAGCTTGCATCTCTTTCACCCATGTCCCCTGGGGTAGATCTTCCTTCCACAGTCTAACATGCCCTTTCCAAGCCATGCAGGGGATCAAACTGGCAGCCCTGCTGTAGCAGCTAGTAGCATCCAGAGCTGTTCTCTCTTCCAGTCATGTCTCTTATCGTTTTCCCTGGGATGATCTCTGCTACTGCAATCAGCCCGTCTCATACGGGCTCAAAGATCCGTACTTCAGTCTGGGAACAGGTACAATGGGACAGGCATCAAGCTGCTTTCCGAGGAGAATTCACTCCTCTCCAGACAGCTCAGGAGCCCTTCTGGGCTCTCTTTCTTTTAGCTGGTATTTAAATGTGGGTGTGTTGGTTTCAGTGGGCAGAATCTGATGAAGAGGTGGGCCCAGCCCCTTCTACACACCAGCTCCTCACCTCAGTCCCTGGAAAAATCATGGAGCAGGTCCTCAAGGAAACCATTTTGAAGCAGTTGGAGGAGAGGAAGGTGATCAGAAACAGTCAACATGGATTCACCAAGGGCAAGTCATGCCTGACCAACCTGATTGCCTTCTATGATGAGATAACTGGCTCTGTGGATATGGGGAAAGTGGTGGACATGATATATCTTGACTTCAGTGTAGATTTTGATACTGTCTCCCACCGTATTCTTGCCAGCAAGTTAAAAAAGTATGGATTGGATGAATGGACTATAAGGTAGATAGAAAGCTGGCTAGATTGTTGGGCTCAATGGGTAGTGATCAATGGTTCCATGTCTAGTTGGCAGCCGGTATCAAGCAGAGGGCCCCAAGGGTCGGTCCTGGGGCCGGTTTTGTTCAATATCTTCATTAATGGTCTGGAGGATGGCGTGGACTGCACCCTCAGCAAGTTTGCAGATGACGCTAAACTGGGAGGAGTGGTAGATACACTGGAGGGTGGGATAGGATACAGAGGGACCTAGACAAATTAGAGGATTGGGCCAAAAGAAATCTGATGAGGTTAACAAGGACACGTGCAGAGCCCTGCACTTAGGATGGAAGAATCCCATGCACTACTACAGACTAGGGACTGAGTGGCTAGGCAGCAGTTCTGCAGAAAAGGACCTAGGGGTTACAGTGGACAAGAAACTGGATATGAGTCAACAGTGTGCCCTTGTTGCCAAAAGGCTAATAGCATTTTGGGCTGTATAAGTAGGGGCATTGCCAGCAGATCGAGGGATGTGATCATTCCCCTCTATTCGGCATAGGTGAGGCCTCATCTGGAGTAGTGTGTCCAGTTTTGGGCCCTACACTACAAGAAGGATGTGGAAAAATTGGAAAGAGTCCAGTGGAGGATAACAAAAATAATTAGTGGTCTGGAGCACATGATTTATGAGGAGAGGCTGAGGGAACTGGGATTATTTAGTCTGCAGAAGAGAAGAATGAGGGGGGATTTGATAGCTGCTTTCAACTACCTGAAAGGGGGTTCCAAAGAGGATGGATGTAGACTGTTCTCAGTGGTGGCAGAAGACAGAACAAGGAGCAATGGTTTCAAGTTGCAGTTGGGGAGGTCTAGGTTGGATATTAGGAAACACTATTTCACTAGGAGGATGGTGAAGCATTGGAATGGATTACCTAGGGAGGTGGTGGAATCTCCATTCTTAGAGATTTTTAAGGCCCAACTTGACAAAGCCCTGGCTGGGATGATTTAGTTGGGATTGGTCCTGCTTTGAGCAGGGAGTGGACTAGATGACCTCCTGAGGTCTCTTCCAACCCTAATCTTCTATGATTTTATGATTCCTGCTCACTCATGCCTTAAAGATTTGGGGAGGAGGATGCAGAGAGGAAGTACAGCCCTTGAGAACCAGAGGTAGGGAAAGCCCTGGGCCATAACATTCCTGACCTGTCTGCCCCACAGAATCCCCCAGGTGCTCCGTAGTGATATACCAGGCCCAGAGAGAGCTGGGCCCTCCTGCTAAGATCTCTGAGACACTAGCCCCCAGGAAACCGACTCCGGGCTAATCTCTCCCCCACCAAATACCCCAGCCCAAGCCGCTCCCTTGCATGACAGTCCCATGCAGTAATTTGCTAGCACTGCTTTTCCATGTAACCCATGGCTGTAGATGCCAGGCGGAAGGCAGGAGGGGTCTCAGCGATCACAAAGGGAGGGAGGTGACCAGCCAGATAATCTCTTCCTTGTGGAGGTGGTCCATGCTAGGGGAAAGCTGAGAGGCCCTGCCCTAGAGAGTCCTGGGGGCCTTTCAGGCCACACACACACCCTTCCCCTGGGCTCTCAGCAGCTGGGACAGCCAGGAGAGCGGCCCTGATGGCAAGTAGCCTGGGCTGCTCCAGTGAGCATCTGTATGTCTCTGTTTCTCCAATCTGCTGTATTTGTCATGTGCCCATCACTGCAGTGACTAGCCGGGGGGAGAAAGGACCATTCACTGGTGTCCCCATCCCTCAGCTGGGGGGAGTTTTAGGGGGCCTACTGGAAGGGGATTTGTTGCCAGTCGCCCTCTGGGGGGCGGTGCTGGCTCCACAGAGAGAAGTGTCCTGCAGAGAAGAGAGGAGCAGGTTCCTCCTGTCCCCAATGGCAGCACCTGCCACTGCCAATGTCCTTCTCCAAGCTCCTGTGTGGATGGCCCTAGGCTAGGTGGTCTGGTATGGTCTGCTAGGCTGTGGCAGATGAGCCTGCCTCTCCGGTGGCATGTTCCCTGGAGTTCCCTTCACTCCCCGTCCCAGCTGCACCTGGAGCAGCCTCCTTGCCCCTTGCTGGCCATTGTGCTGAAATCTGCATCCCTAAGTGCCACAGGGTGTTGCTCAGCTCTCAGGCCTGCATCTCAGCTGTGATCTGCCCATGCCCCTGCATGCACGGAGCTCTCTGGAGACCCCCGCACTGGCCTACATGGGGCCAGCAAGTCATCAGAGCCCAGCAGCCCCATGCTGCTGTTTCGAGCGATTTTTTGCCTCTTCACCAGGTTAAATCTCCTTCTAAACGGCAACAGGTCCCTTCGTTCAGTTTCCTTGCCAAGGATACGGCAGTCTGCTTCGGTGAGGGAGAGGGAAGTGGAGTGTGAAAGAGAGCCAGTGTGTTCCAGCTCCAGCAGTGGGGAATTTGCCGTCTCTCCACCATAATTAAATATTGTTTGCATTGCTTATTGACAGAGCGCTAAGCTGCACTCCGTTTTAATTTGTTCTTTGATAGTCGCCTTTTTCTGCTAATTGATTTTCAGGGTGGTTTTTATTTTTTATTTTTTGTCTGATTTAATACCTGCGGTGCCACTGAAAACAGAGAGGCAAGGTGACACGGAGCCGAGGAGCGAGCCAGGAACCGGCTTGTCCTCGCACACAGCCAGCTTCCCTCTTCATCTCCACCTACACGAGTTGATACACAAAGCTCCAAGCTCGTCTCTGGGTAACAGGAGAGGCTGGAGGGATCTGATAGATGCTCCATCTCTGCTGCGGGGATGGATGGGAATTGGCTTTAGGGAGCTCATAGTTACTCCAGTCCCAGCCTCTCCCAGCAGGGTATTTGGGAATAGCACAGGAGTGCAGGCTGTGGGGGCAGTGCCTAGCTATGCCAGCCCTGACTTCTCCCAGTAGGAGGCGCTGTAGGAATGGGAGAGGAACTGCCAGTCATTCCATTCCCAATAGGTGACATTGTGGGGAATAATGTTCTCCCAGCCTCTCCCAGCAAGGGGCACTGTAAGGAATGGGATGAGGGCTGAGTCACTGCAAAAAATTATGCTGGTTGACTGTGTCTGGGGAACTCGTTCCTGGCGTTCCTCAGATGCCAGCAACCATGGTAACATGAAGTGCTGTGATGTTGATAGCGCCTTCCATCTCAGAGGAGCCCAAGGCTCTTTACAAACTCGGTGCATGCAGCCTGACTGAAATGCAGCCACTTCCAGGGTGAGAGGGAAACGAACATCGCAGAGCACAATGGTTGGGAGGAGGAGAAGAGAACTATCCTCCAAGACAATAAGGCAAATCCCCTCCTCTTCCAAAAAGTGCTATGGGAGCCGTAATGTCCATGCAGAGCAGAAAGATGCCGTGGGTCTGATCGTGTCAGCAGAGCTGAGAGGCTACAGCACTAGCCACTGTGTGGGCTCTGCCCCTGGAAAACCGGCCCCTATGGTCTCTAAGGACCCACCAAAAGAGAGACGTGCTCTTGGCACAAACTGCCTGGAACCAACCCTGTAGGGTAACACCCTGCTCAGAGCTGAACCTGGGCCTCCGACCAGCCTTTTCTCTGGAGAACACAGGGTTTCTTTCTAAGCCCCCTCCTCGAATGCTCTTGCCAAGGCTTTTTGGGTCTGTGCCTCCAGATGTGATTAGGAGGTGGGCAGTGAGCTAGGATTGCCTAGCTCCCCTGTGCATGTGATCACTTTGCCCGGCTGGTATCCACACCGTGCGCTGGTCCTGGTGGTGGTAGGGCTGGCGAGCCAGCCAGCCCATGGGTTACAGCTGCACAGTCCCATGCCAACCCGAGCATTCTGACATGCACGGGTGCCTTCATCTGCCCCGCACTGTGCTGATGCGTGGCGTGGGTCTGGCCACTGGACCACCGTGGGATCTCACTGCGCTTGGGCTGCCCTGGGCTAAGCGCTACCCACGCTCGGCCCTCCCTCCGCTTGCTCTGCCTGTCCCAGGTTGGCAGTGTGTTGACAAGCTGTGTTCTGTTCTCTTCCCAGGACGATCCAGAGGGAGAAGAGATTGAAAGGGAGAAGTCCAACTCCTTGAAGCTGGAGTTTACAGAAGATGTGAACTTCAAAACCAAGGTTAACTATTCGTATGCCGCCGTGCAGATCCCTACAGACATCTACAAAGGCTGTGAGTGCTGCTTTCTCCTAAATTTCTAGGGACAATTCTGATCACCTAGGCTGAACCCCTGTATAACATAGGTCAGAGAGCTCCACCCTGTAATTCTCTATCAAGTCAATAACTCTGACTGAGCTAGAGTGTGTCTTTCAGAGAGAGCCCCCTGACCTGGATGTAAAGCTCTTGAGGGAAGGGCGGAGGGCCGCGCTCATGTGTTAGCTCTCCTCTCTCTATTACTGTCTTTGTGCAACTCATGGTTTATGAAAAATAACGCACAGCCTGTAACTACTGGAATCTGGGGACTCAACAGGCTACCGTAAATGTAGAGCTGTTGAGCCCTTGCACGAACATCCCTCAATGCAGTTCCATGGCATGGCCTGTAGAAGACGGAGCATGCACCTTCCCCTGGCATAGCTGCCATTGGGAGGAGGGGTGTGCGTGCTACAGTGAGTGAACCCCTCCCTCCCCTCTTCAAGGGAGCAGGGATTATAGCAGAGATGGGTCTGACCCCAAAGACTCCCCAACCTAGGGGAGGTCGCATCCGCCTCTGGCCATCGCAGCACCCAGGCGAAGCCTTGGACGATTAGCAGCACTGCAACAAAACCACCCTGTCGCTTTGCCCTGGGGTTCTGTCACCTCCACCACTCTGTAATGGGAGAGTTGGCCCTTGCGAGGCCCCTTGGTATCTCTTTGCCTCCCTCTGTAACCCGCACTCTTGCATGGAAAGTTTACCCCACGCTGATGCTGGGTGGGCAGTTCCCTTACCTGCAGAACAGTTGGTAAATAGATCCCCAATCTCCTCTCACAATGGCGCAGCCAGTTTCTCCCAGACCATGCTGAGAATGTCTGCAGCTCAGCCTAATGACTCAGATGAAGCCGTGGGATTGTGCGTGCTGGCCGTAGTGTCACTGCCGCTGGTCTGAGGCTGCTCTCCCCTGGTCTCCCTCTCGCTGTCAAACAAAAGCCCTGGCCCGTGTCGGGTTTGTGAGCTTGGTGCCAAAGAACAACCTGATCAAGTAAGAGCGGGGCAAACCACCAGGAGCTTCTTCTGCCGGACATGCGATGGACGTGTCTGTATCTTGTGGAACTTGCTGCAGCTGAGACACACTGACTCGGTTCCTAAGGGGGCAGGGGAATAGGACAGGACTATAGCCAAGGCCAAGGGTGGGATGGGACGGCCAAGCAGACCCCGTCTCTCCAGTCTCAGCATTGCTGGGTGCTGAATTGCAAAGAGAGGGAAGGAGGCAACGAAGGGAGCCATGGTCCATTCTCTGCCATGGGACTGACCCGGCTGGCTTCACATACCGGGAAAGGGAATGTGTCACCCCACTGCCCTGGAACCCAGCCCACCTTTCCTGCCACTTGGTCCTCCAGGGCTCTCCGTCCTCCTCACCCAGTGCTACTGCGCAGTCAGGTGCTTGGTGGGTGAGAGGAGACCACCTCCCTCTGCAGCATTAGGGACTGGCCTCTGTGAGAAGCAAGGCCATGGAGTGGCTGGACCAGTGGTGCGTCCATTGTTGCAGACTGGCCTCAGCCTTGTCATGAGTGATTAGAGTTGGAGAGCTCTCACACATGGTCTGCCTGGGCATCACTGTCTCCTGGTGAACACTGGTGTCAGATGGGAAAGGAGCCTGGGGAACGCGTGCGTAGAAGCCCCAGTTGTATTGCACTGGGGCCACGGGGTCTACTAGTTACCCAGCACCATCACTGGTTGGCTCTCACGAGGGAGGTACGTGCACCTACCTTCAGCCTCTGTCAGTGAGGCAAAGTCCTCGCCCTCTAACCCCTACAGCTGGGGCTGTCTAAAACACTGCCAGCGATCTCACCATACCGGGGGTGGGAATAGGCACCGGGTGTTTTCCAAACCTCTCAGTACAGCTGCCTATCTGGAGCCCAGTTAGTGCTTGGTCCCTGCATGGCTGCAGAGCAACACCTCCTTCTTTCTCATGAGCTTCCCATGCCAACACTGTTAATAGGAGCAGCCAGCCCTGCAGCTTCCTTGGGAGAGCTTAGCTGTATTTCACCCCCCAGGCATCGTCTCTTGTGTCCCCAGAAGGGGAGGGTGGGAGGGGAGGAGAGCCCTGCTTTTAAGGCCAGCTCCCTGTCCCGTAACTAGTCCCATTGGAGTGGAGGTAGGTGCTACAGATAGCACCTCCCCAGTCCTTAGCCTACTGGGCCGTTGTTAAGCCAGAGCCCCTCATGACATTTACCAGAAGAGTCCCTTGCCCCTCTGTAACTCCCAGAGGATGGTCCAGTCACACCACCTCCTCCTGACAGCAGCTGGGACGAACCCTCCCCACTGGGCAGAGCATTCTGATGCTGTCCATTGTGGGTCTCTTGCGCTTTCCTCCGAAGCGTCAGGTCAAGGTACCAGCCTTAGATGGCTCGTTGGTCTGAGCCAGTACGGTGATCTCCTGTGACAGAGTCAGAGACACGTCCGTGTGAGCTAATGGAGAGGAATGCATTAATTCAAAGGCCGCCCGTGTGATGAGATGTGTTGCAGAGGAGGTTGTGGTGTCCCCATCACCTGAGATGTTTGAGGCCGGATTTGACATCGCTGCCGGGGACATGCGGTGAGGGTGGCCTTTTTATCCAGGAGCCAGGTTGGCATTCCGCACAGTGGCTAAGCTGCATTGGAGGAACAGCGTGGTTTGGTGCTGGCTGCTAATGTTGACATGATCCAGAGAGGCATTGCTCTGAACCAGCTAGAAGGATGCTTCTTGCAGCACAGCCAACCTCAGTCAGCAGATTCGAGCAGCACCCGGGGTGGTTAGATTCACCAGGGGTCCTGGAGGAGTTGGCACCAAGTTAACTAGCCCCAGGGTAGAGTCAGGGAGCTGTCAAATAGCAAAGAGATGAGTATGAATTCCCATAGACTGTCCCACTGTAGGTCTTGGGGCTTGAGGGCCTGGTAGGAGAGCCTTCTGCATTGTGAATGAGAAGGAGATTGGGGTCGGCTACTTGCTACCTGCACTGGCTTGCAGAAAATGAAAGTCGTGCTGCATTGGTGCAGGGAGGACTGTCTCACTGAGGTCCCTTCACACCCAGAGGATGAGGTCTTTCATTTCTGTGTTGTCTCCCCCTTTTGGCTGGTTGTTGGGAGCAGCCCTGGGCTTTCCCCAGAAATGACACTTGAAGTTGCAGCTAGCAAGAGATGTTAAGAGTAACAAGAAGGGTTTCTTCAGGCATGTTAGCAACAAGAAGAAAGTCAAGGAAAGTGTGGGCCCCTTACTGAATGAGGGAGGCAACCTAGTAACAGAGGATGTGGAAAAAGCTAATGTACTCAATGCTTTTTTTGCCTCTGTCTTCACAAACAAGGTCAGCTCCCAGACTGCTGCACTGGGCAGCACAGTATGGGGAGGAGGTGACGAGCCCTTTGTGGAGAAAGAAGTGGTTCAGGACAATTTAGATAAATTCGACGAGCACAAGTCCATGGGGCCGGATGCACTGCATCCGAGGATGCTAAAGGAGTTGGCAGACGTGATTGCAGAGCCATTGGCCGTTATCTTTGAAAACTCATGGCGATCGGGGGAGGTCCCGGATGACTGGAAGGAGGAGGATCCGGGGAACTACAGGGCAGTCAGCCTCACCTCAGTCCCTGGAAAAATCATGGAGCAGGTGATCCTAAGGAATCAATTCTGAAGCACTTAGAGGGGAGGAAAGTGATCACGATCAGTCAGCATGGATTCACCAAGGGCAAGTCATGCCTGACTAACCTAAATGCCTTCTATGAGGAGATAATTGGGTCTGTGGATGAGGGGAAAGCAGTGGATGTGTTATTCCTTGACTTTAGCAAAGCTTTTGATACGCTCTCCCACAGTATTCTTGCCAGCAAGTTAAAGGAGTATGGGCTGGATGAATGGACTATAAGGTGGATAGAAAGCTGGCTAGATCATTGGGCTCAATGGGTAGTGATCAATGGCTCCATGTCTAGTTGGCAGCCAGTATCAAGCAGAAGGCTCCAAGGGTCGGTCCTGGGGCTGGTTTTGTTCAATATCTTCATTAATGGTCTGGAGGATGGCGTGGACTGCACCCTCAGCAAGTTTGCAGATGACGCTAAACTGGGAGGAGTGGTAGATACACTGGAGGGTAGGGATAGGATACAGAGGGACCTAGACAAATTAGAGGATTGGGCCAAAAGGAATCTGATGAGGTTCACAAGGACAAGTGCAGAGCCCTGCACTTAGGACAGAAGAATCCCATGCACTGCTACAGACTAGGGACTGAGTGGCTAGGCAGCAGTTCTGCAGAAAAGGACCTAGGGATTACGGTGGACGAGAAGCTGGATATGAGTCAACAGTGTGCCCTTGTTGCCAAGAAGGCTAACAGCATTTTGGGCTGTATAGGGCCATTGCCAGCAGATCGAGGGACGTGATCATTCCCCTCTATTAGGCATAGGTGAGGCCTCACCTGGAGTACTATGTCCAGTTTTGGGCCCTGCACTACAAGAAGGATGTGGAAAAATTGGAAAGAGGCCAGCGGAGGACAACAAAAATGATTAGTGGGCTGGAGCACATGACTTAAGAGGAGAGGCTGAGGAAACTGAGATTATTTAGTCTGCAGAAGAGAAGAATGAGGGGGGATTTGATAGCTGCTTTCAACTACCTGTTCTCAGTGGTGGCAGATGACAGAACAAGGAACGGTGGTTTCAAGTTGCAGTTGGGGAGGTCTAGGTTGGATATTAGGAAACACTATTTCACTAGGAGGGTGGTGAAGCACTGGAATGGGTTACCTAGGGAGGTGGTGGAATCTCCATCCTTAGAGGTTTTTAAGGTCCAGCTTGACAAAACCCTGGCTGGGATGATTTTGTTGGGGTTGGTCCTGCTTTGAGCAGGGGGTTGGACTAGATGACCTCCTGAGGTCTCTTCCAACCCTAATCTTCTATGATTCTATGAGCAAAACTCATCAACCATCACGTTGTCTTTGGGCCTTGAACAATAACGAGGACAAAGCCAGAGCCTGCTGAGTTCTAAAGCTGTCTGTTACACCAGAATGCGCCCATGCCCCATGCTCCTGCCCTCTCCCCAGGAACCTGCAAAGCAGAGCAGGGCCCGCAAGCTGTGACTCTTGCTCACTACAACCTACACACTGGCAGTGCAAATGACCTGCGCCCAGCTAGAGTCCTGCATCAAAGGCTCAGGGGTTCTCTGGCTCCTCATTGCTAACCACAGCACATACACTTTGTGCTGCACTGTTATGGGGAACTTTGTGCTTGTGAACATGAAGGGACCTGATGGTGCTGGATGAAGCCAAGCACATATATACATCTGTGCAGTACATATCCACCAGGGAGCTGCCAAGAGTTCCCCTTCAATGTGCCCCAGGGAGCTCGCGCATCCACTGAGCCTGTGTGAGGGAGCTGGCCAGATTCCCTACTTTGGATACACCAGGAACCTTTGTCTAGTTCAGGGGTTCTCAAACTGGGGGTCGGGACCCCTCAGGGGGGTCGCAAAGTTATTACATGGGGGGTCGCTAGCTGTCAGCCTCCACCCCAAACACCACTTTGCCTCCAGCATTTACAATGGTGTTAAATATATGAAATGTGTTTTTAATTTATAAGGGGCTTGCTATGTGAAAGGGGTCACCAGTACAAAAGTTTGAGAACCACTGGTCTAGTGGTTGGTCCACCGTAGACATTGATAAGTCTGCGACAGACAGCCACAGAGAGCCTTTAGCACAAGGGGTTGAGGCTGATCCTTTTAGATGTGAAGGTTCCGAGTTCAAACCCCACTGTAGGCCCAAGCAAGGTCACTGTTTACACATTTGCTAGGAAAACTCATGCTCCTCCTCCCAGCTAGGAGTATGGAAGTAGGGAGCCCAGACAGAGCTTCCTAGATCTCACACACTCCCCCATGAGGCTCCCCTCCGCTTCCAAATCGCCGTCTCGCCTGTGATCGGAGCCTAGCTCAAATCACCTTATTTAACTGCACTTTCCATCATGTGCTGATATACAAACTCGTTAGCGGTATGTACATACACAGGCACACATCCGTGGAACAATTTCACTGCATCGGCATCAGTGGATTAGAAATTGCAATTAGTTTTATTACCCAGCTAGCATGGGCCAAGGAGCTAATGAAGCAAATCATGAGATCGGGGAAGGGGGGGGAAGCATGGGGCGGGTGAGCAGGATGAAATATTCATGATTTCCAACCCCCCGCTCTTCAGCTGGCACAATTGCTAATGTCCTGCCAAAGCCACATAAATCACCACACTCGGCTATGGAAGAAAATCAGGCTGGAGATTAACTCACTCCGGGGAGTTGGGGCCTATTTGGAGAAATAATGGCCGGGAGGGGATAGCGGGGGCAGGGGAGTGGGGGCAGAATTGAGTAGCTCTGTCTGGAAGAACGTTGCTTCTTTGGAAACAGCCATTGCAAAAATGAGCTGAAGAAGCGTTCTGATGCGTGGAAATAGCTGCCAAGTGTGGTGGAGTCAGGGTGGAGTCCTGGCATGCAGCATGGCGGGAGGGAAGAGGGCTTGGAGCAAAAGCACTAGGCACTATGTGACAGTTCCAAGGCAGCAGACATCTTAGTATCTAAGCACCAGTGCCAAGGGCCACAGATAGAGCCATGTTCTAGTTCGCCCTGTGTGGATGGGATGCCAGGATGCTCCCTGGCTATAAGGCTAGGGATTGTTTGGGGCAGCAGCGGCGCTTGGCTCATCAAAGGAGCAGGGCAGGTGATGAGTGCACCTCTTTCGGTATGAGGAAATGGGCTGGAGGGAACAGACGCCAGGCCCTGCTGCAGGCTTTAGCTGCTGTGCACTCCCCACATGCACACGTACTCTGCGGTGCATGCACACACACGCTCTGCAGCGTGCCTGCCTCTGCCCAGTCATGGAGGTTTGGAAAGCACTGGGGATCCTTGGGAATGGGAAGAGCCATGGATAGACCTGGCAGTTTGGAGGGCCTGCCAGAATATATTACAGTGTCAGTCCCGGAGCCTGCATCCCCGGCTTTGGAAGGAGTCCGTGTGTGCCCAAGCGATGGTGAGCAGGCAGATGCTCAGCTCTCCTTCTCCCCAGCCTTGCAAGGAATCCCCAGCACATGCTCCGGGAGGCAGAGAGTCTGCTCATACTGAGCATCTAGGGCAGACCCGGTCCATTTGCAGCATGCTGCCCCGGCAGTTCTCTGCCCCCCTGGGCACGCAGCCTGAGGCCGCTCTGCGGGAATCCTTGCTGCAGGGGCGGACTTTCCACCACATCTCCCCACTAGATCATTTTTTAAACCTTTTATTAAACACTGGCACCAGCTGCATCCCAGCTTCTCTGCTGCTGGGCAGGAGGCTGGTCGGCTCCCACTCCTTGCCTGGCTCCCTGGTCAGTATCTGTCTGCAAAGGGAATGATTAGGGGATCTGTCCTCTCCTGTCTGGCCAGAGTCAGTAGCAGCCGCATCTCCAGAGAGTCAAGGCGGTTGTGTTTGGGCCCTTGGAAGAGTGGAGCAGCAGGTGCCTTCCCCCTGTGCTGGGAGGGGCTGTGCCTTCCCAAAGCAGGATTCCTCCTGGAGCCCCCTGGGGCAGTGTGTCTGCACTGCTCCAGATGCCCACCAGGGTCAAGAAGGCCTGATGGAGCCCAGTGTTTGAAGTCAACAGGCTGCATGTGCCACGGGACAGTGCGTTGATTTGCAGCGAGAAGATCCTGGGCCGGCCTGATGTCCCATTGGAAATAGACTCAGGTACAGGATGTGGTGGCAGAACTGGCAGTGGCTCCACACACCCATCTGGAATAGACTCTGCTCCTAGGTCAGTGAATGGCGTGAAACAACCGTCCATCCTCCACAGCCCTCAGCTAGAGATGGGCTTTGCTTGGGGAAGAGCTGGATGCTCTTTTTCCTATGCTGTGGCTGTGGAGGATTAACAGCGTTCTGCCCAGTGTAGGTCCAAGAGCAAGCCCTGGTCCTTCTTCTTGGGGGTGGTTAGCATCCACGCTGCCTTTGGTGGTGGACTCCCCTGTCATGCCGGGAGCTGGAAAGGGCCCAAAACATCCGGCATGAGGTCATCATGTTGCAACACAAAGGTCCTGAGATACGAACTTCTGCAGTGATACCCCCACACCCACCTGGGACACGTGCAGACACTCTCTGGGGAGGAGTGTCATGGACTCTCATCACCTGCAGGCTTTGGCGGAGACCATCTGGGCAGCAGGTGCTTACTAGAGCCTTGAACGTGCTCAGAACTAGCCAGAGCTGAGGGAGCAAAGCTGAGCATGCGCAGTAAGCACGGTGCTGTGGGGGCAGATTAAGGCCACTTGGTCTGGGCAGTGCAGAACCAAAGGTAACGCCAGTTAACGGCAGGGACTCGCAGGAGAGGGCAGAGCCCAGCTGAAGGATGATGTGTGAGCAGAGCAGTCTGGCTGTGTGGAATGGGTGTAAACGCCAGCGAGGGTGAGGCCTGGGTACCAAAGCGGGAGAGAAGAATTTAGTTGGACTCAGGAGATCTTTCTGCTGGCAAGAGCTACAAGGCTGTGGAATCATCTCCCCAAGGGACTGGGCTGTGGAAACAGCCTTTTAAATATGGACTGAACACTACGCACACTAGATTGGGGGGACGACTCCTGTGCTTGCTGCTGCAGGGGAGGAACGAGACGGGACCTGACAGGGCACCTCTGATTTGTATGAGCTTGGCAGCCTGGCTTCTGGAGCAGTCCACGCACCCGCCCTGCTCCGCTGTGAGAGTGGCTTTCAGGTGCATTGGAGAAGCAACCTGTGTGTTCTGGGGAGAGAGGAAAAGTGAGGGTCCTAGAGCACCCTCTGGTGGCTGTCCAGTGCAGCATCCTCACTAGTGACTGCCGAGAGGGCCATGCAAACGCCTTCAGGAAGAGGGATGTTGTTGTGGAAGAAAGAGACCGGGATTGGGAGTTGATCCGGCCAGAGCAGCAGGGGCAGAAAAGCTGTTTGGCGCCGCAAGCCTGGGAGGGGAGGAGAATTAGACCAGGGGCGGGGAGGAGGCGGAGCAGAGGTGAGCTGGGGTGGGGAGCTGCTGCACGGCTCCCCGGGCCAGGGTGGGGGGGAACTGCTGCGGGGAGGTGCCTCAGGGCAGGGGGGAGCTGCCGCGGGGGGGGGGGCGCCTCAGGGCGGGGGGGGGGGGCGGGGAGCTGCCGCAGGGCTTGGGGGGCGCAAGGTGAGAGTTTCGCCTAGGGCGCAAAATTTCCTTGCACCGGCCCTGGACAGATGGGGCTTGAGGAAAAAAGATGAGCTGTCTGGTTAAGGCAATAGTGAGTTTTAAGTGCGCTGGCATGTTCTTTGTGCAATGGGACACCCTAGAGAGACCGGTCTTGAGAAAGCTGCCCTTGGACTCTTCATGAGCAACTGGTGCTTCCATCTGCTTAGAAACAAGGTTGCGTGTAAGTACCATTACATATTGAATGAGAAATAACTGCCTGGGTCCAGAGGTGGTTCCCAGCCTGCTGCAAATGGTCCCAGCCTGGGGAAAATTCAGCTCCGGACCTCACTCTGGGTTTTGCAGCCAGGGCCCAGCCCTCATGACAATGAAGCTCCAAAACTTCCCATGGTGGGAGGAGCACGCTGTCGCTGCAGCTCCTTGGAGGACTGCAGAGGGAAGCAGTGGGCAGACCCTTCTCCTGCGGAGATCCACAGCTGGGGGGTCACTGCGACTTCTCTGCTGTGAAGCTCTAGCCATCAAATTAAAGGACAGTTTTGCGATGGGCACCTGTAGCGGTGCAAGACTCATCACCATGGCGCTGCCTGCTGACCGTTCTGGAATTAGCGCAAGTCTGTCCACAGTGCGCCCTCCTCGGGTGGTGTCTCACTTGCCATTACTCCCGCTTTGCTGTCTCCACCACTCTGTGACCCATGTCACTCCCCAGACCATGGTGTCCTCTTCTGGGCACAGCCCTCTGGCTGTGCCCCTCTCTGTTGTCTCCCCCACTTTTGGGGGAACTGGCAATCTATAGTCCAGCCACTCGCCTCAGTGGCCCATTGCAGTCACCAAAGTCTAGTCCCTTGCTCCAAAGGCAAACTGCAGTCTGTGTTAGCCACTTCCCTCAGGGCAAGTGGGGGCAGCCGTAGCATCTTATCTGCCCTTCCTCCAGGGCCTCAGTCTGGCAGTGGTCAGCCAGAAGCTCCTTCTGCTCTGCTACCCTGCCCAGCACTGTTCTAGCCATGGTGTTTCTAGGCAGCCATCCTTCTCCTTAACAGGCCAAGGAGAGACCCCACTCTGCTCTGTTGAGCAGCCCTTTATATATGGCCCCTGCTGGCCCTGATTGGCCACTGCAACAAGCCACTTCCCAATTGGCTTGCTTAGTGAGCCCTCTAATTGGAGGGTTCTGCGCATGCTCCCTCTGGCCTGTTTTAACCCTTCCTCCCTGTGTGGAGCAGCTGCCCCACCACAGCACCATAGACCTTGGCAGAATATTGGAAGGCACGAATGAGCTCTGAAATCGTGATGCACAGATACATTACCCTGTATCAAGCTGCACAGATTCCCACCGGGATAGTAAATGGGGTTTTGGATAGAATAGGCCGAAGAACCACAAGAAACAAGTTTGCTTTCAATTTGGAGAAAGATTTCCTGAGCACTCCTTACCTGCCCAATCCTGCTGCTCACAAACTCAGAACAGTTGCTCCAGCAACCAAAGAGTTGGGGCAGAGTCAAAAGAAGGCTTCGGGGCTGACCCTGCAGACCCCTGATCAGTGCCTCCATAAAGATATTAAAATGGGAGGAGCAGCCATGCCAGGGAACTGCGGTAATTAGAAACTATCAGCGTTGCCTCATTCGTTGTAAATTTCATTTTTCCAAAGCCCATTTACGAGCCCCGATGCCTGGCGTTTCTCCATGATGGAAAGTGAGATCCCAGGAAAAGGGTCAGAGCCAGGAGAAGTTTCTTCCTGCTCTTTATTTAGTGTTAATTTTAAAAAAAGAGAGCCAGGATTGTATGTCCAGGGAATGTGCTTGACAACCGGCTCACCTGTAACTCACCAGGGAAGCGTGGCTCTCCCAGCCAGGCTGCCCAGCCAGCAGCAATCGGGGGGCAGCCAGACGCAGTCAGAGCCCCGGGCAGTTGTGCTTTGGGTACCCACATGTAACTGTTGGCTGATGGGGTTTGCCGTGTGGGGAACCGAACCCCTGCGCAACACCGGCCCCTCCCCACCGGGGAAGGAGGATGCCAGGCCCTGGATAGAGACTGGACATGGGGCATCCAGTGGGTGGGACGTCCCCCGAGTCCAGCCTGCTTAGGGAACCCTCTGCCTGGCCCCATCGCTGGCATCATTTCCCCTGGGTAGCTTTCAGCCCAATACAGTGGAGCCCCCCACCCCATGTGCGCAACACAATTTATGGGGAGCAGCCAGTGGCAGCATCTCCCAAGGACCGGTACCCTCCAGGGGTGAGGCCCGGCCCTGGCCAGGGAGCCCTGCAGAGAGAAGGCTGGGAACGGAGGGAAAAGGGGCCCTTGGCTGAGGCTCGAACAGGTCGATGTTCCACGGAGAGTCCCAGCCTCTCACTTCCCCTTTGTAAAAGGAGGGTATTGTTATGGTCTGATCCCATGAAAGGGGCATCTCAGGCATTAGATTAGGCCTGTGATCCTGGGTGGCAGGGGGACCTCGTCTGTCTCTAGCCAGCCCATGAAGTCCACGTGGCAGCCACCAGTTTCAAGGAAGGACTAGGAGGAGGCAGTGGGCAGGGAATCATTGATTCCCAGCATTTAGGGGGTTCGGATGTGGCGGCAGCAGCTCTCCCCGGGGATGTTGGAGGTGTGGCTGGCTGTTGGGGAGCAGCAAGTGGGATTGAGAGGCACAAGCAGTGCCCCTTGGCTTTCCAGCACCCCAGCCCTGCCCCGTGCCAGTCTGGCACAGAAGCACCGGAGGGGCACTATCGCCGGCGCGCATGTTAATTAATACATGGAATGAAACGCCCTCCACAGTCACTCGTCACTACACACACAAATTACATTTTACATTTTTTTTATTTACTGTATCACTTTTAATTAAATCCCTAATCGCTTGCTAGAGGGCGTGGCCTGGTCCTGCCTGTCTGGAGGTGGGGAGGGTGCCTGGAGAGGTCCGATCCAGCCTCACGTATCAGGGGGGGGTGGAATCACCAAGGGTAGTGCTGGGGAAGGAGAGAGAAATGGGGATTTGGAGCGTGTTTGAGCGGGGAAGGTGTCCTGGATAGACCTAGTCCCCTGATTCAGTCCCACTAATAAGAGACAAGAAGCTCCAGCAGAGAATCCCAGGAGTGGGACAGCAGAGAGAAACTGGCGTCTCTGAGCCCCTCACACGGGGAAGTCCCCTCAGCTGGCAGGATCAGGCCCTCTGCTTGCTCACTCCCCTAATTCCGACAGGGGATAATAATGGAGCAGCTTGGCTGTAGTGAAGGAGACTCGCATACTGTCCGTTTACACACAACCCAAAGCGGCCTGCCCCAATCTCCCTCTAAAGTGCGACAGGGCCATTCAGGCAAAGCAGAGGGGGGGAATGAGCAGGATCCAGCTAGGATCCAAACCACGTCACCATCGAGAGGCCAGCAGCCTTTACATGCAAATCCCAGCGCCCGGATGTCACGCTCACCCTGGTGGTCAGGTTCAGCATAGCAAGGGAAGTTTCCTGCACCCATCAGCCTGGCTTGGGGAGTTGCCTGAGGCTTTGGCAAAAGTATTTGGCACTTGGCACAAGAGAAGATTTTCCAAGGGACACATCTGTGTCTCTCCCCAACACCCCACCTGCATGGAGCTTTGGCCATGAAGTCGCTCTGGGGAATATTTGTATCTGCTGGAAAGCCTTGGAATGACTCATGGGTGTTAAGGCTACAGGACAGTTTTTATTCTAAGCCTCTGGTTTTGGTGACTTACAATTTTCTGAAATCTGGAATTTTCCAACCGTGGTCCCTGCCCAAAAGTGATCTTTGTTTAAAGTTTGAGCAAAACCCATTCATCCATTTTTGAAAGGGTAGAAAGCGGAAAAATACGCACATTTGCCATTTCAAAACCAAAAAAAAACCCCCTTTGCATTCTCTTTTTGAACTGCTCTGCAGCAGAATTAGCAGGGGGGTGCAAAGTTGAAATTTGGGAGAGAAGTAGCCCTCTCTTGGAAGTGCTTTAAAATGTTCTGAAGAAACTTAGTTTTGTGTTCACCCACGGAAAATCAGGCCTTGTGCATGCGTGGGACATTTTGTTTGGTGTTTTCTTTATAAGCACATAACTGTATAGCTAAGGTTCCATTGTACATCTGGTATGGCCCTCTCAGCTACATACGCTACTGCTTAATCTCCTAAATTACTGCAGGCACGCTGGACCCCCTTTCCAAATGCATCAGTGAAAAACAGGGGCAGCTGCTGCTTTCCCCACCAAAAAATGCCTCCAAGTAGCTGAGGGAGCCATGCACTGAGCTGGGACTCAGGAGGGCCGGTGTTCCTGATGAAAGGAAGTACTCTTTCACAAACATGCAGTTAGACTGCAGAACTCATTGCCACAAGAAGTCACCATGGCCAAGAACTTAGCAAGATTCCAAAGGGGGTTGGATACTTATATGGAGATCAAGGCTATCCACATCTATCATAGTTAATGAGAACAAAAATGATGGAAGGGAGATTAAACCTCAGGCTTCAAGGTTTAAGCCAATCTCTAACTATTAGAAGCCAGGATGAGGCCGGGGGGCAGTTTATCCCACATATGCCACTTGGGGGCTCTGTCGCTTCCCTCTGAAGCATCGGGCGCTGGCCACTGTCAGAGACGGAACGTGGGCTGGATGGACCATGGGTCTGGGCCAGTCTGGCAATGCCAGTGCCCCTTTCCCTCTGCTGAGTGGCCTAAATAACTCTGCACTTCACAGCTCTTTTTTAGCAAAGCCTCATGCTGCTCCTCCAAGAGGTTAGGCCAGTACCATTGCCACTGTATGTGAGATGGGGTCAGAAAGGCCCGGAGAGGTTGAGCACTGCACAGAAAGCAAACTTTCCTCCCTCTCGGGCCATGTCTACACTATAAGATTACATCAGCATGCAGCCACCACAGTAATTACATTGCTTGTGTGTGCACTTGGCTCCTTGTGTCGGTGCTGTGCATCCTCACCAGGAGAGCTTGTATCAACTGCATTGTCAACGTGGGGCATTATGGGATGGCTCCTGGAGGCCAGTATCAGCTGACATAAGCAATGCAGCATCTACACTCACACTCTGCGCCGCATGGGAAGGTGGTGTTACTAAATTGGTGTAGCGGGAGCCAGATTTAAGTGAAGACACTTTCACAGCTAGGTCGACACGAGGCAGCTTACATCGACCTAACCCTGTAGTGGAGACTGGGCCTGGGTGTGTCTACACTGCAAAGAAATATCCACAGCACCGAGCCTCAGAGCCTAGGTCAATTGACTCGGGCTTGTGGGGCTCAGACTGATGGGCTAAAAACAGCAGTGTCAACCTTCCCTGCTCGCCGGGTTACAAAGTCCAGGCTGCAGCCCAAGCAGGAATGTCTACGCTGCTATTTGTTGCCCCGCAGCCTGAGCCCTGTAAGACCTGGGCTCTCAGACTCGGCCCCCCAGGTTTTTCTTTGTAGACAGAACCTCTGTCCTGGCTCTGATGCCTTCCCCCAATCATGGGTGGACAGGACAGATGTCCAGGAGAGATCAGTAAGGGGTCAGAGTGGGAGAGGGCTTGAGAACAGCCATTTCTGTCAAGAGACAAGTTGCTTTAAGAAGAAAGCAAGAGAGAAAGCGTGCAGAGGAGCTGGCATTTTGGGTTCAGTATCAGGCTTGAAATATTTCCTCTCCCTGGAGCTATTGGTTCCCTTCTCAGCAGGACTGTCTCAGACGTTTATCCTCAAGGCCCCATGCAGTGCATTGTGTATGTTGTTCAGAGCGGGCTTTATACAGGAAATCCCTGTTGGTTGTGTGGGTGGGTGATGACGAGCCCATAGTGCAGTGCACGAGAGAAAAGATTTGCTCAGGAGATGTTGTATAAAATTCCCCCCTGCCATTTTGTGCAGCAATCCTGTGTGTTGGTTGACTGCTGCTCTCCTCCCCAGAGTCTGCTGCATTTCCACAGTGCCCTGCATATGTAACGCAGACATCACTTTGCAGGAATAAAAATCATTATTCAAATGTAAAATATTATGGTACCTGCTGCTTGTACCAACAAACTCTGTTGGGATATCTGCGTTACCAGGAC
This sequence comes from Chrysemys picta bellii, assembly GCF_011386835.1. Taxonomy (NCBI): domain Eukaryota; kingdom Metazoa; phylum Chordata; order Testudines; family Emydidae; genus Chrysemys; species Chrysemys picta. The sequence goes on from NC_088797.1 coordinate 49,342,288, forward strand.
ATGCCCCAGGAAACTGGTTTAACCAAATTAGGATGCAGCCTTTAATTACATAGTCACAGCCTGTTTCCCGAATAATACCATTGCCCCTTGAACCCAGCAGTTACCCAAAGTTCCGAACCTTGCAGGGCTGGTTTCATTAGGATGAACAATCAGTGGTACAAGTCAGAGACATTCCTGGAGCAATCTTGTATGTTTACAAAGAATGGTCACAGTCCTGTTCCCTGACCTCAGCAGCAGCTAGAGACAATGATTATTATGGGTAGATTAACAGGGTGATGCTGGTTGCAAGCTGTGGGTGTTGGAGGCAGACAGCCAGGGGAAGTTGTTGTGAGGGAGACCCTGAGAGGAAGCAGACTCAGCGCTCACTGGAGAGGCAGATCTGGGGAGTTCTATTAATCTACCCATAATAATCATGGTCTCTAGCTTTTATCTAGCACTTTTCATCAGCAGACCTCAAAGCGCTTTACAAAGGGAGGTCAGGATCATAACAGATGGGGAAAGTGAGGCACAGGGAGGTGAGTTGATTTGCCCAAAGTCACCCAGCAGATCACTGGCACAGCCAGGACTACAACCCGGGTCTTCTGAATACCTGCCTGGCATAGCTCTGACCTGCCATCCATCATAGTGCTTTGTCTGGTCAGCTCCATTATCTTCAGCTGTTTTGACTACAGAAGGGGGCTTGCTTTCTCCTTCTGTTGATTATCTTTAGACCCACCTCAAGCAGCCATTAGCAAATACCCTTCAGCACAACAATATATCATGCAGTTTTTTCTACAAGCGTAGATACCCACGTGTTGCATCTTTTGGTCCGGCTCAGTGCACTATTGCTACGTGTTTGTGCAGTGTTTAGCACAATGCAGCCCCAGCCACATTACGGCTGTTTATTAACAATACTATAACAAGAAGAAGCTAAAAGTGAATGGCGATTCCTTGTTTTCCCTCTTGAGGTCTTGTGTGTACTGATCTATCTTGGGTACCATATCAAGCTGTGTTGGTTGATGCCCACAATTAAATGAGGTGGTTATGAAATGTAACCATTTCCCATGAAATCTGACATTTCCCCACCACCAGTTTTTTTTTCCTCATGGAAAAAATACAACTGTTGGCACAGTGAAACAAGAAATCATGCGAAATACACTGATAACACAACTCACTATGTGCAGCTTTCTGAGAAACAGCATCTGAGATACTGACATCATAAATTACTGGTTGGAGACATATCTGTCTGCAGAAGGAAAAAAAAGTCCTCTTCACTATATAGGGCATGATACAGAGAAATATATTCAGATCTAGCCTTTAGAGAGAAGACAACACATCATATATAGCAGGCTAAGGGCCAGTGTGGGATTCAGTCCTAAATCAGTATAAATATTCTCAGGCCATTAGGTCAATTACATTAATAAAAATACCTTCCCCCAGGCTGCATGTGTGTATCTAAGATGTAGAAAAAACTGTCTGATATAGGATATAGTTTGACAAATAGTGTGTGTTCCTGTTATTGTAGTCTGTTTGGCACACACACAAGGGGGCAGAGGAAAGGCTAGGCATGCAACTGTGACCTACGCATTTTCTGACTATCAAAGGCATAACCATATAACTCTAACATTCTACTACAGAGATTTTTTTCTATGGAATAAGGGTATATTAGCAAAGGATGCTCCCAGCTGCTTCAGTCCCAGCCTCTCCCAGTAGGTGACACTGTAGGGAGCAGGGCAGGCCGGCTATGGGGGAGCTCCCAGCTACTCCAGTCCCAGCCTTTCCCAGCAGGGGGCACTGTAAGGAGCGGGGCAGGAGCACTGACTGTGGCTAAGCTCCCAGCTACACCAGCCTCTCCCAGCCAGGGGTGCTGTAGGGAGTGGGGCCGGCACACTGTCTGTGGGGGAGCTCTCAGCTACACCAGCCCCAGAATCTCCAGTGCAGAATTGGATGAGACATGTTTATTTTCATTAATGAAAGAAGACGTTGGTTTTGAAGTTGCTGCTGTGCCGTTCAGAAAAGATTTGCAGGGCACGGTGCCCGCCCCAGCAGGGCATCAGGATAGAGGCTGCAGGAGACTCCAGAGAGATTAATTTTTGTTTTCTCCTCTCTGTTCTCTATTGTATACATTGAAGGAGATCAATACGTAAAGCACATTCCTCACCCCTGCTAATGCGGCATCGCGGAGCATGTGCTGTGCCATTGATTGGCTACCAGGAGGAAAGGAACAGAAAAGGAGGCCTTTAGAGACAAAGGGGAACATAGAGGACTGTCTGCCACCATGGTGCTGTGGGCACCTGCTTATTCCTCTCTCTAATGGACGAGGTTGGGAGTCACTGATTTTCCTCTCATTAGTTAGTTCTTGGGCTCGGATGGATCAGTCCTTATTTCTGGCTCCACGTTCCCATCGTATCTGGCTGTCAGTTCCTTGGGAAGGGTACCCGGGTCACAGAGTGAGTTGGAGCCATCTGCCAGCACCTGTGCTTTTGCAGCACAACACTGGCACAGTTTGGGAGGCGCATGGTTTTTGTGTATACAGGTTTGGTTTTTGAGAAGGCGTGTGTGAGAAGGAATGAATGAGACCACGTGTCTGAAGGTTTTACCATGTGCCTGAATTAAATGGAATTAAATACCTATTATGGAAAGGTTTATTTTCTCAGATGGAGGAAATTAAAAATGAAAGTGGAGTTACTTAAAAATGAAAAGCTTTTCTATATTTTATTTAATTGATTGGTTAATTGATTATTTATGGTGTCCATCACCTTAGCGTCTGAGCACCTCACAGGCATTCGTGGTGTTATCCTCACTGCACTCTATTATTATCCCCATTTTACAGATGGGGGAAACTGAGGCACGACACTAATGTTTAACTGCTGATTTGACAGAAACTAAGCCTTGATTTGCAGCGGAGCTGAGCTTCTATTGACTCCAGCTGGAGTTAAGGGCCCTTAAGATCATGTTTTCATGACAGGTCAGAGCCAAATTTTAAGAGCTTCGCACCATTATGACATATGATTTCCTCCGTAAAAAGCATTGTAGAGATCTGAAAGGGGTCGTATATTACAGTCTATGAACCCATTCTGTGCTCAGCTGCACCCTGACCCCAGACCGATAAGATCCCCCCACAGCGCTGGGGCAATTCGCATAATAGTAACAAATAATTAAATTGATGGGGAGGTGTTTTTCTTTATGGCCCCAGCAGATGCTCCTTCTCAAGGGCCAATAGATGGCCCCTTTACTGGATAGATGTAGGCCCAAAGTTGGGAGAGGATAGTGTGGGCAGTGGATAGTCCTTTTGTTGTGTGTTCCTGCTTATTACACCCCCAGCTCTTTGCAGCATGATTCATCTGTTGCCTGGCCTGGCGAGCTGGCTCCAATGTGCCTTGAGGCTTCGAGGGAAGGGTAATAAGGATGACTAAGGAGTTTAGAGGAGGGACTGATGTAGGAGGAACCTCTAAGAGAACTAAATATATTCCTCGGGTCACATGCTAGTTCTCATATAATACAACTGATCGTGCCATTTTTTCCCTGCAACCTTAAGATACCTGGAGCGGTGCATAGCACAAGAAGCTGCTACACAGGGCTATCTAAAAACCTGCATGTTGTTTTGCAGTATTAGAGAAATGATATGGCATCATGTAGGAAGAGACTGTGTCATAATTTATGCCCATGATGGGACAGAGTTAAGGTTACATGTGTGACCTAACCTTTGACCTTCCCTGGTTTCTCAGTGCTTAGCAGTGTCACCTTAATGTTCTGTTCACAGTTTTTTCCACTGGAGTTTCCTAGGGTTGTTGTAGGGTTTTGGGGGTGGGGTTACAAAAAAATACAATGGATAAGGAGAAGCAATTTTACAAAATAAAGGAAGAGAAGCTTCAGTTTTCAGTTCTGTGAAACTCCCCAGCTGGCAGGACAAATGTTGGTACATTCTAGCACCCGTACACCTTCCGAAGTGTGCTGCTGCAGCCTGGAGACCCAAAGATGTTTCAGGATCGGGCTCTCCCCTGCACACCCAGGCTTCCCTGCATCTTTGCCAGGAGTTGAGGCAAGACTGGGATGTGAGAGAGTTTGGTGCAGGCACCCCTTATGCGTGCGCACCCCATCAGTCAGCCATCCCCAGCATAACCTTGGTGGAGCTGTTCCAGGGCATATGAGAAAGCCCCTCTTGTGAGCGCCTTAGCAGCCCTGCAGCTGACTGCTGGGGCCTTCGTATAACTCCTTAGTGCCTTCGGAACCTCTCGGAGCCCTTCCCTCTCCTCTCCATTTTTGTGTACAGTAGCACATGGCATCCCCAGCTGAGATCAGTGCCCCCTTTGTGCTGGGCACTGCACATGAACTTACTGAGAGACAGCCCCTCCCCCTCACACCCCCAAAGAGCTTGGGCCCAGATCTTCAAAGATAGCTTCTTACAGCTTAAATAGACAGGACAGGCAAAGGGCAAGCAGGGAAACAGAGGTGCAGAGAGGGAAGTGACTTGCTCAAGGACACCCAGCAGGGTCAGGGCAGAGCTAAATGGTCTCCTGCATCCCAGTCCAGTGCTCTACCCACTGGACCACACTGCTTCAGTGGTCAGGGATGCTGCAGTACCGCGTGGTGACGACTGACTGAACAGAGCTCCGATAGCTGCCTCTCCATAGGGGGTTGTAAGGGCATCGGACACATTAAGGATGGGGAGGAATTGCCCGGGGGGCTTTGGGGAGGAATAGTTGGAACTCCCAGGATAAAACTGAGCTTGGAACCTAAGTCCAGCCTCTCAGCAACAGCCGCCGGCGGACCACCATGACCTTGGCCACTGGCAGAGCCAGGTTACCAGGCTGGATGTTACCAGGAGCCTGTTCTGGCTGCAGAGAATGGAGGCAAATTCTGTATCTTATGGCAGCGTTTCTCAAACTGGGGTCTGCGAGGGTACTCCAGGGGGTCCGCCAGCCCCGCTGATCAACTCCTCCTCCTCCTTTCCTCAACTCCTCCCAGTGCCTCCTGCACGCCAGGGAACAGCTGTTCAGGGGTGTGCAGGAGGTGCTGGGAGAGGGGGTGGAAAGAGGCAGGGAAGAGCAGGAGCGGCGGTGGGGCCTTGAGCGAAGAGGTAGAGGGGGGGCAGGACCTGGGGCTGATCTGGGAGTTGGGGGGGTCTGTGAAAAAAATTAAATCAAAATGGAGGTCCTTGGGTTGCTAAAGTTTGAGAACCCCTGTGCTATGGGATCTACAGGAGGAGTGTAGCTAGCAGATGGTGACTGCTCAGTAATAGGGAAGGTGGAGAAACTTGGATACAGCTAGGTAAGTAGGAAGGAAGGATAATGAGGCAGTCTGTAGCCATCACCAGCGCTAGGGAGTCGGCAATGGAAAAAAGTTGGCTGTTACAGAATATTGGAGCCATGAGAGAACCTGGATCTGGATTTCTGGGCCTGCATGGCACGGACCCTGAGCTCTGGGGCCCTGGGTGCCGCACCCAAGTGGAGGGGATCCAGCCGGCATGATTTTCTCTGGGTAGCTGTCTCCTGAGAGCAGCCTATGATGTTTATATTCAGGTACAAAAACTGCTGCTTAAGGAAGATTAATCTCCCTCTCACAAGGTCACTGAGAATGCAAGAAACCAAAACCAGTGCAATGGCCAGAAAGCTGGAGACCAAGAGCAGCTCTAAGGCAGCAGCCTTGCTGGCTTGCTCAGTGCATAGGTTGTGTCCTAGCCTCACTGGACAGTGGCCCAGTAGCCCCCACTGGGATGTGCAAACAGTGCAGCAGATGGTGTCAGCAAAGGGGAGCAACAGAGAGATTGGATGCAAAACTGTCCCTGTTTGCAACTGCCCCGAGCCCTGATGGGGCTGGATTGCCCAGTCCCCTCACCCCACCTGGACTGAGATGGGCTCTCGCTGCAGCCCTTCGAGGACATGGAGCTGCTCTGGAGGTGTGTGCCAGCCTAGTTGAGGTTTGAGGCCATGACACTGCAGTCAGCATCGTGCCATTCCACAGTGCAGGCTGGCACCCCCTCTTGGCAGTGGGAAGCAGCAGGGCTGAAGGGGCTGCTCAGTTTGTGGTGGTTGGTTTTTTCCTCTGTTTAATTTTAGGCAAGATACAGCTCTGCTTTCAAGAGAGTTGTTCAGAGCCACAAATGCTTTCCTTGCATGTTGGCTTTTAAAGTGTCCCTCCAAAGCCCTCAGTTCATGGGGCTGAGCTCCCAGCAAGTTTGGGGCATCTTCAGAGCCTGCCAGGCCCCTCAGAAGACCCTGCTCTGGGAACAAGCTCCCCCAGTGCCAAATTCTGCCCGCCACAGCAGTGCTGTTGCACAGGTGCCATGGGAGCAGTTAATGCTGTCGCCTGAAATCTGAGATCCCTCGCTCTATGCAGACATTGTTCTGGCCATTGATCTGTTTTGCCTAAGCGTTTGTTTGTGCTGCACCTGACATATCGCTGTGGTGCCGGGGCCCTGTTGGAGGGGGAATGCTCACGTACTCTTTGGATGGAAGAGAAGGGATTCCTTTCCTATCTATTCCCTGTCTCTTCCCTGCCTTGTCCTGCCCGTGGATGGATACCACCATTCGGTGCTCCCCGCTCCTTCACCAGCGTGCACTTCAAACCCCAAATGGGCTGGGTGGCTTGTAGGGCATTAGAGTTGTCTACCCCGTCTCAGATGTTGCCATCCTGCCCTGCTCCAAATACCCCTCCGCCCCCCGAGACACGCTTTGTGCCATTGCCGGGTCTGACAGGGTTGTGAACCATGCGAAATCTCTTCTGAGCTGGAGAGGGTCTGGCCCCTTCCCATCTCTGTGCTATTGTCTACATTTGCATATGGAGCAGCGTCTCCCCTGTCGTGTGGTGCAGTTGCTGAGAGCGGAGCAGCAGGGAGGCAGAGCCAGGAGAGTGGGCTGGAGCTTGCACTGGGCTCAGGTGGGCACTCCCCACTCAGGTGCAGAGTTCCAGGGTTTCAGGAAGGGTCTGGGGAGGGGATGGGGTGGGGGAGGTTCTTATTCCCACTGAATGAAGAGGCTGCAGAAGAGGAAGGGAGGAGAGAGAGATGGACTGGGCCGATAACATGAAAGGAGTCAGGACTCCTGGGTTGTAGTCCAGGCGCAGTTGCTGTGTGGTAAAGTGGGGAGAGTTCAGCCCACTTGTGTGCTGCAGGGGGCTCCGTGCTTTCCTCCTTGCAGAGAGCCGAGATCTTCAGCAGGAGGGGTTTGAGAGACTCACCAGCCTGAGTACTCTACGGGGTTCAGACCTCCTCACCCATCTTCCCCCATGCTCAGCTCCGCAGCTCAGCCCTGAACCATTGCAGAAACCTCCCTATGTCCCCAGCTTTCCCTTGCCCCTGGCTCAGCCCTGTAGGAGCTGCCCCATTCAAGTACCATCCTTAGAGGCTTCTGAAAGAAGCAACCCCTTGTAAAGAGCAACTAACCGCATGCCTGTCTCACGCACTTCAGCAGTCCCGGCCTATCTGATAATCACAGTCAGGCTGCTCTGAGCTCATCGGTTGCCTCAATAGTGGAATCATTTCAAATCGCTCTTTGACGGTGTTTTAATTGCTTTAGCGTCGAGCACGAGGGCCGTCGTGAATGCAGAGTGGGGTGAGCTCCCGGAGGGCCGCTCCTCTCACCCGTTGTCTCTTGGGGACTGGTTGATGGAGGAGGGACTCAAATGCGGCCCCCATGGGGGACAGACCCAATTTATTTCCCATATGCTGCGGGTATCTGGCGGCAAGCACGTACCACAGACTTGAATGTGCTTCCTGCGGCTCCATCGTTTTGGGGCGGGGGGGTCCTTTGCCCACCAGCCACTCAGACTGGGAGCCTGGCACCTGCCTGGGGTGACTTTCTGGATCTGTGCAATAGTGTGTGGAGATGAGGCCCAGAGTCCCTGCCAGCTGTTGATTGAGAAAGAAACCTCAGTCTGGGAAGCTCAGATTTGTCCATCTCCCCCTCCCCAGGCTGAAAGACACTGGTTTCCAGTACCCCAAGCCATGGAGCTTAGATCTATGAGGACCCCCATCTTGGCCCACCCTGGCCATTGAACTAGGGACCTCAGCAGCTGCAGTCACAGACTCCCCTCCCCTGAGGATCGAGCACAGGGCCCGCTTTAGGCCGATTCACCCAATTCCCCAGAATCGGGCCCCATGCCTTAGGCTCACCCGGCGGTGGTCTGCTCCGGCGGCATTTTGGCGGCGGGGGGGTGTCCGCTCCGGGGGTCTTCGGCAGCCAGGGGCTCCAGAGTCTTTGGCAGCGGGGGTCCTTCAATGCCATGGAAGATACGGAGCGCCCCCCCGTCCCCGCTGCCAAAGTGCCGCCGAAGACCCAGACCGTGGAATCGGGCCCTGCAGGTCCTAAAGCCAGCCCTGATCGGGCAGAGAACACAGCAACCCTGGGTTACGCAGATGCAGGAGAAGGCCCCTAGCTCACAGCCAGAGGGTAGGTCTATATGGCAGTGACAGGGCTTGGCTGTAGCTCACTTGCCTGGCTGTAGCTCACTCGGATCCTAGTGCAGGTGAGCTGTCCGATAATCATGCAGGGGTCAGGAGGGCTCATAGAGACCCTGCGGAAGTGTGTGCTGCTGCAGCTGCACTGCTCTGGGACAAGGGATACCTAGGGATAACTAGCCCCGGCATGGCCAGCTGAAGCCACGCTCCAGAACTGCTGCCAGGACGTGCCCTGAGGATCTGTTTTTGCAAACATTGACAGCTGCATGTAGTACCTCCTGCAGAGACCAGCCCCCTGCACTACAATGGGGTCGCCCCTGGGCTAATGGTTGCGCTTGGGACGCAGCGTTGGCAGGATCGGACCTTCCATTGCAGGATCGGGTGTCAACACAAAGAAGACCCGGGGCTGCACTGTTTTAGTTCCAGAGTTGTGGTGTGGCATGAGTTAGGTTTGAGGGGCCGGATCCTGCCCTGACCCAGGCCTGCTCCCCTCAGAGTAGCTGCCTGCTTACACTGCCCATGCTGGGTGTAGGGGCACCAGGGCAAGAGCAGGCATGTGCTGATGGATGGTGAGTGAGTAGCGGAGACATGGAGGAGGAAGGAGATGGAGCCCAGGCCCAGGGCTGGCAGTGGGTGAGACACTGGCACAGTGCACTGGGTGGGCAGGGAAGGAGGGCACACGGGGCCAAGGGACAGCACTGTGCTGAGTGTAATTGTGATGTGGGGAAAGACGGAGCCGGTGCGGAGGGAGGAGTGTGCTGCAGGCAATGGCTGCAAAGCCCATGGCACTGAAGAATCACGGAGGGCTTGTGGGTGATGTCTGGCTGGGCTTCTCCCATGGCTGATCTGCTGGGACGCAGCCCAGACAGAGCTGGGTAGCTCCATGCTGATCCATGACAAACCAGGGCTCATCTCTGCCTGGTGCTGGCTTCCACGTTCGCATGTCTGGGCCTGGGGGGCGGCTTCCAGTGCCTCATGGAGCCCAGACTCTCCCTTCCATGGTGCTCTGCTCTTGGGGATCCAGCATCACAGCTGTCATTTCTAAGCCCCCTGCCCTCCCACCCCCAGCATCCCCTTGGCTCCAGCCTTCGCTCCTGTACCCTGCTGCAGGAGTGGGGGTCTCCCACCCCTCCTTCCCCGTATCGGGGAGGCACAGGGGCTGCTGAGTGAGCGCTAAGATGTGCTGAGGGGTTAGCACCAGCCACGTGGTGGCACACAGCTGAGATTCACAGCAGAGCAGTAGCTGCTAGGTATTGTTGCTCTCCTGGGCCAGCCACACCGCGGTCTAGATCTACACCAATCAGCACCAGCGGAGGATGTGGCCCGCTGTGTCCATGTGTTCCCTGGCCAGCCCCTTTCAGGCCGAGGATGGGAAATGAACGAGGTCCTCTCCCTAGGTCCCATATGCCCCCACTCAGCCCGTCTGGGCTCTCTCCCTTTCAGCCACCGTGATCCTCAATGAGCTGAACTGGACTGAAGCCCTGGAGGACGTGTTTATCGAGAACCGGAAGGAAGACCCGTCTCTGCTGTGGCAGGTCTTCGGCAGCGCTACTGGCGTGACCCGCTACTACCCAGGTCTGTTGCACCGGCATTGCAGGTTTCTGGGGGGAAGGAAAACATGGCAGCAAAGCCCCCGAGTAACTGCAGCAGCCTCAAACACCCCTGCTAGGAGGTGAGGCATGCCCAGGTTAGGGGGCAGCAGCACAGCGCTTCCTAGTGCCATGCTGGGAGCTTAGGTGCTGAACTCAGGCTTTGAGATTCACAGTCCTTTTACAGGTGCCTATAAGGCATTGCGATCTGATACCTAACTCCTTGGGAGCATTCAGCCCCTCCTCTGGCACTGTGCTGGGCTGATCACATGCCCCTAGTACTGGCCAAGCTCCTGCTGACATCCACAGCAGCTTGGCCTCTGCAGGGAGCATGTAGCTCGGTGGTTCTCAGCCCACGGGCAGCCCAGTCAGCACACAGCTGTGGCCCATGTGACATCCTCAGGGCCATACAGGTAGAATATATACTGTGTGGATGCGGCCCACATAACACAGAGAACTGCTTCTGCAGCCCATGATGGTCAATAGATTGAGAACCAGTGAGCTAGCTCATCGACTCCCCTCCCACGTCTGCCTCCCCAGCGGTGTTTCACATCTCCTGTGTTTTCATTGCAGCCACCCCCTGGAGAGCGCCCAATAAGATCGACCTGTACGACGTCCGCAGGAGGCCTTGGTGAGAGGGGAGGGGGACATTGTCCCTGGGGGTGGAGGGCGAGAGGGCTGCATGTGGATGACATACTGGATGGGAGGTGGTGCACCCTGAACCACTTCTACAACCTGGGCACCTGCCTTCCATACAGCCCAGCGAATTCCTGGGCACCGAGGGCTAGGCCCACACCCTGCAGGCTGCACCAGTACTTGGAAGCTCCCATTGAGGTAGCCAGCTATTTGTTTTCATGGAGCTGTGTACGGCATCAAGGCTCCCAACAGCTCATAGACATGGGGCTGTGATAGCAAAGCTGACCTGGTCACAAAGGACATTGAAAAGAGCCAGGAACACCAATGGTCAACGTCCCCAGTCTTTCAGCTACTGTAAATTGCCAGCACTGCCATGCATTGGCAGAGCATTCTGGGCAATTGCATGTAAATGAACACAGCAGGCCCCTCCCACTCCCAGGATTGCCCCAACAAGCAGCTATTAAAATGGAGATGGGTTTACCGAGGCCAGGTGTATAGCTGTTCAGGAGTCTCCTCCCTTCCCCTTTCTCTCTCCCCTCTTGCCTGCATCTTCTCTTCCCCCTCTCCCTCCATCCCTCGCTCACTCGTGTAGGGAGACAGCTAGGCTGTATGAAACTCCAGGTCTGGGAGCAGCCAGCTCTGTCCAATTTTCATTTCACACATCATTGGTGTTGGAAAATGGATACAATAACACAGGCAGGGGCATCGGAGCTGCAGCTTTTGGCTCCTTTCCTCCCCTCCCCTTCCTTCCTGCCTCTGGGGAAGACAGAGGGTTAGGCAGATAGATTCTTAGATACAGACCAAGTGGGTTGATCATCTTCCTTCCTTTTTCCCCCAGTGGAGATGGTAAGTGTGGGGCTCGTCCATAGGCAGCACTCACATAGGATCCTGTTTAAAAAGAAAAACCAACGACTCTCAAAAGCTGGAGCCAGAAAGACAGTGAGAGAAATACGAGGCACAATGACAGACTGTGTTGAAGTGATAGCTGCAAGCATCAATTTAGCCACACATCAAGTTAAGCATGATTGAATCAGTTACGATTAGCCCTGGTAGAGGAGCTAGCTCTATAGGGCTAATTATTCCACCACAAATGCAGGGTGCTTGGGATTTCCTGTTTATTCAGGGCTCCTTTTAACTATCCAAATGGCACTGGCTGCCTGTGATGCGGGGGGTAATAGAAAATATAAGGGTGCTTTTGCATCCCTACTTTCTGCTTTGATCCCTAGCTAAACAGCCTTCTTCCTGCACTGAGCCTGCCTCTGCTTAGGTGACAGCTCTTTTCTTTTGTTTGCCTGACAACTGCTGTTATCGGTTTTTATCCATGTCGTCTTTAGCCCCTTGCTTGTCCAAACAGGTATTTACCTCCTGGAAGGACACAGCAGGAGGGCATCCTAAGCAGAAGCCCTGGAAGGGCAACAAAGAGAAAAAATATCAGAGGTGGGAAGGTTTTCATGTTTAATAGCCAGCATTTGCATAAACAGTAGCAGCTTGTTTAAAGTCTGTCCTTTAAACTCCGGGTCCCTGCTTATCTGGAGCCAGACAAAGCCCCATCCCAACAGGGCTGGCTGCAGAACAGATAAGGTTCTCTCAGACGCCAGAAGGAGAGACACAGGCATGAGCGTGTTCACGTGCATGGTGATGCAATGCGAAGGTGGTGGAGTTAAAAGCACCTAAGTCAGGAAATGAAAGCACTAATGTGCAGATCCTCAAGGGAATTTAGGAGCCTAAAGTTAGGAGTAAGGTGCCTAAATCCCTTTGTGTAAAGCAGGGCTGCACCAGGGCTGAGTATCTGCCACACTAGGCACAATGTAGGCATGTTAATGGTCTGAGAACTGTAACTCTTCCATTGTCTGACGTGTCTGGGTCTAAGGCCCGATCCATGCAGGTCCTTTCATCCACCTGCTGTGTGCTGGAGTCAGTGGCACTCTGCACAGGCAAAGGGATGGGATTGCAGGGTCAGACCCAGATTTTTAAACGAAACATTGTTTTACTGTTCTTTTTCCATTGAATTTCCATGGGGATTTTAAAGGAGGGAAAAAACCCCTGTGCTTAACGATATCACTGCCCTACAGCCAAAATGCTTCTGAAATAAATGTAGTCAAACTTTACTAATTCTGGGTCACTGAGAACAAAAATGATGCTTAAAATTGTTGATTGGCTCTAGTTTTCAAGATATGCTATTGGGTCAGTATATACGACCCTTGACTTGGGAATGGCGGAGGATAAGTGAGTTATAAAGGGAAGGGATCTCAATTTAAACCAGAAATGACTAAAATACATCTTTGACTGGATCTATGAATAAATCTATGACTGGGTTTGGACAGTACTTGCTTTTTAGGCAAAACAATGAATGATGCAATCTGAAGCTGGTATTGCGTCATAAATGATATGAATTGCATCATGTTATTCCCAGAAGTCATGGATGATGAAATCATAACGAAGCTTACATCACTCTGCTGAACAAATTGCCCTATAACAGCTCTAGAAATCATACAGTGTCATGCTCGCTTATTTGTCAGTGTTTGATTTTGCAAAGGGACACATTTCTGTTTAGCCAAAGTGAGCAGAGATGCCTCGTACTTGTGTGAACAGTGCAGATAACTTCTGCTATGTTTGTGGTGAAGTGACTTTTGCATCACAAAAGCGCAGTATAACCACTATTGTTAAGAAAGCCTATCACCTTTATTTTGGCTGCAAAATTGGAGATCAGGACAAGAGGTGGGCCCCACACATATCCTGCAACACTTGTGCAACAAATCTTCACCAGTGGTTGAACAGGAAAAGGAAATGGATGCCTTTTGCAGTGCCAATGATTTGGAGAGAGCCAACAGATCACACCAGCAATTGTTACTTCTGCATGGTGCCTCCAGTTGGGAAAGGTGTGTCAAAGAAGAAAAAGTGGACTGTGCATTATCCAAACATTCCATCAGCTATACGCCCAGTACCCCACGGAGAAGGACTGCCAGAATCATTCTCACTTGAGTCAGACGAGGAAGAGGATGAAACTTCTGGTCCTGAACCATCAATGTCACAGGACCCACATTTTCTCCCATCCTCCTCCTCTGAACCACACCTCATAACACAAGGTGAACTGAATGACCTTGTCAGGGATTTGGAACTACCCAAGAGTAAGGCAGAGCTGTTGGGCTCCAGACTACAGCAGTAGAATCTCCTGGCAGGTGATGTTAGGGTTTCCATGTTCCGTGACTGTCAAAAGGATCTTGTCCCATTCTTCTTCATGGAAGGTGATCTTGTAGCCTGCAACAACATCGATGGTGTGATGGCAGCCCTCAACATCGTTCACGATCCAGATGAGTGGAGACTATTCATTGATTCATCGAAGATGAGTCTTAAAGCTGTTTTACTGCATAATGGCAATGTTTTGCCATCAATTCCAGTTGGTCATGCAGTCCATATGAAGGAAACCTATGACAACATGAAACAACTTTTGAGGTGCATAAACTATGACCAACATCACTGGCAGCTTTGTGGCGATTTGAAGGTTGTTGCTCTCTTGCTTGGTCTGCAGACTGGATACACAAAGTACTGCTGTTTTCTCTGCGAATGGGATAGTCGTGCAAGAGATTCCCACTACATCAAGAAAGATTGGCCACTCCGACAGTCATTGGAGCCTGGGAGGAAAAGTGTTCAGCATCCACCACTTGTTGAATCAAGGAAGATTTTGTTACCACCCTTACACATCAAGCTGGGTCTGATGAAGAACTTTGTCAAGGCCATTGACAAAACACAAGCAGCTTTCAAGTACCTCCATGGAAAATTTCCAAGGTTAAGTGAAGCTAAGATAAAGGAAGGTGTCTTTGTTGGTCCTCAGATTCGTGAACTTCTTCGAGATGATGCATTTGACCATGCACTGTGTGGCAAGGAAAAGACAGCATGGAAAGCCTTCCAGTTAGTGGCAATAAATTTTCTCGGAAACAACAAGGCAGACAACTACAGGTTGTTGGTGGAAAACCTCCTCAAGGCATACAAAAACCTTGGTTGCAACATGTCACTAAAGATAAATTTTTTGCACTCTCATCTAGATTTTTTTCCACCGAACTGCGGAGCAGTGAGCGACGAGCACGGCGAGCGATTTCACCAGGACATTGCAACAATGGAGAAACGCTATCATGGAGCCCATCAATGCTTGCAGACTATTGCTGAACAAAGCAACAGAGGGTCCTGTGGCACCTTTGAGACTAACAGAAGTATTGGGAGCATAAGCTTTCGTGGGTAAGAACCTCACTTCTTCAGATGCAAGTAATGGAAATCTCCAGAGGCAGGTATAATCAGTGTGGAGATAACGAGGTTAGTTCAATCAGGGAGGGTGAGGTGCTCTGCTAGCAGTTGAGGTGTGCTGAACAGTGACAAGAGATGCTCCATTTAATGAATACAAGAGACAAGCCAAGAAGCGCCGAGTAGACACTGAATAGGACTAAACTATGTACATAATAGTTTTTTGTCTTTTGTTTCATAATAAATTTTATTTATATAACCCTTTTGCTGATTTTTAAAGTGTTACATAAACTGGACAGGTGAAATATTATCATGTAAAGCAACCATAAACACATGAAAAGACCTAGGTTTACAATTTATGATTAAAACTCTACTATCTACACAATATACATAGACATAAAATGTAAAACCTTAAATATCTTAGAAACAGTAGCCAATCAGTTGTTTTAATTGTCATATTTGAATTCAGCACATCAAAATACATAATAAATAGCACATTTTATCTCTGAAGTAGACGATGTCTCAAAAATTGTAGATCAGTGTATTAGGCCCTGATTCAAGAAAGCCCTTAAAGTTAAATATGTGTTTACATGCTTTCCTGAATAGTGGTTCCATTGGCTCTGCAAGTTCATACCTCATTGGGGTGAATGAGGGGAGCAAAGTGTTTCCATCATCTGTCTGTCTATCCATCAGTTTGTTGTAATAAGCCATAAATCCAATGTCTTTGGATCCATGATTTTTAGCATCTACCAAAGTTATGAATTTAAGCTCCCTGCTTGTCTTTTGAAGGTGTTGTGCAGGTTTCCTTTGAAGACGAAGACTGAGAGGTCAGATCAGCTAAAGCCCATGTCAAGTTTGGGCACCTGAACTGAGAGCTGAGAATGACACCCCTCTCAGTAAAAAGCGACAAAGAGTCCTGTGGCACCGTATAGACTAACAGACGTATTGGAGCATAAGCAGGACTCTTTGTCGCTTTTTACAGATCCAGACTAACACGGCTACCCTCTGATATTGACCCCTCTCAGTGACACCCCTGCTGGGCCCAAGCAGCCTGACAGGAGGAAGCTGCCTGACACTAATGCAGAGAAGACAAAAGCCAGACCTGCGGCGGGTGTGCGGGGGACGAGGAGCCTGGGGGTGGGAAATTACATCCAACGAGGTTTTTCCTGGGGATATTTTTAACAGGTGGGTTCTCTTTGTTTAGTTCGTCACATTAAAAACTACCCTCTCCTGGAAACCTGTGGGTGGCAACATGAATGCGGCATTTGCTCCAAATCCGTGTTTAGACATGAACAAGGAGTGCTGGAAGCTGTCACATTTCAGAATCCTTTTCTTCTCTCATGTAAATACACATTATGCATCCAGTGCATAGCAGACACTGGAAATCCCTTGGAGAAGTTGCTGCCCAGAAGCCACGAATAGACACTGTTGAGACTTTTCTTTCTTTCCTTCTGATTGTATTTGTTGCGCAGAAGGAAAGAGCCGGTTGGTTTCTCTGGGGAATACCTTCTTCCTGTTGCTTTAGTCATCTTTGCTTCTTTAATCTGAACAAATTTCATTCTTGAGAAAGGTGCCACATTAATCTGAGTTCATCTCCTCCCTCTGCCATGGACTGATGTATGACAATTACTCTCTCTGGGCCTCCATTTCCCATCTTTAAAACTGGGCTTAATAAATCCGTCTTTTCACTGGCTGGTCTATGGATACTAAGCTCTTAGGAGCTGGGACTATCACTATGGATATGTCCACACTGTAGCCTTGGCCCGTACACCTACATGTGTTGTTGCCCAAATCTTCCTGCCATCCACAGCAAACCCCTCAAGTGCACGCTTATTTGCACTCTGAACCCATGCTTGCCTGCACTGCTGGAACCTGCCCACTTTGCAGTGAGGACGCAGGCAAGATCACTTGAGTGCTGACAGCCCTCCAGGGCCTTCCCACAATTCCCCCTGAAGGACAGACAAGTTCTCTCTCAATTGACACAGCTGACTGGGAAAGAATCCTA
Source organism: Chrysemys picta bellii (assembly GCF_011386835.1). Taxonomy (NCBI): domain Eukaryota; kingdom Metazoa; phylum Chordata; order Testudines; family Emydidae; genus Chrysemys; species Chrysemys picta. The sequence goes on from NC_088797.1 coordinate 49,359,131, forward strand.
GGGCATCTGAGCACCAAGAACTATGGGATGGGTGCAGACGAGTGCAGGAACAGCGAGGACACACAGTCACAGGGGCAGGGCTTTGCTGTGGGGAGGCTGTCACCCAGGCTAGGCTGACTCAGGTGCCAATCACTGGACAGCTGAAACGACACTCAGATCTTGAATGCCTTAGTTTTTTGTCTATTGAAATCGCAGAGGAGGGGAGGTTGTTTTCCATGGGCTTTGTGTATCACTTCTGTGATTTCCACACAACCCGCTTTGTTTTTACAAAAACAACATGTTTGTATCATAATTTTCCCCTTAAGACTGTGTGCAAAACACGCTGCCTGGGGAGACTGGCCACAAACCCAGCTGAAAACAGGCTTGTAGCAGAAACAGCATTGCTGCAGGGCAGCTTTGTCTTACCAGGGCCTCATCCGGCAAACGCTTCATGAGAGTCAGAGAGAGGTTGGAGTTAGCAGGAGCTCTGCACACTGAGGACATGCAGGGTCGGGCCCAAAGCAGGTGCCTAGCTCCCATTGAAGTCAATGGGAGTTCTGCATATGGCAAGTATACAGGATCAGGCCCCAGCAGCTCCTGACTGCAGGAACAGGGGGTTTGCATGCTTTCCTCTAAGGGAGGGCACTACATTGCACAGGCATGCATAGGATTTCAAGAGGCATTCTGCCCTGCCCAGCCTTGCCTTGTCACCAGACTGACAAATAGGACAGAGCGGTGGGAGCGCGCACCCCAGCGCCAATCAGGCTCTTTCTTTGACAGGAAATTAATGGCCCCACCATTATGGTTAATTGTCTTTGATTGCTGCACATTAATTATTAACTTTCCTCAGTTGTGGCGGCTGTGCAGGGTTATTAGGGAAGGAGCCGAGTCTGGCTGGCTTGTGTTCGGTTACTGTGCTAAGGCCCTCACTGATGCGCTTTCTCCTGGAGCTTATTGGAGAATAATCCTCATTAGCACCAGCATGAATCCTCTCTCTCCTCAGCAGCAGCAAAGCACTTAAGCGTGGGCTTAAGTCAGTGGGATTTTAAGCGCATGCTCAGAGCTAAACAAGGACTGAAGTGTTTTGCAGAGCTGGGACTGACCTCCCAGGCCTGTGCACTTGAGAATGGAAAGTGCCTGCTCCTCAGAATTTCTCTGTTTCTAACGCTAACCAAAGTCAAACTGTTGTGGGAAGAGCCGGCTGTGAGCCCTTCAGGGAGGGGCCTGGGAGAAATGTACGCCCCACATGGGCAGTTCTAGAGGAACGAACAGGGAGGCTGTTACGCATGGAGAGAGAATCCCCACTTCACCTACAGCAGGGGCAGGTTCTGCAGCCTGGGGGGACATCCTCACTGCAGAGGTAGCCCTGGTGATCGGCCCCTGGCTTAGCCTTGCCCAGGTGTGAGCAGCTGCCCTGCAAACCAGACCCCAGTTGCTGTGTCCCACACAGGTGCTGCTCTGCCCCATGTGTGTCACTAGGACTTCTGGGGGCACATCTCATGGGTCTCCGTGTTTCTCTCCCAGTGAACTGTGGGAGCACAGGTCTGTCCTCCTGGGCACACAGTGGGGAATTGTGGGAAGGCACCAGTGGACTGTCAGTGCATGGTTTAGCCTGCGTCCTCACTGCAGAGTGGAAGTAGCAGCTGGGCTCTAACCCCCAACCCTTTCCTCACCCCCCAGCCTGAGGCAGGACAGCTAGCCTGGGTTCAAAACACCACCAAACTGGGCTGAGAGGGTTTGTGTGCGGAAGGGGGGGAGGAGGAGAGAGTATTAGAGCAACACCCGTAAGAGCCAGGGCTCAATCAGCACTGAAGACAGACCCCAAGAGTATGTCCACACTGCAATAAATGACCTGCAGCACCAAGCGTCAGGGCCTGGGTCAATTGACTTGGGCTCGGGCTGATAGCAGTGTAGACCCTGGGGCTCAGGCCAGAGCCTGGGCTCCAAGACCCACCACCCACCCCCTGCCGGGCTTAGGAGCATTTATGCTGCTGTTTTTAGCCCCGCGGCCCGAGTCAGCTGACCCAGGCTCTGCGACTCGGTACCGCGGGTTTTTTTTGCTGTGTAGATATACCCTGACCTTTGGCTATGTCTACACTAGCCCTTTTCCCCTTGCATTGCCCAGTGGTTGGGGTTCCCGTAACCACAGCCCTGCCTGGCCTTGCTCAGAGCAGGTGTGCACGGCCTGGTGGCCAAAAGACCAGTGGCCGCCAGCACCTTCCATATGAGAGCACACCCACAATCGCTAGCCCCCCTTGCTGGGACTACGTGAGCAGCAGTGGGAAATTGTAGAGGGAAGTGTGGGGTGAAGGAGGCAGAGAGACAGAGGTTGCAGCTGGGCCGAAGACCAAGTTCTCCCTTGCCCCTGCAGAGAGATAGCTCTGCACAGGGTGGGCAGACACACACGGAGAGCCCTCCTGGGACGGGAGAATGGGGAGTGCTGGGACAGGCCCTAGAGTTAATTCCAAGAGCTAATCCCTCATTGCCAGTGGGCAGGGCAATGGTGAGGGGTCAGGAGAGCTGAGTTCTGCCGGTCTATTTACAGTGTAAGCCCTTCGGTCTGTTTAGAGTGTACAGCACCTGGCACAAGGGGGCCTGATCCATAGGTCCTACTGTAATACACATAACAACAATGTGCTTCCAGCAGGGTCATGTGATGGTAGCTCAGGGCCTGAAATTCCAGCTTGCCAAGCTCCTTAGCTCCCCCTTTCTTTCTCAGGGTCAGGGGCCCAGCACACAGCTCCTGCCAGGGCCGGCTCCAGGCACCAGCTTGCCAAGCAGGTGCTTGGGGCGGCCACTCCAGAGAGGGGCGGCACGTCGAGCTCTTTGGCGACAATTCGGCGGACAGTCCCTCACTCCGGCTTGGAGCAAAGGACTTCCCACCGAATTGCCATCGCGATCGTGGCTTTTTTTTTTTTTTTTTTTTGGCTGCTTGGGGCGGCCAAAACCCTGGAGCCGGCCCTGGCTCCTGCCAAGAGCCATTTGGATTGCCCAGCAGCACGGTCAGTGGGCAGCTCCCCCTTGCTCCCTGCTTTGATAAATGGCCTTATTAAATAAACCCTTTTCCTGCAGTGCCCTGAGTATTATGCCGAGCGCAGTGCCCAGAGATAAATGCGCTGCCACCATCCATTAGGAGCAGCATCTTAGTTCAGCCTCCTTATGCCGTCCAGTGTGGGAGACTGGAGCATGGCTTAACAGACCAGGGCATAGGGCTCTAGATGGAGAAATAGGTCCAGCTTTAAAGGCTGAGGCAGGTAGACCCATTCACACAGGTGCCCAGAATATGCCCTGTGCTCCCCTGAAGAGCCATGAAACTCACCAAAGTCTAATGTGGTTTATTTCACCTGCACCCTTGCATACGTTCCTGTTTGCGCACCTGTAATATCACCAGGGGCACGGGGCTCTCCAGTCCCCTCGCTCCCTGTTTTACAGTCTCTCCACTGGCTGCCCATAAAACTCTGTATCGATCCCACGGTTTTAGAGCTCATTTCAGAGGCACGCCAGGGCCTGGTACAGCAGACAGATCCTTTGTCACCCTCTGCTCCTGGTCGTTGGTGGAGGTCAGAATCAGCAGGCTGGGTTGTTTGTCCCAGTCATAAACCAGGGTCCTTGGAGTTAGGGTTTTGAGCAACCCTGCCCCAGTTTAAAATGGGTCTGAGTTGCAGAGCTGGGATCCAGCTTCCCCAAGGCTCAGAGGGTTGGTTCAGCTCTAGGAAGCACAGAGTTCTAGGAAGCAAAGGTGAATCCAAGCCACCTTATATCATACATATTCAGGGCTGCTTCAGGGGCTGAAACAGGTCCTTGGTATAAATTAGAGCAGCCTGAGCGGGGCTCTGATTTATGGCACCTACGGGTTGCTACGCAGCCTGGAGCAGCTCAGAATCACTGGAGCAGGAGAGGCCCCCAACAGGCCCCCTTTTGTCCAAGGCTCCGTCCATGGCACATGCTCTACTCTGAAGTTTATGAGTGGGGATGGCGTCAGGTATTTCCCCCGGCCCTCTGTACGCGGCTCTGGATTTCAAGTGAATCCGAAGAACTGAGTATTTGCTGCAGCGTTGATCTGTTCAGAGCTAGCATGGGAGGGCATTTCAACCCAGCCTCGGTCAAGTCCTCTGCCGGCCCAAGTGAAGGCCCTGGTGCGTGTGCATCTTCTTGTATTGACTGTTCCCCAGCAGCATGAGTAAGTGCGAGGATGGGTCCTTTGTGAGCATCAGTGGCACAGGGCAAGATGGGACTTGCTGCCAACTCGAATCTCTGCAATGAATGGGGATGCTGCTGCAGTGCTGGGCTTCCTTCTCTTTTTTCCTAAGTCTGATCTTCACTGTTTACAAGTGATGGGGAATATCGACATGCAGGGATCCCGAGAGCTTCGGTCTTCCCTTGGGTTGGATGTCAGTGGCAGGAATCACGTACACAATCCACACAGACTCGCTGTCCCACAGGGGGCAACAGCACTTGTTCTTGCCATGCCAGTTAGGGCTAGTGCTGCCTTCGTGGCACCAGGATTCATAGCAGAGGATGGAGGGAACAGCCCTAAAAATCAGTGTCCTGTCCCTTTTCCTCCCTCCCTCCGGGACTCAGTACAACATTCTTTGTTGCTCCTCGGGATTATGGGGACGGGGAGGGGTTACCTGCTGTCCCCCAGCTGTGGCTGACCCGTCACAGCTCCCCCCTGGCTTAGTTCAGGAAAAGAAACCCCTAAACTCCCCCTCCCATGCCTTGCCCCCAAATGCAGGACTCAGGACCCAGAACAAAGTGCTCACCCTTGCGCTTCCCTGGCCAGCACACATGCAGTCTGGGATGTGGAGCCAGGGGCTCCGAGGCAAAGCAGGAGAGAGGATAGGGCTCTTTTACTAGCTGGAAAACATCTCCTGTTCCCTGGACCGTGCCAAAAGCAAAGGGCCTGGTTGGTCCCATGGCTGCTTGTGAGGCGGAGAGCTCAGCCTCACCCCCAAAGAAAATATAATCATTTCCAATTAGTGAACATCCCTCACTCGCTTTAGTAATCAAGGCCTGTCCATTTACAAGTAATTCCCAGTAATGGTGAGTAATTGACAGTAATTAAGCACTAATTCACATCAGGCCAGATCCTGTTTGAGTCAATGACGAAGCTGCCTTTGACGTCAACCAGGGCAGGATCAGGTCCTTGCCAAGCAGCGTGTAGACATGGCAGGAAGGATCAGGCCATCTGGAGATGCGCTGGTAACATAAGAACGGCCACAGTGAGTCAGACCAATGGTCCATCTAGCCCAGTATCCTGTCTTCTGACAGTGGCCAGTGCCAGGAATGATCAGAACAGGTAATCATCAAGTGATCCATCCCCAGTCGTCCATTCCCAGCTTCTGGGGGCATGTCTACACTGGCGGAGTTACAGCGCCGGGAGTTACAACGCCACTCAGAGAGCGCTGAAGGGAAATCGCTGTTGTGTGTTCACACTGTCAGCTGCCTGCGCAATAGCGTGTTCACACTTGTGGCACTTGCAGAGGTATTCAGAGTGGTGCACTCTGGGCAGCTATCCCACAGAACACCTCTTTCTCTTCTGCTGCTAAGAGTTGTAGGAAGGCGGAGCAGGTCACGGAGCATCCTGGGTCCTATCCCAATGCCCCGTGATGCATTGCTTTGCGTCTCAGCAATCCCTGTGCTTCCATCCGCATTTGGCGCCATCTTTCAACGGTTTCTGCACTGCACACCTTGCCTCTTCGGGCTGCAGGAATGGATCCCGAACTGCTGACCAGTAAGCTGCTTGCTCTGACCAACATGTCATGGGTGGCAGTGGAGTTATTCCTTAAACTACAAAGGCAAGAGGAGTGCGACATTGATCTCGCCACGTGTAGTAGCTACGACACGAGATTGCTTGTGGCATTCACGGAGATGCTGACCACAGGTGAACGCCACTTTGGGGCTCAGGAAACAAGCACTAAGTGGTGGGATCACATCATCATGCACGTCTAGGATGATGAGCAGTGGCTGCAGAACTTTCTCATGAGGAAAGCCACATTCATGGGACTGTGTGATGAGCGCGCCCCAGCCCTGCAATGCAAGGACACGAGAATGAGAGCTGCCCTGTCGTTGGAGAAGCGCGTGGCCATTGCACTGTGGAAGCTGGCTACTCCAGACTGCTACCAATCGGTCGCTAACCAGTTCAGAGTGGGAAAGTCTACCGTTGGACTCGTGTTGATGGAAGTGTGCAGGGCCATTAATATCATCCTGCTCCGAAAGATCGTGACTCTGGGCAACGTGCATGCCATTGTAGATGGCTTTGCACAAATGGGCTTCCCTAACTGCGGAGGGGTAATAGATGTCATGCATATTCCAATTCTGGCACCAGAGCACCTAGCCACCAAATACATTAATTGGAAGGGGTATTTCTCAATGGTTCTCCAGGCGCTTGTCGATCACCGTGGGCGTTTCACAGACATTAACGCAGGCTGCTCCAGAAAGGTGCATGACGTACACATCTTTCGGAATACTGGCCTGTTCAGGAAGCTGCAAGCAGGGACTTTCTTCCCAGACTACAAGATCACTGTAGGGAAGTCGAAATGCCCATTGTGATTCTAGAAGACCCACCCACCTCTTAATGCCGTGGCTTATGAAGCCATACATGGGGCAACTTGACAGCAGCAAGGAGGCTGAGCAAGTGCAGATTGACTGTTGAGTGTGCTTTTGGCCGTTTAAAAGCCTGCTGGCGCTGCCTCTATGGGAAGCTGGACCTGTCCGATGACAATATTCCTATGCTTATAGCCGCGTGCTGTATGCTCCATAATATTTGTGAAGGGAAGGGTGAAAGCTTCACTCAGGGCTGGACCGCAGAGGCTCAGCGCCTGGAAGCTGAGTTTGAACAGCCAGAGACCAGGGCTATTCGAGGGGCGCAGTGCAGGGCTATAAGGATCAGAGATGCCTTGAGGTAGAAATTTGAAGCTGAAAGCCACTAATATGTGTTGCTATGCTCAGGAGTGCAGTGCTTGTAATGCTAGGAGGTGATCGGTGCAGACGATGCAATATGTGGGTTTAACATAATTGTATGTTGCTTTGCAGGGCTCTTTTTGCTTTCAGTTAATAGAATAAGGATTGGTTTCAAACCAACACAATTCTTTTATTACAAAACAACAACTGGAGGAGAGAGTCAAACCAAAAAAAACATCAACGGTGAGGGGGACAGGGGAAGGGAAGGTCCCAGGAGGAGTAGGGGTCCCGGGACGGCTAAAGATTTATGTATGTCCAGGGATCATATCCAGCCTTTTCCTTTGGAGTACAATGCAGCGCGTACTGTACTTCAGCAGGGCCAAACTGCAGAGGGATGGGTGTTGAATGCAGTGGGTAGTGGGAGACCACAATACTGGACTGTGAGGGGGGAGGAGTGGAATACCGTGGATATAGACTGGAGCCAGGAGGTTGATAAGAGTGTGTTGGCAGTGTCTGGGAGAGCATGGGAAAGAGTTTTGCGACAGCAGCTGCAGGGGAGGGCGGGCGCGGAGCTGCTCAGTTTGAAGAGCTAGTATCACCTGGAGCATGTCTGCTTGGGACACCATAACTTTAGGAGCCACTCCGTGGCTTCATTCTGGCGTGCCGCATTCTCCTTTTGGTCCCTCTTCTCGCTGTCCCGCCACTTCTTCAATTCCTATTTCTCGGCGGCAGAGTGCATCATAACATCACGCAGAAAGTCCTCCTTAGTTCTTCTTGGCCGCTTTCTAATTCTGCATTGCCGTTCAACCGCTGATAACAAAGAGGGAGGCTGGGTTTCCAAGGTCATCTCTGTGAAGTTTAAACACAACATTTTACAGAAGTAGTATTGTTTGCAACACACAGAACACTGATTCAGTGATTTAAAACACAGCCAGTACTCTCACACCTGTCACTAACTGGCTGACCCCAGGCAAGCACACATGAGCCACAAGATCTCCAAAATGGTGAGTAGCCGCAGGGGCAGGGTAAATCACTCTTCCCGGACCCTGCTGTACACTGGGCACATGGCTCCTGGGGAGAGCCAGCACTGTAGGAGTGGCCTGATAATCATTCCTGTCCCAACACTTTCCACAGGATGTCATCATTATGGAAGATATCTCACTGGTGCGGGTGAGCAGGGAATCAAGGGAGGGTCTTCTCCAAGACTACGGCTTCCACCCTGGCCCCTATGCGGTTCACCTGTGTACAGCAATGGTCCCGCACCCCACCCCCCGTGATGGCACAGTGGTGCAGGAAAGTTACCGTTAATGGGGCAAGAAACAAAGCAGCTCTGCCGAAGAACCTGCGGCAGCAGATTGCCCAGTATCTCCATGAGAGTTTCCTGGAGATCTCTGAGGGAGATTCCCATGAAGTGAGGGAGTCTGTCAACAGCCTGTTCCGCCGCTCAGACTAGGATGTGGTGGGAGACAAGCCTGCTTTCTGCAACCCTCCTGCCCCCAACAGCTTGCTTCAGAGATTACCAAAATCAGATCCACGTACCAGGGGCCTCCTCTCCTGTTTGCACTTTGCCAACATCCAACAGCTGTGACTGGCTAGCCTCCTCTGGGGTAGAAAAGAGCTCCTGGCTGCATGCATCTCTGACCTCTGAGTCATCCTTTGCCTTTGGGTCCCCCTCCACATCCTCCACATACAAGATTTCCTCCTACTGGCTTGGTCCATTTTCGACTGGCATGCAAGCCACCAAAGTATCCACAGTGGTCTTCTCAGTGGAGGTAGGGTTGCCGCTGAATATCGCGTCCAGCTCTTTGTAGAACTTGCAGCTCGTGGGCACAGCACCGGAGCAGCGGTTTGCCTCCTGTGCCGTGTGGTAGGCATTCTGCAGCTCCTTCACTTTGACCCTACACTGCAGTGTGTCCCGGTCATGGCCCCTTTCTGCCATGCATCGTGAAATCTGTCCGTAGGTATCATAATTCCTACGGCTGGAGCGCAGTGGGGACTGGACAGCCTCCTTTCCCCAAAAGCTGATGAGGTTCAGCAGCTTGGCATTGCTCCAAGCGTGGGATCGCCTGGTGTGTGGAGCAAGCATGGCCACCTGGAAAGATGCGCTGAGACCACTGCACGCATCACCGAGCAAAGGGGACTTTTAAATTTCCAAAGGAATTTACGGGTGGGGATGACTGTTGGTCACCTGAGGGCAGGGCGGTAGAGTTCAAACCGATGACCAGACAGGTGAAAACAGGCATTGTGGGACACCTCCTGGAGGCCAATCGCAGCGCTGTAATCGACCACGGTGTCTACACTGGCACCGCAGCGCTGTGGCCCCAGCGCAGAAAACTCTACCTCTCTTGTTGGGGTGGTTTTTTTTATAGCACTACAACTGCGCAGTTTCTGCGCACTAAGTGGCTTGGCAGTGTGTACACCTTGGGAGTTACAGTGCGGAAAGCAGCTTTACTGCGCAGAAACTTGCCAGTATACACAGGGCCTGACAAACAGAGGCTAGGGACACCATCTCTGCCCATCCTGGCTAATAGCCATTGGTGGACCTATTCTCTGTGAATTTATCTAGTTCTTTTTGAACCCTGTTATAGTCTTGGCCTTCACAACATCCTCTGGCAAAGACATCATAATTAGGTGTTTAAAGACTGGGAGGTGGAGTAGGCTGTGTCATGCCACACAGGGGCTGTCTCTATGGTCTGGTCTGTGCAGCACCTAGCACAGCGGGGTCCCAGGCTCTGGCTGTTGCTCCTACATATGACCACAATACAAATAAGTAATAAATAAGAATACCATTCTCAGGGCTCTTCTTCAGGCATCAGCATTTGCCAAGGGATTTGGATTGTGACTAAATCCCTGGGAGTAAATACCCAGCAGTGTTTTGTCTCCATAGGAGTCAATAAGAATAATGCCCATGTTTATTTCTCCCAGTACCCTGGCACCTGCTGAGATCTCACCCTCGCCTTAGGAGCCAACACAGCCTTCCTCTCTTACAGGCCCGATGAGGCTGGATTTCCTAGGTCCACACATGGCGAAGGCTCATCCGTGTGCAGTGCCTAGCCCAGTGGGACTCAGGATCTCCCACTGGGAACTCTGGCCCCACACCCTAACACAAACAATGAGCCTCACGGGGGCTCCTGTTGGCCCAGATCCCTCTGCATGCATACACACCAGTGCGGGCGGTGGATTTTGCCGCCACAACTAGCTCTCTGAAAATGGAGGCACCAGGGGCATTTTTGGGAAGTTTGGCCCAGGGCCAGGCTGGGAGCAGGTATCAAACTGGGACTGAAAGTCGGGAGCTTCCCGGCCAAGCCCACAGCTACTTCTGGATATGCCTCACCCCGACTCTACTGGGAGGGCAGGGCTGACTCACTGATGGAACATGCTCAGACACCACACAGGAACTGGAATGGAGCTTAAAGCTGTGGGGACCGATTGGAACCAGACTGTGGAGCTATTTACCTCTGAGCTGCTGGTTCGAATCCATCCCACTGGCCAAAAGCTGTTACCTTCGGACAGCTGTTTGGTGGCCTCCATAAAATGAGTTGGGCAGGTGTTCATGCCATTGCTGGCATCTCAGCAGAGGGGTTGCACAGCCCCCTCTACCCCAGAGAGATGGACCCTTTTACGCTGAGTGTGATCTGTGGTGAGATGTCTTCATTCATCTGGCACTTGGCACCAGCATTGTAAAACCTGGGGTGATTTAAGCCCTACCCTCCCCCCCCACACACACACACACACTCCACCATGGACAGGGAGCGCTCTGTGCGCCTCTTCGGTGGATTGAGGGCACCTTCCCCTTTGCTGCCAGGTCTGTGGGATGTTCACACCCACCCAGGAGATGGGACACCCAGTGAGCGATGTTGATGGGAGCTGACTCGACAGCCAGCTGTATGAGAGAGGGTCACCACACTGCTGGCTGATTAGCTGGCAGATGGATCCTCTGTCATTGAGGGGCCGTGAGAAAGGAGGCTTAGGCCTCAAGGCAGGTCCCAAGGAGAAGCCAAATTCCAGCTGAGCAACAGTTGAAGTGTGTCTGTGAGTGAACATTTAGGGGTGTGCAAGTGATGGGCTGAGCTCCCAGCTCCGATTGGTGTATCGGTAATTGGGTACTGCAGGGGGCTCGGCACCTGTAGAATCTGGGCCCTGAGGGCTTGTCTACATTACCGCGTGGGGTCGATCTAAGATACGCAACTTCAGCTACATGAATAGCGTAGCTGAAGTTGATGTACTTAGATCTACTTACCGCGGTAGCTTTGCTGCGGTAAGTCAACAGTTGATGCTTTCCCATTGACTCTGCTTATGCTTCTTGTTCTGGTGAAGTACCAGAGTCGACAGGAGAGCGCTCAGCAGTCGATTTATCACAGACGCGATAAATCGACCCCCACTGGATTGATTGCTGCCCGCCGATCCAGCGGGTGGTGTAGACAAGCCCTGAGTGTATCAGTCTGCCTGAAACTGTGTGTGTCTGTGTCTGCAGCTGGACTGGTGTGCCTGCCTCTGCAATGCACACAGTGTGTGTTTGCACATCTCTGCCTGGATGTGTGTGATGTGTGGGGTGGAATGTGTGGCTGGGAATGTTGGGGGGTGTATTGTGTTTCTCCATTGTTGGGGGGTGTCGAGTCTCAATGTGTGTGTTGTGTGTCTGCAGCAGTGGGATGTGTGTGTATGGCAGTGTGATGTGTGTCTACGGCTGCAGCAATATGTTGTGGCTTTAGTAGTGTGATGTGTATGTATCTGTGGCAGCGTCTTGTGTTTGTGCATGGCGGTATGGTGTGTGTATGGCAGTATGGTGTGTGGCAGTTACAGAGGGGTGTGTGTTTCTGGTAGTGTTGTGGGTGTGTCTACGGCAGTGTGGTGTTTGTGTCTTCAGAAGTGCAGTGCGTGTGTCTGTGGCAGGGTGGTGCGTGCGTGTGTGGCGGTGGAGTGTGTGTCTGCAGCAGGGGCGTGTGTGTGGCAGTGTAGGGTGGGTATGGCAGTTTGTGTGTGGGGGTGGCATTATGAATGGTGTGTCTGCGGTAGTGATTGAGTAGTGCACCGTGAATCTCTCTTGCTGCCTCGCGGTGCCATTTGACCTGTAACTGAAAGGCCTGGATTGTGCGTCCCTTAGCTGAACAGCCCGCAGAGCTGCCGCCACATGCATCCAAGCCCACCAGCTGTTTTCCGGAGGGCATGTGCTAGCACAGCAATGTGGGGACGCCATGGGCTGAGGTTTGGGGTGACGCGGGGAGCGTCAAATCCATGTACACTTGTTCTCTGCCTGTCAGGCATTTGTTCACTGTACAGAACCACAAGGGAAAACATGTTCCCTGAGGCCACGGCACCTGCTTGCCTCCCACCCCATGTACTCTCACTCTGTCCTAGGGGGCCAGGTGGGGAAGCCAGGGGGAAATTGCCGTGCAACTCAGCGAAGGCAAGTGCAGCAGAGAAACGAGAGGTGCGTGGAAACCGGGGCATCTCTGAGAAGGCTCTGGAGAGCCACAGCCCCATGCAGAGCGAGTCTGAGCACGCCGCTGGCAGGGCGGGTGAAGTACCCACTTGGTAACAGCCGCTGCAGCAGACTGTGCCTCTCCCCACTCCTGCCTGGCTTCCATCAGGCCTGGCACGAGTTCTAAGCACCACCTTCGTTAGCCCCATTCCCCTCACCTCCAGGGCATTCCCACTCCGCATTCCCCAGCAGTGGGGGCTCAACAGATTGCAGCTGGCCAGCTAGGAGCCCTACCCCTCCTGGACTGCCAGGGTTACAGAAGGAAGGTTACCAGAGGCTCTGGCTGTGCAGGCCAGGAGCTGTCAGCTCAGGAGGCAGGGGTACAGGGCAGCAAGCGCAAGGAGGAAGGGTGCACACTCAGTGCAGGTAAGATATGTGGAGATGTAACCAGGCTCCCCCCCTTCAGCCTCAGAGACATAGGAAACCATGGGGGAGGGATTGTGTTTGGGAGGTAGAGGGGGCTAGCGGACAGGGCCCTGAACTGGGACTCTGGAGAGCTGAATTCTAGTCCCGGCTCTGCTTGTGAGCTCAGGTAAGTCACTTCCCCTCCCACCCTTTGTCTGTCTTGTCTGCAGGGCCGGCTTTAGGCCAATTCAACCAATTCCCCTGAATCGGGCCCCGCACCTAAGAGGGCCCCGCGCCCAAGCCCCGGCACAGCATACCGGCAAGAGCCAGTGCGCCATACCGGGGTGGCCCGGCTTCCCCAGGGGGCAATTTAAAGGGCCTGGGGCTCCCAGCATGGGCTGGAGCCCCAGGCCCTTTAAACTGCCTCCAGAGCCCCACTGCTGGAGCCCTGGGGTAGGGCTGCAGGGCTCTGGAGGCTATTTAAAAAGTCCAGGGCTCCCATTGCTTCTACTGCCCCAGCCCTTTAAATAGCGGCTGGAGCCCCGCCGCTTCCCCAGGGCTCCCGCAGCTATTGAAAGGGCTGGGGCAGTGGAAGCAGGGGAGCCCCAGGCCCTTTAAATAGCCCCCAAAGCCCTGGTATAGTGGGAGCTCCGGGGGCTATTTAAAGGGCCGGGGCTCCAGCTGCCTCTGCTGCACCCCCTGCCCGCACTGGCCCCGCACCCCCTGCCCTGCCCACACCAGCCCTGCCCCCCCGCCCTGCCTGCAGCCAGCCCTGCACCCCCTGCCCACAGCCAGCCCCTGCCCCACCCCCTGCCCTGCCTCCAGCCAACCCCTGCCGCACCCCCCCTGCTGTCCTGCCCGAAGCCAGCCAGCCCCACACACATCCCTGCCCACACCAGCCCCGCACCCCCTTCCCTGCCCGCAGCCAGCCCGTCTGCAGCCAGCCCCACACCCCCTGCCCGCAGCCAGCCCGTCTCTAGCCAGCCCCGCACCCCCTGCCCTGCCCGCAGCCAGTCCTTGTCTCCAGCCAGCCCCACACCCCCCTGCCTGCAGCCAGCCCCGCACCCTCTGCCCTGCCTGCAGCCAACCCCTGCCGCACCCCCCTGCCTGAAGCCAGCCAGTCCCGCACTCCTCTGTCTCCAGCCCTGCCAACCCATGCCGCACCCCCCTGCGGCCCTGCCTGAAGCCAGCCAGCCCACCCCACACACCCCTGTCTCCAGCCAGCCCCGCACTCCTTGCCCTGCCTGCAGCCAGACCCTACCTCCAATCAGCCCCTGCCCTGCCTCCAGCCAGCCCCATGTCCACTGGTGCCCTGCAGTTCCAGGGCAGTAATCCTGCACACCTGCTTCAATGAGGGGGGCAGGGAGCAGCTGGGATCCACACATGTGCACACCGGGTGACCAGACAGCAAGTGTGAAAAATCGGGACAGGGGATGGGGGGGTAATAGGAGCCTATAAAAGAAAAAGACCCCAAAATCGGGACTGTCCCTATAAAATCGGGACATCTGGTCACCCTAGCACACGCCCAGGGAGTGAAGGGGACCCACACATGTGAAACGGAGCTCATTAATAACCGATCAACAGCATATATGATGCAATGTACATAATATATAATTTTATTATTTATATAGTTATGGAAAGTAAATAATACATGGAAGAAATGAAAGGCTTTTTTTTACATGTTTTTTTTTGGGGCCCCGCCAAAAATGTTCGAATTGGGCCCCGCACTTCCTAAAGCCGGCCCTGCTTGTCTGTTTCCATCACAGGCCTGTTGGGTGGCTGTTTCTCACCGTGCGTCTGTCCCGCACCCAGTGCGATGGGGTCGTGATCTCAGCAGAAGCCTCCAGAAAACAAATAACCTCAAGTTTGGGCCAAAGATCCTTATAAACAGAGCTGTGCGCAAGGAACGAAACACGGTGCCCAGTGTCACACAAATGTTTCTGTGGCTTTGTTCCAAACTGCTTCGTGCCCTGGACGTGCTTTTCACAAAACTGCTGCCAGCTGACTTGTTCCTGCCCCGCACCTCGTCACGTGCAGCGTGGCATTTCGTGCTGTGGGGCTGCAAGCCGGCTGTTTGTCAGTAATGAGGAGGGTTTTCAAATCTCCCAGCATAGCCTTTAATTCTCCACACACACACCCCACCCCTTTGAAGGTAGAACTGGGGAGGGTAAAAACAGATCTTGCTTCCATTGGAAAACTGCAGCTTTCCACTGTTTTTTATGCACACACAGAAATGGGTCATTTAACATTCCAATCAAAGTGCAAAGATCTGGCAGTAAATATTAATAATTTGCAGTGTGAGAGCACCAGTCTGGGCGCCACTGTGCTGGGTGCTGTACAGACACATAGGGCATGCCTGCGCTACCGTCTCCCCTGCATGCAGACCCATGCTTGTCAACCCCTCCTCTGAGCATCCACGCTGCAGAGCCATACACGGGCCACATCCACACAGGGCTGCAGTGACCTGGGTTTGGCACTAGGGTTTCTGGGGGCATAGCCCAGGGTTCCCAGCGCCTCACTAACTGGAGCCATTGTAGGAATTGGTTCGCAGCATATTGTGGTAGAACGTGTCTACACTTCCCTCTGCGGAAGCAATATTGGCCAATGCCAACACGTTTTAGCTAAGCTCCACATGCTCCATGCATGAGTCTATTCCTGCCAGGGCTAAGTCATGGATCCAGCCCTGTTGGAGGAGCTGCTCCTGCATGCCGCAGCGGGGTACAGAAAGAGGGTATGGCAGACGGTGGGTGGCATTTCCACAGCAGTCGCTGACCCTCAGAAGCTGGCAGGAGGTCTCATTCATGGTGAGAGACAGCCCCTGCCCTGAAGAGTTTACAGGATCAGTGTTTTAAGGCTGTAGAAGACAGGTGGCTAGAACAGACAGATGGGGGGAGCACAAGGAAACAATGAGGCCATACTGATCAGTGGGTACAACATAGGGTTACCATATTTTAAGTGTCCAAAAAGAGGACACTCCACTGGGCCCCGGCCCCACCCCAACTCTGCCCTCAGCCCCGCCTCTTCTCTGCCCCTTCCCAGCCCCGCCCCAGCTCCGCTGCTTCCTGCGAACATTTGATTCATGTGAAGCCTGAAGCAGGCAGGAAGCAGGTAAGCTGGGGCGGGGGGGTGCGAGGAGGCGTGGCCCAGTCCCGCCCCCCTGGCCGAGCGGCTCCCTTCGGCGGCCGGCCCAGGCCAAGAGGCTTTGGCCCCGGCGTCTCCCACCCGGCTTGGCTTGGGCCCTGGGGCGCTGGCCCCCGGCCAAGCACTGCCGGCCCAGCCCCCGCCCAAGCACCGCTGGGCCCGGCCCCTGGCCGAACACCCCTGGCCACGGCCCCCGGCCCCAACCCCCGGCCCCGCACCGGCCCCTGGCCCTGCACCGCCGGCCCCAGCCCTGCACCGCTGGCCCCCGGCCCCGCACCGCTGGCCCCCGGCTCCGCACTGCCCAGCCCCGGCTCCAGCCCCTGGCCGAACACCGCCAGCCCCAGCAGCTCCGGCCCCCGGCCGAGCACCGCTGGCCCCTCCCTCCCTATTTTCCCGGACATGTCCGGCTTTTTGGGATTTCCTCCCAGACAGGGATTTGAGGCCCAAAAAGCCGGACATGTCCGGGAAAATCCGGACGTATGGTAACCCTAGCACAACACACCAGTGTCCACTGTTTTGCAGGCATCCGAGCAGAGGGCAGCATTCCGGAGGAGGACAGGGAGGTCCTTTTGCAGTTGTTTTGGAGTTAGGATTTTGCATGAGGTCTTTGCCGCCAGTATTGTGTCCTGCTTTGTGTCCCCCTGCCTCCAGGTATGAACCTCACCGCATGATGCAGAGCTTTCACCCTGTTGCTGTGAGGGGCACTTGATGGGAAGCAGACAGCCCGGTTTTGTGTGTGCTCTTTAAACAGGCGATAAAGGCTTTCCTAATTGTTCTTAGCCCCTGGGTTTGGGGTGAGGTTTTTTCCTCCAAGCAGCTAAAAATAACCTAATCAGGTCTGGCCTTTGAAACCACCAGGGGGGCAAACAGCATCTTAATATGAATGTGTGTGTCAGCAACATAATCACTAAGAAAAAAAAGGAGACTGTGCTGATGGAAGAGTTTAGCATTTCGAGCTCATTAAGCTGATATGATACTGAATGGCGGGTCGCTCTCAATTTGCAAGGCCTTTCTGCAGCCTTCCCTTGGCTTTCCAGGAGAGCTAGCATCATCTTCTCTCCCCTTCTCCTTGCACGCTTTCCTGGGCAAGTGGGGCTGTTACAGCTGAGGGTCTTCTTAGCGTATGTACAACGTATGGCAGGGGGCCCATGACCCGGATTCCTCACCCAATTTGGTCCACTGGTTGGATCATTAGCTTCCCCGGCCTGGGCTAGGTACTGACAGGGAGTGGTAGGTGAACGCTGATCCATGCCCCCCATAGCTGAGGATTTTTTATGCCAATTTGTGCTACGGTGCTGCAGAGCTCTGCTGTAACACCTGCCACGCTCCAGTCTCCATGGCATACAAGTAATGCCGTTTGCCTTGGTGTCCCAACTTCCATCACAATCCATAGCAGCCAGCACAGTGGCTCAGCAGGCCGCAGTGTGCTGGGCGCACTAGCTGTGGATCTGGCTGCAGGGGCCAGAGGGGGGCTGAGAAGCAGCACTTGGGGAAACGTGGCACTGAAGGACAGGGGAGCTTGCAGTGCACGAGGAGTGCAGTTACTGAGTGGTACCGAGTGTGAGCCTTGCTCTGCTACAAGGACTTGTGTAGAGAGGAGAGCGCCTGGCAGAATCTCCCATGAGCCTGCTCCTGTCCACTCCCAGTCACTGAGTCAGAGCCCCTGGGAGAGCGACAAAGCCCTGTCCATCTGGATGAGTGAATAAGCACACAGGCACACAGCCCCTCCCTTCCCAGGCAGTGCGTACACCCCACTTTTAGGGACAGCCGCAAACTGTGCATCCTGGTAACACTGATTTCAAAAGACACCATTACCTGCAGAGCTGGGTATTTGGTAGAGGAAGAGAGGCTATTCCCAAGCTTCTGGAACTCCCACAGGCCCAATTGAGCAGTCTGGCCATTCACTCTCCCTATTCTTTGGATAGGGCAGGTTTTTCCCCACGCCCCATTTTTGACTTATTTGCGTTGCAGTGTCCCCAGTGCCTGTACAAAGCCAGGAGGAGAGTTCTGGCATCATGAATTTTTGGGGGATAACCAGATCAGTAGTCGCCATGCTCATCAGCTAAGCTGTTGTCATATCATGTATTATTTCCATTTAAACCTTACGTAACACAGCAATGGGACCTGCCATCTGCTGGAGCCAGTGCCGTCTGCCCCTCCCACCCAGCACCCCGTCTTCCAAAGAGGAAGATGACCTTAACATAGGCAGAATTTGGGGGGCATGGGAAGGCGCTGTAACAAGTTCTGTGGAGGAGACTGCTCCCAGCTTGCACCCCTGAGGCAGGGAGTCAGAATGTTGTTTATAAATAAAGTGGTTAGCAGGTGATTAAGATAAAAAAGGGCTGTTAGGGTGTTTCCTAAAGTTAAATGATCTGTTCCAAGCTTTGTGAACTGCAAAAAGTAGGTAGACAAATGATTTTTCTACAATTGTTTCAATTGTTGTATTCAAGAGGTGGTAACAAAATTACTAATTTCTTTCTTTAGGAAGATCACTGATTTTTAGACAGGAAATGCAGTAGATCTAATCTACCTGGATGTCAGTAAGGCATTTGATACAGTTCCACATGGGAAATTATTAGTTAAATTGGAGAAAATGGGGATTAATATGAGAACTGAAAGGTGGATAAGGAACTGGTTAAAGGGATGACTACAACAGGTCATACTGAAAGGTGAACTGTCAGGCTGAATGGAGGGAGGTTACTAGTAGAGTTCCTCAGGCATCAGTCTTGGGACCGATCTTATGTAAGATTTTTATTACTGACCTTGGCACAAAAAGTGGGAGTATGCTAATAAAATTTGCAGATGACACAAAGTTGGGAGGTTTTGCCAATACCGAGGAGAACCCGAATATCATACAAGAAGATCTTAGATGACCTTGTAAACTGGAGTAATAAAAATTTATTAGTCTCTAAGGTGCCACAAGTACTCCTGTTCTTTTTGCAGATACAGACTAACACAGCTGCTACTCGGAGCTGCTACTCTGAAACCTGTCAAAAATGGAATGATATTTAATAGTGTAAAGTGCAAGGTCATGCATTTAGGGACTAACAACAAGAATTTTTGCTATAAGCTGGGGACATATCAGTTGGATGTGACAGTGGAGGAGAAAGAGTTGGGTGTATTAGTTGGTCACAGGATGACTATGAGCCACTGATGTGATGCGGCCGTGAAAAGGCTAATGCAATCCTAGGATGTATCAGGCGAGGTATTTCCAGTAGAGACAGGGAAGTGTTAGTACCATTACACTGGTGAGACTTCATCTGGAGTATTGTGTGCAGTTCTGCTTTGTGCTTTCCCATGTTTAAGAAAGATTAATTCAAACTGGAACAGAAGCAGAGAAGGACTACTAGGATGATCCTAGGAATGGAAAACCTCTCTTATGAGAGGAGACTCAAAGAGCTTGGCTTGTTTAGTCTAACCAAAAGAAGGCTAAGGGGAGATATGATTGCTCTCTGTAAATACATCAGAGGGATAAATACCAGGGAGGAAGAGGAATTATTCAAGTTAAGCATCAATGTGTACCCCAGAACGAATGGATGTAAACTGGCCATTAACGAGTTTAGGCTTGAAATTAGACAAAAGTTTCTAACCATCAGAGGAGTGAAGTTCTGGAGCAGCCTCCCAAGGGGAAAAGTGGGGGAGAAAAACCTAACTGCGGAGCTGTCCCTAGCTATTCTGGGGCCCAACGCAGCCCCCCCTGCAGGGGGGGGGCAGGCCTCTGCAGGGAGGAGAGGGGGGGGCTGTCCCCAGGTCTCCGTGGAGGGTGGGGCTGGCTTGAGGAGCAGGGGGGAACCACCACCCAGCACTCACCAGCAGCACAGCTGGGGCCGGGTCTGCACTTCCCACCGCCAGTGAGTGCAGGCCCGGCCATGCTGCACTCCTCAGGGGAGTGGGGGCAGGGCTGGGGCGGAGCAGGGGCGGGGGCCCTGGGGAAGAGCTGGAGCAGCACACAGCTGCGTACTTTGCATATGGGTAAGGATGGCCCTGCCTAACTGGCTTCAAGACTGAGCTTGGTAAGTGTATGGAGGGGATGGTATGACAGGACTGCCTACAATGGCGTGTGGCCCATTGGTGACTGCCTGTAGCAAAAATCCCCAATGGCTGGAGACGGGACACTAGATGGGGAGGGTTCTGAGTTACCTTGGAAAGAATTCTCTGTAGTATCTGCCTGGTGGATCTTACCCACATGCTCAGGGTCTAAGTGATCATCATATTTGGGGTCAGGAAGGAATTTTCCCCCGGTCAGATTGGCAGAGACCGTGCGGGGGGGCGGGGGGGGGTTCACCTTCGCATGGGGTCACTTGCAGGTTTAAACTAGTGTAAATGGTGAATCCTCTGTAACTTGAAGTCTTTAAACCATGATTTGAGGACTTCAGTAACTCAGCCAGAGGTTAGGGGTCTATTACACGAGTGAGTAGGTGAGGTTCCGTGGCCTAGGCAGTGGCGTAGCCAGCTTCTGAGTGCAGGGGGAGCAACCATAAAAAAGGCGCCCCCCCCCCCCGGCTCCTCCTCCGGGCATGCTGTGCCCCCCCTCGGAGGGGTGGGCGGGCGCTGCTTGCTTCTCCCGGGGGCTGGGGGGAGCGGAGCACTGGGGCGGGCAGCAGCTGGCAAGATCCCCTCTCCCCGGCAGCTTCCTGCTTCCCCGGGCAGCCCAGTCCGGCCATGCTGCCCCCCCACTTGCCTGCAGGACCCCAGTGGCGGCCCGGCAGGCACTGCTTTTGAAAAATGAACTGAGGGGAAGCGGCTGCTTCCCCTGAACCCACCTAGCTACGCTATTGGGCCTAGGTCAGACTAGTTGATCACAATGGTCCCTTCTGACTTCAGTAAGCATCTCTTAGTAAGAATGTACATTACAATTTTAAATCTAACCAGTGTCCCATAAGTAACTTGGCACAAGATGTCAGAACATGTTAGTATTAGAGCTGAGTGGGTCTAATATTTATTTAATTTTCTTTCTTGATGTAGGAATTAGATACAATGCTCCTGTCAGATATTTCTAAGTTATTATCTGCAAAAACACTGGAGTTTCCAGTTGCCTAAGCAGCCCCTGGAATCACGGTGAAAGTTGCGCTCTCCCCATCTCAAATGGTTCCCCTGTGGGCAGGCACGGAATTTGTGTCCGACGCCGCCCCCCTCCCTCCCACACGTTGGCCTGACTGGAGCTGACACACACACACACACACACCCCAAATGTAGAAGTCAAACCTCACCTATGGACCTTAGATCTCCGCAGCCAACCATCCCTAGCTTTCAACGATAATGACAGCCGCTCTGCACGCCACAGGGAACAGCTCTCACAGCATGTGGTGCTCAAAACACAGGCTCCAGCTGATGAGCTGTGCATTGTGCACAGAGAATTTGAAGTTTGATGCTGCCAGTCCATCATGCTTCATTTTGCACTCTCTGAATCCAGACCCGCCAAACTTCCTGCTTAGGATTCTGGGTAGTGTAGTCCAGCAGGCTATAGTTATTAGAACGGCCAGTAGAAGGCATTTAAAAAACCATGTGTGTATTCATAATTGCTACATAGAGCCCTGAGCTTTCTGTGGAGCTGACTGTCCTCCAGTTATCAGAGAGTAATTTAATCATTGGCTCTTGCCAGCCACTGCTGTAGTTCTCCCATCCCAACCTCATCCTCCCCAGGTGGCCCCGGGCTGCGATGCGATGCCAGTCCCTTCCCCAGGTGGGTTGGGAGGCCGGGGCATGCTTCACGCTCTGTCTTTGCTCATTGCAGGTATATCCAAGGGGCCTCTTCTCCAAAGGACATGGTGATCATCGTGGATGTGTAAGTGTTGCCCGGGAGGAATCTGTAGGAACCCTGGATTCCTTTTATGGCCAGGGCCTTCTTGTGAAATTCTCACCTAGCCAATCAACAGGCTGCAAATGGGTGGACCCAGAGTGAACATGTAACTCTGCCACCTCCACCTTCCCCAAGGGAAGGCTCTGGGGGGCTGCTGAGGAGCAGTGGGGTCACTGGTCATGCCATTCTCCCCTCCCCTGCCCTGTTCCTGCAAACAGCAGCATCCTGTATTCCCCACCCCAGAGCTATGTATCGCCTTGAGCCACATCACAAGCCATGTCCCCTCTGCCTCCTCAGGAGCGGCAGCGTCAGTGGCCTCACCCTGAAGCTGATGAAGACGTCAGTCTGCGAGATGCTGGACACCCTTTCGGATGACGACTACGTCAACGTGGCTTCAGTAAGTACCGCTCTGAGGGCGGGCAGACGGGTGGGGAAACCTAGCAACAAGAGATGGAGAACACCCTTTATGTCCATGGCCCACCAGCCTGTGCACCACCGTTTGGTCTCAGTTGGGCGTAGTGCACCCAAATACCGGGACTTGCAGCCCTCCCACACTGACACGGCTCACTGGGAGGAAATTTCCAGACTACATTTCCTTTGGCTAAATAGCAAACCCATGTAACTCCCGGTCAATTCAGACTGCATTGTTCTTTCTAAAAGAGAGAAGTTCTGGGCTGGAATCGCTCGGTGGAGTTCTCTGGCCTGTGCCGTGCATGAGACAATCCGAACAGTCCCTTCTGCCTTAACATCTAGGGAGCTGCATAGCTAGTGATCGGGGAGGCAGTGGATAGTTCTTACGGAAAGAGCGTTTCCTGGACCATGGTGCGTGCTGGGATTGTTCCCAGATGAGCTGGATTTGGAGATGCTCTCTCTTTTGTGGCCTTTTTGTGGCCTTGTGCAAGAAATTCAGGAAAGTACCTGTAACTGTGCGAGACTCACCCCTGCAGCACCTCCTGCTGGTCGGGAATTAGCTCTCCAGCCGTCAGAGTGCCTCCTGCAGGCCAGTGTCCCACTTTTCCTGGCCCCGTGTCCCTCCTGGACCCAGTGGTCCTTGCACACCGGAGTGCTGCCCCCTGGCAGTGCACCCCTCAGTCTCGGGGTCTACCCCCTTCCAGGGGAACCCCCACCCACTATCCCCACCTCGCCTCAGTCTTTGGCTACTGCCCAGTCTCCATCTAGCCCCATTCACTGGGGTAGACTGCGGTATAAGCCACTCATCCCAGGCAAGGGGGTTTGGACCTGCTGCCTCTTCCTATAGTGGAGCTGCCCCTCTGCAGCCCTAGTACTCTCTAGTGGGCCCTTACTTCGGCCTGCAGCCTGGGGCTCTACTAGGATGGAGCTCCCCAGCTCCTTGGCCCTTTCCCAGTACTGCTCCACCCTCGGTACCTTCCTCAGCTCCCCAGGCAGCCTGGTCCCTCCCTCTCCAAAGGCGAGAGAGAGAGAGTCTATCAGCTCCTGGCTCACTGGCCTTTTATAGGGCCAGCTGTGGCCTGATTGGGGTGTGGCCCAGCTGTGGCAGCTTCCCCAATCAGCGAGAACTTTAGCTCGCAGCCCCAGCCCTCTCCCAGGGCTGGCTTTAACCCTTTCTGAGCCGGAGCAGGTGACCACCGCACTACATCCCCCCCTCAAAATCCCCACTCCTGGGGTTAGGGGGGGCTCATGGCCTGAGCTCCCCAAAGTTGGCCCTCCAGGGCCGCCCCTCCAGGGCCACCTGCTTCCTTTCAGAGGCCTCCCAGCCTCGGGCCATCTCCCGGACCTGTACCTCCGCCTTCCGACGGGCCAGCTCCTCTAGCCGTGCCCGGAGGTCAGGATCATCCAGGCCCTCTTCCTTCAGGGTCTGGGTCCATTTCGTCTCTTGGACATAGCCCACCTGGGCCCCAGCCTCTTGCTGGGCCCACTCAGTCTGGGTTTCCTTATTGGAGATCGGCCCAGTGACGGTCTGGGTCCCGACCTCCTTCGGGATCCCCTCCGTCCCGGCAACCGACTCCACCTCCAATTCCAGCCCCTCCCGGTCCACAGACACCTCCTCCTGTTGCCCCTCAGTTTCCCTGAGGGGGCAGTGCCTCCTAATGTGTCCGGGTATCCAGCCTCTGTGCTGCCCAGGACTTCATTAATGATCTGGAGGATGGTGTGGACTGCACTCTCAGCAAGTTTGCAGATGACACTAAACTGGAAGGAGTGGTAGATACGCTGGAGGGTAGGGATAGGATACAGAGGGACCTAGACAAATTAAAGGATTGGGCCAAAAGAAACCTTGAGGTTCAACAATGACAAGTGCAGAGTCCTGCACTTAGGACGGAAGAATCCCATTCACTGTTACAGACTAGGGACCAAATGGCTAGGAAGCAGTTCTGCAGAAAAGGGCCTAGCTCCTTGGCAACAAGGGCACACTGTTGACTCATATCCAGCTTCTCATCCACCCATATTCCAGTGGACGAGAAGCTGGATATGAGTCAACAGTGTGCCCTTGTTGCCAAGAAGGCTAACGGCATTTTGGGCTGTATAAGTAGGGGCATAGCCAGCAGATCGAGGGACATGATCATTCCCCTCTATTCAACATTGGTGAGGCCTCATCTGGAGTTTTGGGCCCCACACTACAAGAAGGATATGGAAAAATTGGAAAGAGTCCAGCGGAGGGCAACAAAAATGATTAGGGGGCTGGAGCACATGACTTATGAGGAGAGGCTGAGGAAACTGGGATTGTTTAGTCTGCAGAAGAGAAGAATGAGGAGGGATTTGATAGCTGCTTTCAACTACCTGAAAGGGGGTTCCAAAGAGGATGGATCTAGACTGTTCTCAGTGGTACCAGATAACAGAACAAGAGTAATGGTCTCAAGTTGCAGTGGGGGAGGTTTAGGTTGGATATTAGGAAAAACTTTTTCACTAGGAGGGTGGTGAAGCACTGGAATGGGTTACCTAGGGAGGTGGTGGAATCTCCTTTCTTAGAGGTTTTTAAGGTCAGGCTTGAAAAAGCCCTGGCTGGGATGATTTAGTTGGGAATTGGTCCTGCTTTGAGCAGGGGGTTGGACTAGATGACCTCCTGAGGTCCCTTCCAACCCTGATATTCTATGAGTCTATGATTCTCGTGGTCCAGCCC
The DNA here is from genome assembly GCF_011386835.1 of Chrysemys picta bellii. Lineage (NCBI taxonomy): Eukaryota > Metazoa > Chordata > Testudines > Emydidae > Chrysemys > Chrysemys picta. Next base: position 49,383,878 of record NC_088797.1, read on the forward strand.
GGGTCCCGTCCCCTTGCCAGGACTGACGTGTACAGTCCGCGTTGGGCCTGGGCATGTCCACTGCACGTGGCCCCATCGCCCACAGGCCCAATAGGTCAGCAACTGCCGAGGTTTCCTCACCTGGTGGACTGTCTTGGGCAGTGGCACCCCGCCCCTACCCCAGTAGGGACAATCCCGTCTTAAATGCCCCGTCTGTCCGCAGGTGTGGCAAGCCCTGCGCCCTTCCACTGGCCTCCTGGCCTTGGTGCTCCGCTTCCCGTCCTGCTGTCGGTGGCTCCTCCAACACTCCCTCTGGAGGAGTTTCACCAAAGCCCGCTGCTCCCTCGCCAGCTGGGCCATCTGTCCATGGAGGGCCCATTGCAGCTCCCACGGTCCACTCTGGGTCTTCTGGCCCCCCTGCAGGTCATCAGCCCCCTTCCACCCGGGGGCTGACACCGGGGCCCACCCAGGGACAACACCTGGGATCTCCCCATAGAAAACCCCAGTGTACCCGGGATCCATCATCTCCTGGGTCACTCCACTGTCTCTGGGCAATAGTCCCACTGGCCTTGCCCTGGCCCCTTGTATCAGGGGTGGACCACTCATGCCCGCATTCTCCACCACTTGTAACCACACGGGACTCACCCCTGTGGCACCTCCTACTAGTACTTTCCTCAGCTTCCCAGGCAGTCAGGTCCTTCTCTCTCCATATAGCTAGAGAGAGTCTGTCAGCTCCTGGCTCACTGGCCTTTTATAGGGCCAGCTGTGGCCTGATTGGGGCATGGCCCAGCTGCGGCTGCTTCCCCAATCAGCAATCCTTTAGCTCGCAGCCCCAGCCCTCTCCCAGGGCTGGCTTTAACCCTTTGTGAGCCGGAGTGGGTGACCACCCCACTACAGTACCCCAGACCCCTTCAAGCTGCTCTCACCACGTACAACCCTGTCTGAGGACACCTCTCCACCCCGGCTGAGTATCTTCAGGGAAATCTGCAGCCAGAGTCTGATGCAGCTCTCTGGAAAATGGCCCCGGCCCCACAGCCTGCACAAGGGATGGGCAAACCAGGAGGGGTGCAGCAAAAGCCTCAGCTGATCCTGAGCCATGCTGGAGTTCAGCTCACTTTCTCCTGCTCATTTCCTTTCCCAGGAGCAGGGGCTCTGACGCACCATCAGAGGGTCTGTCCTGGCATGGCAGGGCCCTGATGCCAGCGCAGAGCAATTTCATTTGTCCAAAGTGCTGAACACGCACCCAGAGTGAGATGCCTGTTGTCACCCCCTTTGTACCGATGAGAAAACTGAGGCACAGAGAGTTAAAGCCCCGCTGGGAGCTAGTGGCCAGACTGGAATTAGAACTCAGGACCTCCCTAGCTCCAGGCCCTTGTTCAGGTCACTTCAGCATGAGATTTGGACAGTTTAGCTGAACCTGAAAGGTCCTTCTTCCCTATGGGTGCCCCTCTGAATGCCCTAGTCCTCTGAGCTTCTCCTGCCACTAGCAAACTACTGACAAGGTGAAACCCTGGCTGCGCTAGTGCAGGGAGAGGGTGTAGAAGTCTCTTCCCTGCCTGTAACAGCAGTCCAGGATTGCAAGCTGTCCAAGAGTCGCTAGGGAAGGAGGTTGGCCACCAACCACATACGTGGCACACCTGGCCCCAGTAGGGTGTGGTCAGACTCTCACGGGGTGTGGTCAAGCCCTCAGTCAGCTAGCGCATATGTTACCTTCCACACCATGCACTCACCTGGGATGCATATAGCACCCACTGCATCGTGCGTCCACCCTGTGCCTGCAGGCTGACTCTCATCACCAAGGCAAAGCCGGCACCACTCCCTGCCACCTTCCCAGTTTGGCTCATCCCGGTAAGGGCAGAAGTTTGCCCCCAGGTCACCAATCCTACATATTAATAAAACTGTCACACATGGCACACACCCCCGCCCCACTCCTTGTACTATACAGTATCCATGATTGTTTGGCAACAGGGTAAATTGAGTGGCACTAATTATATTGTAACTTTTTTATGGCTAACCAACAAACTGTAATTGTTATGTAGATACTCTCTATAGACAAGTAACCTCAGTGCTACTCTGGGCTATGACAGTGGATCACTTAGCTGCTAAATAACTATGTCGTTGTGACTGGAGCTGTGTACAGCGAGGAGCTAAAGAATTGTTATCCAGTAATTTCTCTGTAGAGTAGTTAAATACCAGCTAATTGCACTCTGCTTTTTGGCTGCAAAAAGGTGCAGCATCTATGGTGCTCAGTCTTGCAGAGGTAGAGCAATAGAGAGACTGTGTCACTGAATGTGGTCACTTGGATATGGACCCTGACCCTGACACCGCGCCGTCACGACGTACACTCCAATTACTGTGTCACCATGCACGCTTGCATCAAAGAGTTGGGACATTTATGACTAGCCTGGGCATCGTTTCATCTCTGTCCTCCTCCTCCCCTCCTGCTTGGAGGGTCTTGTGACTGGTCCGTGTGTCTGAGGCCTCGTGGGGAGGGTTCCCGCGTCAGCTCGAGTGCTCACTGACTTCCTGGGTGCCATCAGAGCTACAGCGCCAAGGAAATGACCGTGGTTCTTGGGATAGGGTTGTTTTTAATGAGGGTTGCCACAGGCTCTTTTCCTTCCTCCCTCTCCATCCCATCCCTGAGCCAATTCACCCAGCACCTGACAGGCCTTTTCAACCGCCCTAAAACCGCGAATCCCCCAACACCCATCAAAGAGGGTGTCAAACCCAAGTCCAACGTCAACTCCCAGGGAGCCTGGATGACATCTTGGAACCTGGCAGCTTTGCTGACACCTTAGCAGGGCTGGTGGAAGAACAAGTACCCTGGAAAACCTTCAGAAACACTGAGCCCCCGCCATTCCTATGGAGATCAATGGAATTTCTCACCACCTTGGCAAAGCAGGCCTGAGGCATGTGGGGCCGGAGACATATTGGTGCAGCAGGAGGGTCCTGAGATCCAGCATGGCAAGACCTCCCTGGTGTTGCTACACAATCAGTAAAGCCAGCTGATGGGTTTCCAGTGAGGCAATAGTAGCTCATGGTGTCACCAGCCTCCAGCACCCAGGAGTTAAAGCAATAATTGATTCTGTAGTGACTGAGATCTGGGAAGCAGCTTAGCCGTTCACAAATTGCCACGGCGTCTAGGAGGAGGCAAGCACTTTCTTTCTTTCTATAATGGGAAAGGGGGTGGGGGGGAATAGCTAGTCCCTCAGAGGCACTGCCCTCTGCCTTGCATAGCTCCCACAGCCCCATTTACCGTTTCTGTCACCTTTCCCTTCCCCACCCTCTCCCGATGTCTCCCTGCCTTTGATCGATTGCAACCGACAAAACACACCTGCGAGAAATAAATTACATGCTTCCCTTGCCATTTCCCCCACGCCAGCTTTGACGGATGGTTTTCTTCGTGGGAGATGTTCATTGTGGTGACAACGGGCGTTGGCGTGAGAGGCAAAGGGGAGGCTGGGACTTGGGGCTGGCCGAGGGAGATGTACAGCTGCATCATCCTAACTAGCTCAGGAGATTTTTGTGGCTCTGCAGTGGGTGCTCTGGGATCAGACTGGCTTCCAGGCAGGAAGAGCTCTGGCTTCCCGAGGGCAGAGCAGGATCTAGTTAATAGGATACATGTGGCTTCAGGTAGTCGTTCTGACGACTGGAGTAAGGTACTAGCCATAGGGCGTATGGGGCTCACAGTCTGGCTTATCCCTGCCACCAGATGGGACACAGAACAGTTTGGAGCAACGGGGACATTTTATCTGCCATGAGTCAGAGGAAATTGTCTCCTAGTCTCCACGCCCTCCCAGGGGGCATTAGGGGTCGGTTGAGAGTCCCCTCGTTTTTCAGGCCTGTAGATGCCTCAAAAAAACATCTCATTCAGGTTCTCCCCATTGCGGGGAAAGAGCAGACTTTGGAGACTCCTCCACAGACCTGACATTAGGGCAGGCACCGCGGTCTAGTGCTTCGGACCTGGGATGGCTGCAGGCAGGGAGAGCGCCCCTTGGGAAGGGACAGAGGCTGGTGAAGGACGACTTGCAGGAGAGAGGCAGGTGCGGGAGGGGGTTTGAGGTGCTGGGTGCGGGAGTGGGTGCTGGGTGCGGGCTCTGGGCTGGGACAGAGGGTTGGGGTACAGAAGGGGGTGTGGAGCTAAGATGGGGATGAGGAGTTTGGGGTGCAGCAGGCAAGCTGCCCTGGGACGGGGGGCCAGAGAGGAGGACTCCCCTCAGCCCTCTCCCCATCGGCAACAGCGAGCTCGGGGTGAGGGGAGGGCCCCGGCACGGCCCCCCTGGCACAACACTCACACAAGCCCCCCAGGCTGCTGCTCAGGAGGTCCAGCCAGGATACGCCCCCACCTGGAGTTGCCTGCCGGGGGTAGGGACTGCCACTGGTGCGGCAGCCTCCTCAGCCTTCCCCCAGCGTCACTCCCTTGTAGCCTGCAGCGCCGTGGCTGGCAAGGGAGCGCAGCGCAGAACTGCAGCGGGCAGCAACCCACTGCCCAGGGCAGGTGGGGATGCTCAGGGGAGAGGCACGCGAGGGCAGCAAGTGGGGCCGAAGAAGAGACCCAGCCCTAAACATTAGTGAGCCAGGCGCCCGGGCCCTGAATTTGCTGAAGCCCAGGCACTATGGGCCATACAACTCGCTGCCCCTGGGGCCCTGTCCCATCCCAGGCTGTCGCACCGGGATGTGTTCGGTGGCATCACATCTCTTAGAGGCTATGGGGGGATAACACAAGGGTCCTAGATGTTCAGATTCATCTGGGAAGCTCAGCTCATGCCGGAGAGCAGAGCAGAGGCCTTGACAAAAGTCACAGAGGAAACTGCGACTTCTTGCGTGTTGGCAATTGCAGCAAACTCTGTGGCTGTGAAGCTACTAGGGGCCAGTTTGCCCCAGCAGCCAAGATATATGATGTTCCTGTCAGCCAAAAGGTGACCAGGATGTAATAGTGACCTTCCTGAGGACACCTCTTCAGCCGTCACCACTGGAGCTCTGGGGAGCTAACCAGGCAGCCAGATGTCTGATGGCAGGCAGGGCAGGCTGGGTGGTTCTCTAGACAGCTGTGCTCCCAGGTGATCAAGACCTCTCTCCCATTCTGGGGAAGCCCATTCTCTGGGATGACTGAAGAAGCAGCATGTCTGGAGCCAAGACTCAATTGCCCCCAGAGCCGAAGATCTATCATCCAGTTGTCAGTATCACCAGCCAACGTGGCTGCAGGCCTGGGGCTCATTAAAACTAGTCCAGCTTGGCAGATCGACGGCTTCCGCTTCCCATCACCCCCCTTATGTCCAAGAGGGGCAGTACATGAATAAGGCATGATCCACTGTAGCCCAGGGAAAGGCTCCCCACAGTGAGCCCTCAGGGGGCACGGATGGCGTCCATAGAGTGTGATCCTGCAAGGTGCTGAGCACTCTGGTGCTGCTCCAGCAAAGCAGCCATCCTAGGTGCCCGCCATGACATTCATATCTAAGCACCTCACATTCTTTAACGTATTAGTCCTCACAACAGCTCTGTGAGGCAGGGCAAGGCTGTTAGCCCCATTGCACTGAAAAGTACCGGGATGCCCTCTAAAGATTCACCCACCAGAAGGCAAAGAACGAAATCAGTGCTCACTATTATTATTCCTTACAATCTCCTGATTTTTAAGCCAATTTTGTGGGGGGCAGGGTTTGGAGGCTTGACCCCTGATTTTTAACCTCTTGGGGTTGGCAGTATGGGATTTGTTCCCAGTCTTTCCTCTCCAGGGGTTTATAATAATAAAAAAACATAATTAGCGCTTCTCAAACAGTTTTGCAGACATTGTCCCCGATTCTAGACCCTGCTGTGTGCTGCAAAGCAGTCATGAAGACTCAGCTCCCAGAGCATCCGCAGGGGGCTGTTTGGAATACAAGACGAATGGCGCCAGCATGCCCTGGGAGGTTTTGCAAACTGATCAGTCCTCAGTGCTCCCCACAGGCCCCCAGCACAGCTCAGATCCTCAGGTGTCTAGACTGAGAAATGTGCCTCCTGTCCCGGCCTTAATATCTTTATGGAGGATTGGCAGCAGTTGCTGACCCCAGCTACTTCCCTCCTCGGTACGATCTGCTCCCAGGACAAGTGATGATCTCTCCCTGGACAGCATCCATTATTGTTACTGATTGATTCATATAGCACCAGGAGCCTGTCAGATGCTTAACAGGCAAGCGTGAAGCCTGCTGTGCCGCATGTAAATGAGGGAGAGGGTACAGCAGCAGAAACAAAATGACTGAGTGGTGAGGCGGGCAGGCTTCCCATAAGAGCCACCATGTTTTTTTCCCTTCTAAATGAGTCAGTGTGTGCCTGCAGGGAGGACAAGGGTGTATGTACAAGCCTTGGGAAAGAGGCTGGTTAGGAGGGACCTGAACGAAGGGAGAGATGGCCCATCAGACTCCCAGGGAGAGGTCAGAAACAGTCTCTGATGTTGGGAAGTCAGCCTGCGTGACCTTAGGGACCTGCTTTTCATTGATGTCTGTTGGAGTCGAGGGGTGCTCTGCACCTCTGAGAATTAAGTCCAGGGAGATGCCAGCAGGTTGCCCAAAAACACGTGGCTCCCAAAATTAGAAGCCACCTTTGCAAATGCATCCCTTATCGTCTCACGTGCCATCCCACTCGGCCTCTTCCTGAGGCTGCCGCAAGCCACTGAAAGCCTCTGGCGTTGGTGGAAGGCAGGGCTGGAGCAGCTTGCGAAGCATGGGACCAAAGGGCTGGGGCAGAGCAGAGACGAGCCAGGCCAGCTTGAAGAGGATGTGCTCTGCACAAGCTTTTCTCTTAGGGTTGGGGAAACAAACTGGCAGTTGTTGGACTTGTTTTTCCAAAGGAGAGCAACAAAATCTGCTCAGTCTACAGCAAGGGAGAGTTAGGTTCAATATTAGGAAAAACTGTCTAACTCTAAGGATAGCTAAGCTCTACAACAGGCCTCCTAGGGAGGTTGTGGAATCCCTGTCTTAGCAAGCTTGTAAAAACAGGTGAGACAGGCACTTGTCAGAGATAGTCTATCCTCAGGCCCCAAGCACAGCTCAGATCCTCAGGTGTCTAGACTGTGAAATGTGCCTCCTGTCCTGGCCTTAATATCTTTATGGAGGATTAGCTGCAGCTGCTGACCCCAGCTACTTCCATTCTCAGCATGATCTGCTCCCAGGACAAGCGATGATCTCTCCTTGGACAGCATCCATTATTACTGATTGATTTATATAGCACCAAGAGCATGCCAGGTTTACGTGGTCCTGCCTCAGCGCAGGGGCCAGACTCGATGACTTCTCAAGGTCCCTTCTGGCCCGATGTTTCCAGGATTCTACAAGCTGACCTGTGCAGCCACCTCCAATGAACGATGTCTTGTAGCAACATTGTGAAGTCATCACAACTGACGTTGCATAGGTCCGTACCCTGCCCTGATCACACCCAGCGAGACAGCCGGCTGCTTTCTCGGCCCATTGGCCTAGCCTAGCAGGAGTCAGGAGCTATAATTGCTCTTTGTCCCACATGCCCTCTCTCTGGCAGGAAAGTAATGAGTGTAACCTGGCTATTTTTGCTGGATCCCTGCCTCCCTATTGAACGTTCTGTATTTCCAGCAATCTGTGAGCCCCTGCTCTGTCCATCCTCTCACCACTACTCCCTGAAGGGAGGTCAGGCCTCTCCGTGCTGAAGCACAATGCAGGACATTTGCTTAAGTGGGTCTGCCACCTTGTGATAAGGCACTCGAATGTCCTGCAGAAATCCTACCCAGAGATGCTCAGGGAAATCACAGCTTTCTCCATGGACAGATACATTCTGCTCTTGGTTACACTGGTGTAAATGTCATCTAACTCCACCCAAATCCATGCAGTTCTTCCAGAATTTACACCATCATAACTGAGAGCCAAATTTGGCTGTGTGATTAATTGGGCCCTGACTTTCAGCAAATGGGGAATGAATCCCACTTCTTTCTAGACATCCATTTCTCACTTGGGGGGATAGTTCCTACCGGTTCTCACTCCTTTTCTTCCTCCTTCCCCTGTCCCGGTCAGGAGCTGAGATGATTTTCCAGTCCCAGAAGAAGTCAGGGGGTGTGGAGGAAATGGGCAGGAAATGCTTTTTTGTGGCCTTGAGCATGAGCTCACAGCTCTATTTGGCGTGTGTGAACGGCTGGTAGGGTAACTAGACAGCATCAGGTTAGGAATCACCAGGCTGATCCTGGCCCCCTCACTGACCCTTTTATGCCCCTTCCGGCAACACAGGGGGGATGGGGAGCTGCCCTGACAGCGCAGCTGGGGATTCTCCAGGGGTGGGCGCACATCTGGCCTCCCTACAGCATAAAGCGTACTCCAGGGGCAAGAGCACACTGCGCTCTGAAAACCCTGTGCCAGCAGAGGACAGTACGCCGACTCCTCCCTCCTCCAGCACATCTGAGGGTCTGGCCCAATAGATTGTTAAGAGACCCATTTTCTATCTGTCTCAGGTAGTTATACAGCCCCTGTCACCAGCACCTCACACCCCGTCTGAGCACATCACAATCTCCAGTGTATCCTCTCACATCCCTGGGAGGCAGGATAGGGTAATTGTCCCCATTGTACAGATGGGAAACTGAGGCACAGAAAGACTTTCCCAACATCATACAGTGTGTCTGTGGCTGAGCAGGGAACTGAACACAGGCCTAGCCACTGGGGCATCCTGCCTGTGTGACCCTGGTTGCTAATAACCCATCAGACTAAATCTGAAAGCTTTTTCAGACTCTGAGTAACATCTGGGCTGTCTTCAGCTCCCCACACAAGTGCTGCTGCGTTTGCATCATGTTTTTTGTGTGCTTTTCACTCAGCTTGGAGCAATGAAAATAGGCTAGTCAGGTTCACTTCCTGGTTCTCCTGCATTAGCCCAGTACTGCCCTGTCTGGGTCACAAGGGCCATGTTCAGTTTTAAGGAAGCTGTTTTTTTACTGGACTGTTTGTTTAAGATGGGAACATTTCTAGTCGTCTTAGCTGATAAGTCTTGTTTTTACTAAACCTAAATTTTAGAGTCTAAAATGTTCCTGCCAGTGTCCCATTAAATAAGAGTGTTATGGGCTGAAAGCAGTATGATAAGCAAGATGTGATTCCAGGCTCTTTGGAAATTACTGGTTTCTAGGAAGGTGATTATAGTGTTTTATTTATTGCCCTTTTATTCTCCTGCTCATTTTCTATCACATTTATCAAAACAGAAGCAGAATGAGCACGTCTGTCAGATTGACAATGGGAATTTTGCAGTGGAGATGCAGTGGGGTGGATTGCTGGATTGGTTTGTTATGATACTGGCCAGAATTTTCCATATCTAGGCTCCTACATAAAAGTGACCTTGTTTTCAGAAGTACCAAGTTACTGCAGCTGTTGTTGAAATCATTCAGAACTGCTGTGTCCAGCACCTCAGAAATCAGCCTATTTAGGAGCCTAATTATTGATTTAAGAGTCTAACTTCAGGCACCTGGGTTTGAAAGTGTTGCCCATTGTTTTCACCTCTAGGTCACAGGTTTTACTTTGTCCTAAATCCAGGTGCCTCAAGTCACTGCCAGCTGACCACCGCTTGGTGGCCTGTGTGAAATGAGTTTGTGATCTCAGTGCAGCTCTCAGGGCTGGATCCAAGGCCCACGGAAGTCAGTGGAAGGACTCCCATTGGGCTTTGGATTAGACACTCATCCGCCCCCCCAGTGACTAGGTATCCACAAAACACACAACCCCCCTATCGTAACTAGCACTAATTGCCCCACACCCCTTGTTGACAATCTCACAAAGGGGATAAGATGCAAATTTGCCCGAAGACTGAGCTGTCTAGAGGGGATTGCTGCCCGGCAGGCATTCTCCAGCAGAAGTTCACAGACCAGCTTCCTTGGGAAGGTCCCAGTGTTCCTTTATTACACGACTGTATTCTATAGCCATGGGCCAGATCTGCAGGGCACCACAGCACTGCTTGACCCGGCTTCTCTGCCGCCTGCTGCTTGACTAGGCAAGGCTCCTCTCATCTCCCCATCTCTGCCAGCCACAAGCTGTTACTCTCTAGCTCCCAGCTCTGCCCAGGCCTGCAGGGGAGGATGCAGATTTTAAGCCCAGCTCTTGAAGTTGTTGTGGAAACATTCTCCTGGGTCCTGCAGTACGAGATGCCCCCTGTTTCTATCCGGGATGGATTTTTGACTCTCTGGCACGTGTTCCTTTTATTGGGCTAGATTTTTGTCATTACAGGCAGCGTATTGGCACTTACGCTGATACAGATCCATCCCAGCCACGCCAGGTACAACGGCAGGCGAAATTATTTTTAGCACAACAGGGACTGTGAGCTGCTAGGTGTCCCATGGAGAAGCTCCATAAGTTATGAGTGCTGAGCAGTGTCGGGAGCTGTGATTTGTAACCCACTAAACATTTGTCATGGGGAAGGCGAGTCTTTGGTTCTCCTCCTGCCTCCTCTCCCAAGCCGGTTGCCTTTCAGTTGGGGATTACAGCGTCGCTGCTGCAGTTCCCCCTCCACTCCTCCAACATGCTGTGACGCTCGGTCCCTTTCTCTCTTTCTTCCTAGTTTAATGAGAAGGCAAAACCTGTGTCCTGCTTCAAGCACCTGGTCCAGGCCAACATCCGCAACAAGAAAGTCTTCAAGGAAGACGTGCAGGAGATGGTGGCCAAGGGGACGACCGACTACAAAGCCGGCTTTGAGTATGCCTTTGACCAGCTGCAAAACGTAAGCCTGGGACTCAGACCCGGGGCCTTGTGGAAGGGGGGCTTTAGTACTCAAACACAGGGGCTTCCAAAGGACAAAATCCCAGGTAGTTCCAGGACTCAGACTCTCGGGTTTTTGGGGTGGGGGCTCCAGGATCCTGACTGCAGGCTTCCAGGTGAAATGCTGGGCCTCCGAGCAGGAGACCAGGACTATTCACTGCCCGATGACTCTCCAGCTCATGAGCCTGGGGACTGTGTTCAATCAGCCGTTTGCAAGAGGCTACCCCCATCCTGTGACTCTGTGAACGTCTCTCCTCTTCAGCCTAGTTCCTTGCTGTTATCATTTATTATTTTTATTATCATAACCCGTAGGAGCCCCCATCATCACCAGGACTCCGTTGTGCTAGGCACTATACAAACACAGAACAGAAAGACAGTCCCTGCCCCAAAGAGCTTCCATTCTAATGCTATGGCTACACTGCACATCGGCGTGTAGGATATGCATAGCTACGCACCACAGTGAAAGAAACAGGCTGCGTCTACACTGTGGTGTGTAGCTACACGGGTCAGTGAAAGGCTTTGGCGGGGGAGACAGTGGGGAAAGCCTGAGCTTTTGGTCGCTGCCTCCCTTCCGCCAGTGTGTTTCCCCATTGCTGGAGTCTTTCCCAGGCAGTGGGGTAAGGGTCAAGTGGTGGGGAGACAGCAGAACACAACGCTGCTAAAAACAGCAGTGTAGATGGGAGGCACTGCATGGGCGAGTATCCTCACACCCTGCAGGCATGTCTTTACTCACCTACGAGGTGCTTCACCATCTACACTGCTATTCATACTCATACTAGGTATATACACTACACGCCACCGAAAGAAGCATGCTATGTCGACATACTCTAAGTATAAGACAAGAGACACCAGCTGGATCCGACACATGAGGAAGCACAAGGAAATCAGGAGACAATGCTGTCAAAACATATCTTTTGGAAACAGGAGATTCTCCCATGGCCTCTGCCTGGCAGCTGGATACGCTCTAGCCTTGTAGGGAAGCCTCCAGTTTCCCTCTCAGAGTCTCAGGTCAGCCCTTTCTTTCTGAGCCTCCATGTCTTCGATGGGATCCTCTTCCAAAATCCATTAGCAATGGGCTGGAGCCCATAGGTCCAAGCAGCTGCCAAGCCATGGGGACATCCGTGTGGGTCCCAGCCTGGACCTTTGCTCTGTAACATGGCTGATCCTTCCTCGGTACAGAGCTCTTCAGTCCCTCAGGCCCCTCACACCCCAGCCGCCAGCGATCAGCTTTTCAGTCACTAACAGGCAGTCCTTTTCACCATTCCCTTCAGTGTCCCACACAGTGTGTGCCTTGAATTGCATGGTGTTCCCTTCACAGATGCCCACCTCAGGGCTCTCAACCAGCATCACATGCAGCTGCTAAGCGTTGTGTGAGGCCATCAGCAGCGCCCAGGCTGGAAAAGCACAGCTCAGCCTGTCCCGGGGCAGGGATCTGCTGGCAGGACCTGCCTGTGTTATTGCTGCAGCCCTGGCCAGATCAATGGAGAGTCTCAGGGACTGGAATTTCAGTTTTCACAGGAACTGCTGCCTCTTACATTTCATTAAAAAGTTCGCAGGGCCAGCGTGAGAGGGCTCAGCTCAGACAGGCCGCCAAGGCGATGGGCCAGATAAAGATGAATGGCCCTATTAATCACTGAGCAGTAATAGTCACAACATAATTTTTGTCCAGACAGCCCCCACCCCCAGTTCACCTCCACCACCTTCATCCCTGGAGAATCAGGCAGGGAAAACAGATTTGTCATGGCCAACATGGTGAGCCAGGGCTGAGTCCTGCATAGAGACAGAGAAATCTGTATACACACACCCTGCTGCACTCACACACGCATGTACACACTCACTGCTGTACACACACAAACGCACACCCTGCTGTACTCACACACGCATGTACACACTCACTGCTGTACACACACACACACACACACCCTGCAGTACTCACACACACATGTACACACTCACTGCTGCACACACACACGCACACCCTGCTGCACTCACACATGCCTGTACACACTGCTGTACACACACACGCACACCCTGCTGTACTCACACACGCATGTACACCCTCACTGCTGTACACACACACAACCTGCTGTACTCACACACACATGCACACATTGCTGTGCACATGCACGCACGCACACACACTGCTGTACACACACACCCACACACACCCTGCTGTACTCACATGCACACACTGTGGTACACATGCACACACACACTGCAGTACACACATGCATGCACACTGTTGTGGACGCAAACACACAGGCACACACATCTCTGTTTGCAAGTGGAAACGCACAGGCCGGCTTGCAGCTCTGGGCACCCACATGGATTCCAAACCCACCCTGGAGAGACAGTGAGATGCAGCCAAACCTGACAAGGGAGTTAGGTAGATTTGGGGTTTGTCACCATCTGAGCAGCAGGAGAGACAGGTGTATAGGAGAGGAATTACCAATGGCTGCCCTAGTGCTCCCTGCTGCCCCAGCCTCTCCCAGCAGAGGGCGCTGTGGGGAGTGGGGGCAGGAGTCCGGGCCATGGGGGGAGCTCCCAGCTACTCCAGCCCAAGCCTCTCCCAGCAGGAGGTGCTGTGGGGAGGAGACAGGACCAGCTACTCCAGCCCCAACCTCTCCCACTGTCCGTTGTGTGCCCAGCTGAGAGTTCTTCCAGTTGCATGTTGCTCTTTTCTCCCTGTCTGGGCAGGTCCTGTGGTGCAAGCATGGCTCTCTGTCTCCTGCTGGCCCCTCTAGTTTCCTGACAGCTTCCTTTCGCTCATTCCAGGCAGAGGCAGAATTACCCTGGGCTGCCCAGCAGCAAGCACTGGGGGGTCCTCAATGGTTCTCATTGCCGGGTCATGGCATCGTCAGAGCAGAGCTGGCTGTGGCCCCTTCTGCTTCCCATTCCCTTCCCTTCCAGAGCCCAAAGTGCCCGGGCTAGGTCTGGGAGGGGAAATTCGGTCTGAATCTCAGGCCGTGGCTACACTCAAAACTTCAAAGCTCTGCTGGGGGAGCGCTCCTGCAGCAGCACTTTGAAGTGCGAGTGTGGTTGCGGTGCCAGCTGTACTCACACACACATGCACACACATGCTGCAGGTACTCCACCTCCACGAGGGGATTAGCTCCCAGTGCTGGGAGCGGGGCTCCCAGCGCTGGGGCACTGTTTACACTGACGCTTTACAGCGCTGTAACTTGCTGCGCTCAGGGGGGTGTTTTTCCACACCCCTGAGCGAGAAAGTTGCAGCGCTGTAAACCGCCAGTGTAGCCATAGCCTCAGAGGAGACTTCTGGGGGCCTCCTCTCCTCATGAGAGCAGCGGACGCCCCATGGCTTGGCTCATTTCAGACCAGGCTGGAGAACGGGGAGCACGACTTTGCTGGCCAAGGGGAATCAGCCAGATAACCGCCTAGGTCCTTCCTGGCTTCAGTGAATAGGAAGGAAGTTGCAGCAGGTGTAATGGCCTGAGTGGGATGATACTGCGACTGATGCTATTCATAACCAGGGCTGCTTCTTGACAGGAACTTCTGAGCTCTTCATCCCTCCTGCCCTGAGAATGGGGGCATGTTATATGGATGTATTGTTCTCACTCTTAGAAATGTATAGGCACCCACACATACAATACAAAAACAATTTGGTAGGCACCTCGGAGGACACGGTGGTTACTATTCCGGGCATAGTGGCCTCCCAGAATGTCAGAGTGACCGTTGGGATAAAACTCACACCCTCTGTGCTCCAAACACACTATCTGAGCCAAAGGAGAATCCCCCATAGATGTCAGCAGTATAGGGCATATGACACATGGTGGAGTCATTCTGATCCCATCCAGCAGCAGACAGTGGGGCACAATACCCCAGCCAGTTTGTTGCTGTGTATAATAGACACACACACACACACACTGTATACAACCTTTATTAGCAAAAGCCCGTGCATTGGTTTAACCCAGGAGCATGACAGAGGCAATCTATGTGCTCTGTCCCTTCCAGGGCCTGCCCTCACTCTGTTTTTTCCTCTTGGTTGCAGTCCAACATCACGCGAGCCAACTGCAATAAGATGATCATGATGTTCACGGATGGCGGGGAAGACCGGGTCCAGGATGTGTTTGAGAGGTACAACTGGCCCAATAAAACGGTGAGTGCTCTGGTATTAGACACACCAATCCCCTGCTGACATGGTCCTGGTTCTAGTGCAGCCCATGAGCACTGCCCATGCTCCAACAGGTGGTATATGCGTTCGCTTCTTACCCCAGAATGACCAGACTGCTGTGTGCTGTGCATTTGTTTCTTGGGCTCTACTCCTAGCCTCTCCCTGCCGGAGGCACTGTGAGGAATTGAGTAGGAGCGTTGGCTCTTGGAAGACGCCCAGCTATTCCACTTTCCAGCCTTTCCCAGCTGGAGGTGCTGTGGGGAGTGGGGCAGGAGCACTGGCTGTGGGGGAGCTGTGGGAGGAGCTCCCAGCTACTCCAGCTCCAGCCTCTCCCAGCAGGGGGTGCTGTGGGGAGAGGGCAGGAGTGCTGGCTGTAGGGGATCTCCCAGCTACGCCAGCCCAGCCTCTCCCAACAGGGGGTGCTGTAGGGAATGCTACAAGAGCCAGCAGCCACTGTAGCTAGGCAGGGATGCAGGTCCGAGGTTTCCATCACAGCCCTTTATGGTGCTGCATTTAAAACAGGGGTGGGCAAACTTTTTGGCCCAAGGGCCACATCAGGGTTGCGCAACTGTATGGAGGGCCTGGTAGGGAAGGCTGTGCCTCCAAACAGCCTGGCCCCTGCCCCCCATCCACCCCCTCCCACTTCCCACTCCTTGACTGCCCCCCTCAGAACTCCCAACCCATCCAACCTCCCCTGCTCCTTGTCCCCTGACCGCCCCCTCCCGGGACCCCTGCCCCCTATCCAACCCCCCTATTCCCTGTCCCCTGACTGCCCCGACCCCTATCCACACCCCCGCCCCCTGACAATCCCCCCAGGACTCCCATCCCCTATCCAACCGCCCTCTGCTCCTCGTCTCCTGACCACGCCCTCCCGGGACCCCCCGCCCCTAACTGCCCCCCGGGATCCCACCCCCTTATCCAACCTCCCCTGCTCCCTGTCCCTTTACTGCCCTCCCGACCCCTATCCACATCCCCGCCCCCTGACAGGTCCCCTGGGACTCCCACTCCCAACCCTCCCTCTTCCCCATCCCCTGACCAACCGCCCAAGAACCTCTGCTCCATCCAACCGCCCCCTCCTCCCTGACTGCCCCTCAGGATCCCCCTCTCCCTTATCCAACCCCCCCACTCCCCACCCCCTTACCAGCAGCAGGAGCTCGCAGCCGTGACACCCAGCCAGAGCCAGCTGTGCTCCCCATGCTGCTCAGCGGGAGGGGCAGGCCAGAGCACTGCCAGCAAGCAGCATGGCTGGGGGGGGAGGGACCAGGGACTAGGGTCCCCGGCCGGGAGCTCAGGGGCCAGGCAGGACGGTCCCGCGGGCCCCGCCAGCTGTAGTTTGCCCGTTTCTGATTTAAAAGCTGATATTAAATGTCCATTTTCAGTGTATTCTGCAGTTTCCAGGCGAGTGCGAGTCATTTCTGTCTCCCTCTGGACCCCAAGAAGGTTGATCAGAGCGGCTGACTGAGGGCCTATATCCTGCCCTAGTTAACATTTACATACCTACAGACTTTCACTCTCTTCAGGTCTGCAATGAAGGGTCCAGTGAGATAACAGGCAGGCTGATAAGCCAAAAGCTTCCCCTTGGGTGGAGGCAAGATGTGTGTGAATTGCATTAGCAGGGCTGGGGGCAGGGAAACCTCCTCCTGGCTTTTAAGAGCAGAGCCCACAATTCAGACTTACACACACTCTCTCTCTCTCTCCAACACTCACTGAGGAGCACATTGGCTAACGAGCTGCTGTTCCACTGCCTGGAGAAAAGGGTCCCATCATGGGGTACTGGACACATGTGGCCTTGGATCCATTTTTGTAAGGAATAATCTAAGGTTTGCAGCTAAGGATCCACCGAGCTGTACTGGTCCTACTACTGTGACAGGCACACGCTGCTTCCTGTTAAGCATTCTGGGTAATGTAATCTATTAGAAACAACAAGGAGTCTGGTGGCACCTTAAAGACTAACAGATTTATTTGGGCATAAGCTTTCGTGGGTGAAAAACCAGCTACGAAAGCTTATGCCCAAATAAATCTGTTAGTCTTTAAGGTGCCACCAGACTCCTCATTGTTTTTGTGGATACAGACTAACACAGCTGCCCCTCTGATACTTGGTAGTCTATCAGGCCTTTCTTCTACTAAGAAGTGTTGTATTTAGAGCTACCACTAGAGGGCACTCCAAACAGTATAGCCCAGAGCCCTGCCCAGGTGACCATCCCATGCAGCCCAGCTGATTGCAGTGGGTTGCACAGGGGATAGGTGAAGGCAGGATTTGATGCTGTGTGCACCTATTGCTACGTTACGCGTGTGTAAGGAAAGCCCGGATTAAAGGGTGCTGGTCTGGCAGGTGGGGACTGTCATGGTCCCAGCAGGTCCCCCCTGAGCAGTGATCCCACTGAGGTGGGAGTGGGAAAAGCAGCCTTTGGATTCAAGCTCGCTGAAGACCAAAAGTCAGCCCCGTGCAAGGGAAGTTTGGTGACCTGTGTGAAATGAGTGCTCTATTCTCAGCCCACTGCGAGTATCCATAGCACAAAAGCCACTGCCACCCCAACATTAGTCAGGTTACAGTCTCAAGTGAGAGGCTAAGGGCCATGGCGACGGAGGGCCGGTTTGGACTCGGAATTTGCCAGGATTCCAGCCACCAGAGCAGACCCCTAGTATGTGCAGGGGAAGCCGTGATTTGCACTGGGTTCTGAAAACAAAGTGTGATCCACTGATGCAAATTGCAGTGAATCCCATCTCGCTGCAGCTGCACAAGTGGTGGGACCAGAGCAAGCCTGCAGGGTACCCAAGGCCTGAGCTCTCCTTCGAGCTGGAGCCCTCCAGAGGCACAACGGAGGGGAAGCTTGCACAGGCACTGCCTTGTGCTGTCCCTTGTGCATAGACACAAGGGCTGAGTCCCCAAGGGCACTGAGCCAAATGTGGAGCTGCTGCAGCCCAGCTCTGACCTCAGGGAAGTCTTGTGAGCTATGGAGAGACCTGGCCTTTCCATCCTCTTCAGAGGAAAGGGGATGGACAAAAGGTTGGGGATGCAAGGGATGGGCCCGCCAGTGAATGGGTCGTGCCTGTGTAGCACGAGACAGAGATCTAGTGCACCAAGCCGCAAGCAGCTAGGGACAGAAGAGCAGGCAAAGAAATACCCGGGAAATGCAATGGGGTTTCTCCCTGGAAGCGACATGCTGTGAATGAGCCAGCGAGTTGGGCAGAGGTGGTATCACGAGTAGGGGATTGAGCATGAGTCGGGAAAGGTGGGTAAGAAGCTCTGCAAGGGGGCTGGGAGTGAGTCTCTGGAGCTGCTTGGCCCTGCACCAGCTCATCACAAGGAAAGGGGAAACAATCACCAGCTTTATCACCAGATTCCACCTCATTTGATGGGCTATTACATCTGCCCTTCCTGCCCGCCTGCTCCCACACTGAGCCACTGCCCTTGTAATGGGGAGGCTCACGTGCCAGGGCTGTTTTATTACCTGTGCTGAAGTGCCATAGAAGGAAATGGGCAGAGCTCCCTTGCCCGGGCTGTTGGCACTCAGAGGGAGGTGTCACAGGAGAGCCGGGCTGGGAGGGAGGGGAATGGGAACACCTCGGTGTCTCCCAATCCCATCAGCGGGGAGTGCTCTCAAGGGGCTGTGGGACTGTGGGAGAGGAGTCCCCAGGAGGCAGGAGGGTTGTGCCTAGATGGCTCCTTTTTCTGCCAGTCTATTGGCAGCAGGTCACTGCACTGTGGCCCCCATCCATCCCCCCAGTAACTCGGCAAAGGGGAGTGAAGAGTCCTCTCCAGCCCAGACCGTGCAGCAGGAGTGGAACTGCTCCACATTCATTAGTCCAGCCTCCATGGGCCGAGCATCCCTTCAATTGCTGGGGAGGACTGGAGGGTCAGCCAAGCAGCAAGTCCTCCAGCCCGACCCAGCCCCTTGTCAGCCCTGTCCTCTCAGAGCTGGGCCACATGGGGTGAATGAGAGAGAAGCACAGAAATGTAGGGCTGGAGGAAGTCTCGAATCCAGCCCCCTGGGCTGTGGCAGGACCAGGTCAGCCTAGACTAGCTCTGACAGTGTTTGTCCAACCTAGTCTTAAAACTCTCCAGTAATGGGGATTTTTCCACAACTCCCTTGGAGGCCTGTTCCAGAGCTGAACTATCCTGAGAGTTAGACAGTTTTTCCTAATATCGAACCTAAATCGCCCTTGCTGCAGATTAAGCCCATTGCTTCTTGTCCTACTGTCAGTGGGTGTGTAGGCAACAATTAATCACCATCTTCTTTGTAATAACACTTAACATATTTGAAGACTGTTATCAGGTCCCCCCCCCCCAGTCTTCTTATCTCAAGACTAAACACCCCATTTTTTTAGTCTTTCCTCACAGATCAGGTTTTCTAAACCTTTGATCATTTTTGCTGCTCTTCTCTAGAGTCTCTCCAGTTTGTCCTCATCTTTCCCAAAGTGTGGCACCCAGAACTGGACCCAGCACTTCAGCTGGGGCCTCAACAGTGCCAAGCAGAGCAGAACAATGACCTCCTGTGTCTTACATGCGACACTCCTGTTAATACACCCCAGAATGATATTACCTTTTTTGCAACTGCATCACATTGTTGACTCATATTCCATTTGATCCACTCTAACCCCCAGATCCTTTTCAGCAGCACGGCCACCTAGCCAGTTAGTCCCCATTGTGTAGTTGTCCACTTGATTTTTTTCTTCCTAAGTGCCGTATGTTGCGCTTGTCTTTACTGAATTTCGTCTCGTTGATTTTAGACCAATTCTTCAATTTGTCAAGGTTGTTTTGAATTCTAATCCTGTCCGCCAAAATGCTGCCAACCAATCCCAGCTTCGTGTTCCCTGCATATTTTGTAAGCACACTCTCCACTCCATCATCCAAGTCATTAATGAAAATATTGAATTGTAATGGATCCGAGACCAGCCCCTGCAGGACCCCACTAAATTCATCCTCACAGTCTGACAGCAAATCATTGATAACTACACTTGGAGTACGGTCTTTCAGCCAGTTTTGCACCCACTTCATAGTAATTTAATCTAGACCAAGAGAGAGTGTTGCATGCTGGGTGCTGTAGTCTACAGCTGCTGCTTGGCTCAAAGAGCTGTCTAGATCAGGTGGAAGTCAAACATTTTCCTCCCCCCACCCGTGCGTTTACTGCAAAAGTAAGAGTAATAAGTGTCTCGATAATAACAATGCTAAGCTGATTCGAACGGGGTGCTTTGAGGGATTGACAGAAAATACTGGACCTTAAAGACTAAGGGTCTATGGGGAGTGAGATTTTCTTCACTTTAGATTGTAATAACATTTTCAAAGTCTCACAACCTGGCTGCGCAAAGCAACGCTTAACTGACTGATTGAAAGTCAATGGGACTCAGGCTCCTAAATCAGTTAGGCATAGCAACACAGAGCAGAACAGTGCCTAAATGCCTTTCCCAGGCTGGCCCTAAATCCAAGCTGCACACAGGGAGTGAACCAGGCCACAGACAGGATCAGCGGGAGACCCATCAGTGGAATGGTGGGCGGGCATCAGAGGCAGCATGGTCTAGTGGAGAGGGGCACAAGACGGAGACACGGGAGATCTGGGCGATCTTCCCAGCCCAATCACTGCCTGGCTGTGCTATTGGGCAAGTCACTTCACCTCTCTGGCTCATTGTCCCGTCTCGCCTTTTTCAGTTGTATGCGACTGTCTCTCGCTGTGTTTGTACAGGGAGGCCCTGATCTCAAGTGGGGTCCTTAGGAGAAAAAGAAGAATTTGGGAGCTTCTGTCTCCCAGTCCAATGCTCTGTCCGCTAGACCACACTGCTGTGCTCATCGATTCCTAGAGTTTGAGGGCAGAAGGGGCCATCGGATCGTCCAGTCTGGCCTCCTGCAGGCCAGAGAACCACACCCAGTTGCCCCTGTGCCAAGCCCGCTAACCTGGGTTTGGCTAATGCCAAGGCAGCCAAGCCTGGATTTGAAGACACCAATGGATGAAGGCTCCATCGCTTCCCTTGGACCTTGTTCCAGTGCTTAGTCGCCCTTGCTGTGAAACATTTGTGCCTTGTTTCTAGTTTCAGATTGTCTGGCTTCAGCTTGCAGCCCTGGGCTCCTGCACTGCAGTGCCCCAAGCCCAGCCAGGCCAGCTAGCTCAGTGAGGCCCTTCAGCCTGAGCTGGTACATGGTCCAGCTCTCGTGGTGTTGCGCTCTGGTGCTGAGACATTCCGGGGCGTGGTGCAATTAGCAAATCCCTGTCTCTGTCCCCTGTTACTAACCTGCCCCCCGTTCTGCCAGGTGCGAGTGTTCACCTTCTCGGTGGGACAGCACAACTACGACGTGACCCCCCTGCAGTGGATGGCTTGTGCTAACAAAGGTAAGTAGGATGGCGCTGGGGGGGAATAGCTCACCCTGGCCAGGCTCTGAGTGCTGTGGGCAGAGCACTGCTCTGGGGAAGCTCACCCTGGCTGGGCTCTGAGTGCTGTGGGCAGGGCACTGCTGTGGGGAAGCTCACCCCGCTCGATGATTGCGTGGCATTGCCCACCACAAACAGATCTAACCTCTGAGGTACAGGGCTGTGGTTTTGCTGCTACATTGTTTAACTGGAGGGTCCAGCTGATGTCTTGCCCCTTGTGCTCTGGCATTTTGGGGTACAGGGCCCAGCGAGGAGCCGGGGTGCCAGGCCCGGCACTCTGTGCAATTCACAAGATGCTCCAAATAGGCTCTCCCTGCTTTCCCAAGCTTCTCAGAGGCAACATTAACAAACCTAACCCAAGAGTTCCATCTGCTGGCTGATTGGGAGCCTGCAGGGAAAGTGCAGGAGAGTCGCCCTTCGCAGACGGAAAGCATCTGTGCTTTCCATCCGCACAAGCAAAGCACCTCCTCCTGGTCTGACCTTCCCCAGTGGCCGAGGTGGAGAGAGGATACAAAATCTCCCTGGGATGCACAGAAAACAGGGTCCCCCTACCTCAGCTCCATTCACATGAACCCCAGCACCGAGCCAGGCTCACCCACCCTACTGGCCCGTAAAGCAGAGGGGCCAAGGACCGGGCTGAGGTGCCCTCGGCCTCCAACAGTTCTGTCGCACTGAGTGACAGAGGAGGTGCATGGGAAGTTTGCTCTGCCTTTGCTGTCTGGATAGAGGGCTCCAGGCTGGCACTATTCGCTGGCATGTAGTTGCCTGTAAAGGGAGAGGTAGCCATCCCTGTGTCGGTTCTGTGCCCACTGGGGACATAATCTGCCAGGGGAGCCGGGTGGCATGTGCAGGACCCCCACACATAGGGGAGGGGGAGCCGCTTGTGGGGGTCACTGCCATGAGTGCAGAATGGGGGCATGGAGCAGATTATGGGGAGGGCCTCACCCTATAGCAGAGCTGCCCAGGAGCGGGGTTGGGGGGACGGGGTTCCATGAGCAAAGGAGCCAACTGGGCCCCAAGGAGCAGTGAGCCTCTCCCCAGGAGCTGACTCAGGACCAGGGATAGGCTGGGCAGTTAGTCCCCCCAATCCCCCCACACTGCCTGGAGAGGCCTGGCACAGGGCTCTGCCCACTCAGCCTGGCCCGCTGCTCTCCCCTCCTGCCATCAGCCCAATACCTCTTTCCCTGCCTGACGAATATGTCTGCCAGTGCCAAGCCCTCTCCTAGGGCCTGCTCTGTGGGGGAGCCTTGAGGAGCCTTCGCTCTGCCCCCTGCAATCACACCTCCGCTCCCTGAGCCTGCTGCTTGTCCCTTCCCCAGGCTTCTTCAGCAGCCTCCTGGCTCCGGCCTCTGCCAAGGACTCTCCCTCCCCACCTCTCCATTCCTGCAAGTCTCTCTCCCTCCTCTCTACCTGCTGCCTCCCATCTCTGCCTCTTCACTAGCCGACACTGCTTTTGGCTGTCCTTTGTCCTGACCAGGGATCTCCCCCTTACCTGGCTGTATCAGTCACGGACACCCATCAACCCCCGGGCTAGCGTTAATTCAGCTATCCTCTCGGTGCCCTCTCCCCTCCCAGCACGTCTGGGAATTCATGCACCACGCGCCAACAGCATCTGTTCCTCACCCCTCTTAGCCCCACTTGAGGCTCAATTACCACGCTGCAGCCCCGCAACAGGTAATTCTCATTATGGCTTATCAGCTCCCAGCCGCACCTCGCTCGTGCGAACATGGGGCGCCCAGCAGTTACAGCAATGGACTCTTGGGGTTCTGCATCTTATTCAGCATGTGGGTGCTAAGGTTTTGGAAAGTGACCCGTGATTTTGGGAGCCTGAGACCCCCTGATTTTCAGTGGAGGCAGAGAACCCGCTCTCTGCAAATTGGCCTCTTTCAGGGGATTCACGCTGGGCCCCGGCGCCATGGGGTGCACAGGCTGTCTCGGCTGCTTGAGGCTTACTAGGGAAAGCTGTCTGCCTGCTTAGCTGGGCTGATGGTTGGCCTCACAGCTGGGCTGTGGAGATAAGAGAGCTGTGGAGTGGATGGGAGGGGTGGCTGCCAGGGAGGCTGAGGCGCAGGAGCCTTCAGACAGAAACTGGTGAAATGCTATCCAAGAAACCGGATCCTCTCAAAGAGCAGACCCCAGGGTGACTCTGACGGGTTCAGACAGAGTCTCTGGGTTCCCGTGCGAAACCCAGCAAAGGGTTTTACTAAGGCCTTAAAGCAGCAAGCCATGCTTTGAAGAAACCCGCACTGTACACCCCTTACCTAGGGTGACTGGCCTCCTGATCCATGGGACTCGAATGCTCTGCAAGGGAATAGGACCACTAGAGACCTGGCGAAAGGGCCGAGGCTGTAGCAAAAAATCAACAGGCAGGCTAGATAATGATCGCTCCAGCAATGGAGGGGAAACTGAGGCAGGATTGCTGTGTCACTTGGTTTTGCCACAAGGGGGCACTGAAGATCAAAAGTGACCACTGACAGGCTCCCCAAATCACTGGTCTGTTTTGAAGCTGATTGATGCCTCATTATCATCTAATGTGGGGGAGGGGCACTTTGCAAACTGGCTCTTGAATTCCCAGGGCTTTGGGTGGCATAGTGTGAATGCTCTGTAGATTGACAGCATTGGCGCTAGCTGCAGCAGAGCCTGGGAGAGCAGCACGGCTCAGGTTCCTCCACGTGGGCCTGATCCTACAGCTCATTCTGGACCTGCGTCCCCCCTGCTATTCCAGCCCTGCCCTCTCCCTCCCCTCCAGCTCTGCCCATGCCCTTCAATCCCAACCCACAGCCCTCTGCTATCCCTGCCCTGGGCTCTCCCCATGCCCACAGCCCTGCCGGTGCCTCTCAATCCCAATCCACAGCTCCTCCGCCCCCACTGTCCCAGACCTGGGCTCCCACCCATAAGTTCTGCCCATGCCCATCACACCTGACCCACAGCTAGGGTGACCAGACAACAAATGTGAAAAATCGGGAGGGGGGGGGAGGGCAATAGGAACCAGTATAAGAAAAAGACCCAAAAATTGGGACTGTCCCTATAAAATTGGGACATCTGGTCACCCTACCCACAGCCCCCTGCTCTGCCAGCCCTGGGCTCCACCCCACCCCAGCTTTGTGCATGCCCTTTGCTCCTGCCCTGTAGGATTCAATCCTTGTTCTGGTCCTTACAGCTCCTTTCAGTCTCGTTTCTCCACAGCCCTATCTGTTTGTTTGCCTGCAGTATCCCGCCCTGGTTTCAATCCAAAGAGAGCGACTGGGGATCCTGCTCCCCGCTCCATTGCTGGATCCTTCCCCCCACCCAGGGCCCGTTGTCTCCAGGGCCCGGGGCTCTAGCTTAGGGGTCCCTGCAGGTGGTACCCGTAGGACTTTGGGATCACATCCTCAGTGGCTCTGAGGCTGTGAGGAGGGAGGGCATTGGGAAAAGGGCGAATGGGGAGGTACCAGGCTGTGCGCAATGGGCGTGTTTCTACAGCTCCCTGCTTTGTTTCTCTGCATAGGTTACTACTTTGAAATTCCCTCCATTGGGGCCATCCGAATCAACACACAGGTAAGGAGCCGCGCCGGCCCCCAGCACACATACACCCAGAGATCCACCAGAGGGAAGCTCAAATGATCCCTCTAGTCTGACCTCCCGCATGACACAAGCTAGAGAACCGGTTCCTGAGGTTCTTGCATTGGACCCAGTGGCTTGGGCTTTGAGAGAGACACCCAGTGCTGGGGTAGGACTCCAGCTGATGGAGGAGAAGCCAATCCAAAGGGGAGTTAATCGCCCTCACTCTTACACACAGGCACCTCTTTCCAGGTTGTCCTTAGCTGGCTTCATCTCCCAGCTGCTGGATTGTCTGCCAGCGAGCCCGGTAATGTCGCCCATGGACAGGGCTGGCTGGGCCTTACTCTGGGGCAACACTGGTGCTGGGGCAGCAGTGGGGGATTTCTCCCCTTGAATCCCCCACTGCTGCCCCAGCACCAGTGTTGCCCCAGAGTAAGGGCCCTGGCTCACGCTGGCTGCCAGCATTTTTGCCGCCCTGCTGGCTAGCATGACACTGAGCACAGGGGTAGAATGCTGCTGGTGCCTCCTCTACCCCAGAGCTGCCAGCATGCCACGGGAGCTGCAGTGATGGTAGATCAAGTGAGGAATGCTAGAGCGGACGCAGCCTTCACCGCTGAAGGTTTTACCCCTGTTCCTGCAGCGGGGCTCGAACACATCTCTGGCACACAGGCAGCACCACCTCAGAAGTGTGGGGACAGATGTGCCGGTGCTGGCAGGGGCCCAGGAACTTCCCTCTGCCCAGGACTGGGGCCAAATTGAGTCAGATCAAAGGGCCAGAGCTGGCTCTGATCCAACCAGACTTCACTGGGAGAAATGTCTCCTCTCTCACCCCCAACCCCAAGAACAGCGCATCCATCACTGGCGATTTTTAAATACAGACTGGCTGTGTTTTGTAGAACCTCTCGCCTACCCCTTGGACTCTGCACTGGTACAATAGGAATTATTCTGGGGAAGTTCGCTGGCCGGGGTTATCTAGTCTGATCTCCTGTGTGACCACAGTGTCCCCTTCTGACCTTGGGATCTATGAAATCTGCAAGCTGCAAACCCTGCCAGGCCATTCCACCCTGCTCTGCAGATGCCTCTAAGTCCCCACCTGCAACCCACTCGCCCTGCTGTCCCAGCCTTGAATCTTTCCCAAGGCCAAACCCCCAAGCACCCTGAATTGCTGAGTACACAATGCAGGCAGATATCTATGGTGTGCCCAACTGGGGCCCCCAGACCCATTTCAGCGTGACCTGAGTCCACGTTGGGAAAGGAGAGCAGAGACTGGGTACCTGTCACAGAGCCTGATGAGCCGCATTATTGAAACGAATGGCCCACTTCTTGGAACTTTTTTTCCCTTCCCTCCTTAAGTGGCTAGTTATTAAACTTTGTACTTTAATCCACATGGAGCGGAGCGAGCGGCGCCAGCTGCGCCAGCTGATCTGTCAGGCTGTTCAAGGTGACAGGCGTCAAGTGAGAGCTGGGGACAAGTTACTAGCACCCGGCAAATGGGGCTGCCAGGCTGGGCTAGTGGCCTTCTGTTCACAGCCCACCCAGGCATTCCAGCCAGACAATTGCAAAACAACATGGCAAAAGAGGGAGGGGGAAATGAATGGGAGAGTGAGTGAGTTTCAGCTGGTTGCACAAGGTTGTCCATGGGACGCTGGGGGCTGGCCTGTCCCCTTGCCTCGCTGAATGGCTGGGGATGTTCTGCTCTTCCCCTGGTTCTCCTTCTCCTCATCTGTGGGGGCAGTTTTCTGCTCCCTTTGCCTTTCCTTGATTTCTCTGCAGCTGAAGTGTTGGATACTCGAAGGGAAACCAGCAAGGATGGGGAGCAAATAAAGTCCTGGTGTCCCCACCCCTTGCCCCCATCCTGGGGTAGGGTCCGGGTGTCGTGTTGTCCCCCCTGCCATCCCATCCTGGGGTAGGGTCCAAGTGTCGTGTTGTCCCCCCCCGCCATCCCATCCTGGGGTAGGGTCCGGGTGTCGTGTTGTCCCCCCCGCCATCCCATCCTTGAGTAGGGTTCAGGTGCCATGTGCTCCCCACATCCAGGTTCCATGACTCTGGAGTAGGGTGTAGGTATAGCCTATCCTATAGAGATGGAGAATGGGACAGATGGGGAGCCCTGTATGGGTACTGAGCAGTCCAATGGGGGACGGGTGCTGTATGCAGAGCAGAGCCCAGAG
Organism: Chrysemys picta bellii; assembly: GCF_011386835.1. Classification (NCBI taxonomy): domain Eukaryota; kingdom Metazoa; phylum Chordata; order Testudines; family Emydidae; genus Chrysemys; species Chrysemys picta. The sequence continues at coordinate 49,410,774 of NC_088797.1, forward strand.
CAGAGGGTTACGATCAGGGAATGTTGCATGGCACAGGCATGTCCTAAGTGACACATGGTCAGTTTGAAAATCATGGGCCATATCCTGAGCTGGTGCTGCTGAGGACCTGGCCTGAGAGTAAAGGTGCAAGTGACAAAATCTTTCTCTCGGGCAGCGTTGCCAACCCTCTGTTTCTCTGTTTGGCACTGGTGCGGCCACTTCTGGAATCTGGTGTCCTGTTCTGGGACCCACCAGCCAAGAAGGATGTTGATACAGTGGAGTGGGGTCAGAGAAGAGCCATAGGAATGAGTAAAGGGCTAGTGAATCTGCCTTATAGCGATAGACTCATAGGGTACATCTGCCCTGCCACTGGCATGAGCTTCCCAGCCCGGGTAGACAGACTCCAGCCGTGCTAGCATGCATTATTAAAAATAGCAGTGTGATGTTACAGCTTGGGGGCTCCAGCCCACCTGACCCTCTAGGGGGAGGATAGCTGGGTGATTTGAGCATTGGCCTGTGTCAAGGCTGCTTCCCCACTTTGAACTTTAGGGTACAAATGTGGGGGCCTGCATGAAAACTTCTAAGCTTAACTACCAGCTTAGATCTGATTCACTGCCATCGCTCCCAAAATGCTAATTCCCTTCCCTGGGTAGCCTAGAGAGACCTTCACCAATTCCCTGGTGAATACAGATCCAAACCCCTTGGATCTTAAAACAAGGAGAAATTAACCATCCCCCCTCCTTCCTCCCACCAACTCCTGGTGGATCAAGATCCAACCCCCTTGGATCTAAAAACAAAGAAAAATCAATCAGGTTCTTAAACAGAAGGCTTTTAATTAAAGAAAAAGGTAAAAATCCTCTCTGTAAAATCAGGATGGAAAAATAACTTTACAGGGTAATCAAACTTAAAGAGCTCAGAGGACCACCCCCCCCTCTAGCCTTAGGTTCAAAGTACAGCAAACAGAGATAAACACTCTAGCAAAAGGTACATTTACAAGTTGAGAAAACAAAGATAAACTAACACGCCTTGCCTGGCTGTTTACTTACAAGTTTGAAATATGAGAGACTTGTTCAGAAAGATTTGGAGAACCTGGATTGATGTCTGGTCCCTCTCAGTCCCAAGAGCGAACAACTTCACAAACAAAGAGCACAAACAAAAGCCTTCCCCCGACCAAGATTTGAAAGTATCTTGTCCCCTTATTGGTCCTTTGGGTCAGATGTCAGCCAGGTTACCTGAGCTTCTTAACCCTTTACAGGTAAAAGGATTTTGGAGTCTCTGGCCAGGAGGGATTTTATAGTACTGTACACAGGAGAGCTGTTACACCCTTCTCTTTATAGTTATGACACGCCCCCCAAATCACAGATAGTGTTGGACATCCGGTTCCACACTGGCTGTGATTTCTTCCTGGAGCTCTAGGAGAAAACAGAGTTAATAAGACACATGTACCTTTAGACATACTACTGATTATATAAAAACTAACAATATGTTCCGTTCCAAGAATAATCTTTAACCAGTTGACTCTGGGAAACTTTCCCGGGAGAGTGCATCAGCCACTTTGTTAGAAGCTCCTGAAATGTGTTGTATTTCAAAATCAAAATCTTGGAGAGCTAAACTCCACCGAAGAAGTTTTTTGTTATTCCCCTTGGCGGTATGAAGCCACTGTAGCGCAGCATGGTCTGTTTGTAGTTGGAAACGCCGTCCCCAAACATATGGACGTAGCTTTTCCAGCGCGTACACAATGGCGTAGCATTCGTTTTCGCTGATTGACCAGTGGCTTTCCCTCTCAGACAGTTTCTTGCTGAGAAACACGACAGGATGGAATTCTTGATCCGGTCCTTCCTGCATTAAAACTGCTCCCATGCCCCGCTCGGATGCATCTGTGGTTACTAGGAACGGTTTGTCAAAGTCTGGGGCCCTTAGCACAGGGTCAGACATGAGTGTCGCCTTAAGCTGGTTAAAGGCCTTTTGACACTCATCAGTCCACTGAACTGCATTTGGCTGTTTCTTTCTGGTTAGGTCTGTCAGCGGGGCGGTGATTTGGCTGTAGTGTGGTACAAATCGCCTATAATATCCGGCCAAGCCTAAGAAGGATTGGACCTGTTTCTTTGACTTTGGAACCGGCCACTTTTGGATAGCATCCACTTTGGCCTGTAGGGGATTTATAGTTCCTTGACCCACCTGGTGCCCCAGGTAAGTCACTCTGTTTTGGCCTATTTGACACTTTTTAGCCTTAACAGTTAGCCCTGCCTGCCGGATGCACTCGAAGACTTTTTCCAGGTGCTCCAGGTGTTCTGTCCATGAATCAGAAAAAATGGCCACATCATCGAGGTAGGCAACTGCAGATTCTCCCAATCCCGCTAGGAGACCATCTACAAGTCTTTGGAAGGTGGCGGGTGCATTTCGCAACCCGAAAGGGAGTACACTGAATTCATACACCCCTGCCTGGGTGACGAAGGCTGACCTTTCCTTAGCGGGTTCATCTAGTGGTACTTGCCAGTACCCTTTGGTTAAGTCTAAAGTAGAGATGAATTGGGCATGTCCCAATTTCTCCAATAGCTCATCTGTGCGTGGTATTGGATAGTTATCAGGACGAGTTACAGCATTTAGCTTACGGTAGTCCACGCAAAAGCGTATTTCCCCATCTGGTTTGGGAACTAGAACCACTGGAGATGCCCATGCACTGTTAGAGGGGCGGATTATACCCATCTGTAGCATGTCCTGGATCTCCCTTTGTATAGCAGTTTGGGCATGAGGTGACTCCCGGTAGGGTGGGGTTCTAATTGGGTGAGCATTACCTGTGTCAGTGGAGTGGTATGCCCGTTCGGTCTGTCCTGGAGTGGCTGAGAAAATTGGTGCAAAGCTTGTGCACAGTTCCTTGATCTGCTGTCGCTGCAGACGTCCAAGGGTCGCGGAGAGGTTCACCTCTTCCACGCCACCATCCCTTTTTCCTTCGTAGTAGACACCTTCAGGCCACTCCGCATCATCTGTTTCCTGGTCTGTAAACTGGGAAACCTTTAATTCTCTGGAATAAAAGGGCTTAAGAGAATTAACATGGTATACCTTAGGCTTTATGTTGGAGGTGGGGGAGGCTATGAGATAGTTAACAGCTCCTAGGCCCTCCTGGACCGTGAATGGTCCTTCCCACGACGCTTCCATTTTATGGGCCTGGAGCGCCTTTAAGACCATGACTTGGTCTCCTACTTTGAAGGACCGTTCTCTGGAATGTTTATCATACCAGGCCTTTTGCTCTTCCTGAGCGTCCTTTAGGTTTTCTTTAGCAAGGGCTAAATAGTGTCGGAGGGTGCTTTGTAGGTTGCTTACAAAGTCTAGAATGTTAGTTCCTGGAGAAGGCGTAAACCCCTCCCATTGCTGCTTCACCAACTGTAATGGCCCCTTAACCTTGCGGCCATACACAAGTTCAAATGGTGAAAACCCTAAACTGGGATGTGGTACAGCCCTGTAGGCAAAAAGCAACTGCTGCAACACTAGGTCCCAATCATTGGAGTGTTCATTTACGAATTTACGTATCATGGCCCCCAAAGTTCCATTAAACCTCTCCACCAGGCCATTCATAGAATCATAGAATCATAGAATATCAGGGTTGGAAGGGACCTCAAGAGGTCATCTAGTCCAACCCCCTGCTCAAAGCAGGACCAATTCCCAACTAAATCATCCCAGCCAGGGCTTTGTCAAGCCGGGCCTTAAAAACCTCCAAGGAAGGAGACTCCACCACCTCCCTAGGTAACGCATTCCAGTGTTTCACCATCCTCCTAGTGAAATAGTGTTTCCTAATATCCAACCTGGACCTCCCCCACTGCAACTTGAGACCATTGCTCCTTGTTCTGTCATCTGCCACCACTGAGAACAGCCGAGCTCCATCCTCTTTGGAACCCCCCTTCAGGTAGTTGAAGGCTGCTATCAAATCCCCCCTCATTCTTCTCTTCTGGAGACTAAACAATCCCAGTTCCCTCAGCCTCTCCTCATAAGTCATGTGTTCCAGACCCCTAATCATTTTTGTTGCCCTCCGTTGGACTCTTTCCAATTTTTCCACAATTTTTCCATTGGTTTGATGGTGGTAAGGGGTGGCAACCAAGTGATTCACCCCATGAGCTTCCCACAGGTTTTTCATGGTGCCTGCCAGGAAATTAGTTCCCGAATCGGTAAGGATGTCGGAAGGCCAACCTACCCTGGCAAAAATGTCTGCTAATGCCTGGCACACACTTTTAGCCCTGGTATTGCTTAAGGATACTGCTTCCGGCCATCGGGTAGCAAAATCCATGAAAGTCAGTATGTACTGCATTCCTCTGGGGGTCTTCTTTGGGAAAGGACCCAGAATATCCACAGCTGCTCGCTGAAATGGGACCTCAATTATGGGTAGTGGCTGGAGAGGGGCTTTAACCTGGTCTTGGGGCTTTCCCACTCGTTGGCACACCTCACAAGACCGGACATAATTAGCAACGTCCTTGCCCATTCCCTCCCAGTGGAAGGACTTCCCCAACCGGTCTTTGGTTCAGTTCACCCCAGAATGGCCACTCGGATGCTCATTGGCTAAGCTCAAGAGCTTTACCCGATACTTAGTGGGAACTACCAACTGTCTTTGAGGATGCCAGTCTTCCTGGTGCCCAGCAGAAAGAGTCTCCTTGTATAAAAGTCCTTGTTCTACAACAAACCGGGATCGGTTAGAAGAGCTGAGAGGCGGTGGGGTGCTCCGTGCCGCCGCCCAAGCTTTCTGAAGGCTGTCCTCTGCTTCCTGCTCGGCCTGGAACTGTTCCCTTGATGCTGGAGACATCAGTTCCTCCTTGGACTGTGGACTTGGGCTTGGTCCCTCTGGAAGCGATGCAGGTGCTGGGGCTGTTTCCGTTGACTGTGAACCGATGTCCGCTGGTGCACTATGTGGTATCTCAGGCTCTGGCTGAGCCTCTTGGGTAGGGTTATCTGCTGCTTCCGCCAGTTCAGGCTCACTAGTGCCCTCTGGCGTTGGAGTTGTAGACGGGTTTGCAAGCGCTGGACTCAGTGCTGGCAATGGTTCTGGTGCTGGTTGCGTTGCCAGTTCCAGTTCTGGGCCTGGCTTTGGCTGGGTCTCTGGGATTGGATCCACTACGGCTGTTGCAGTCGTTGGCAGGGGATCCTGTTCCACCACCTTTGTCTGGGTCTCTGGTAACACAGACGGGGCCCTGGTGGACGGCTCAGGAACAGGGATGGGGGTGCAAGCTTGCTTAGCCTGGCTGCGGGTGACTATTCCCACCCTCTTGGCTAGCTTCACCTGGTTGACCAAGTCTTCCTCCAGCAGCATGGGGATGGGATAATTGTCATAGACTGCAAAAGTCCACATTCCTGACCAGCCCTTGTACTGGACATGCAACTTGGCTGTAGGCAAGGTTACAGACTGTGACATGAAGGGTTGAATTGTCACTGGAACCTCCGGGTTGATGAGTTTGGGGTCCACTAGGGATTGGTGGATAGTTGACACTTGTGCCCCAGTGTCCCTCCAAGCGATAACCTTCTTTCCGCTCACTCTCAAGGTTTCCCTTCGCTCCGAGGGTATGAGAGAGGCATCTGGGTCTGGGGATCTTTGGTTTGATTGTGGTGTAATGAACTGTAATCGGTTGGGGTTCTTGGGGCAATAAGCCTTTATATGTCCCAGTTCATTACATTTAAAACATTGCCCTGCTAAGGTATCCCCGGGGCGATGTTGGTTGGTGGAGACTGGTGTGGTGGGGTGAGAAGGCGTCTGGGGTTTCCCTTGGGATGTGGGTGGGGCCTTGGGTTGTCCCCGGTGGTAAGGTTTGGTTTCGGGTTGCCCCTTCTGATATTCGCTCCAGCTTCTACTAGTTTTTTTCTTTTCTGCCACCTCCACCCATTTGGCTCCAATCTCCCCCGCCTCGGTTACAGTTTTGGGCTTCCCATCTAGGATGTACCTTTCTATTTCCTCAGGAACACCCTCTAAAAACTGCTCCATTTGCATTAGGAAGGGCAACTCTTCCATAGATTTAACATTTGCTCCTGATATCTAGGCATCTCAATTTTTCCCAATGTGGTAGGCACGTCGGGTAAATGACACATCAGGTTTCCACCTTAGGGCTCTGAACCGCCGACGGGCATGCTCAGGTGTTAGCCCCATTCTGATTCTGGCCTTGTTTTTAAAAAGTTCATAACTGTTCATGTGTTCCTTAGGCATTTCAGCCGCCACCTCTGCTAAGGGTCCACTGAGCTGCGGCCTCAGCTCTACCATGTACTGGTCTGTAGTGATGCTGTATTCAAGGCAGGCCCTTTCAAAATTTTCTAAGAAGGCCTCACTATCATCGTCTGCCTTGTAGGTGGGGAATTTTCTGGGATGGGAAGGAGTACCTGGAGAGGGGTTGTTAGGATTGGCTAGTATAACCGGCTCAGCCCGTGCTAATTCCAGTTCATGCTTTATCTCTTTTTCTTTCAGCTCCATAGCTCTCTTGTGGGCCTCCTCTTTGGCTTTCTCTTCTCTTTCATGGGCCTCCTCTTTGGCTTTCTCTTCAGCTTCTTGCTCGAGTTTTTTTAATTGAAGCAGTCTCTGATGTTTTTTTTTTCATTTTCTTCTGCTTCTAGTCTGGCCACTTCTATTTTGTTAGCTACTTCTTTGGTAGTCATTTTCCTGTTTTCTTGTGCTGGGCCATACCCCTCTGCAGTTGACTGAAACTGGGATGCACTCAGCTCGGGCTGCTGCTGAGGTAACAGAGACTTTCTAACTAGCTATCCCCGAGAGGTAGAAAGAAAAAAAACAATTCAGCTTGTAAATTCCTTTTACCAGTTGTTTGCTCACCGATTGAACCCTTCTCTTAACAAAGACCCTTGTTAAAAAAAACTTAACACCTCTGCCTTCAGGCAAGGAGAGATAAGATATGCATCTACCTTCAGCTCTGCTTTCCAAGCAGCTAGAAAGGAGAAAAAAAAATCTTACTGGCTTTTGGTTTAAAATGATCCCACCGCGCTGCCACCATGTCAAGGCTGCTTCCCCACTTTGAACTTTAGGGTACAAATGTGGGGGCCTGCATGAAAACTTCTAAGCTTAACTACCAGCTTAGATCTGGTTTGCTGCCACCACTCCCAAAATGCTAATTCCCTTCCCTGGGTAGCCTTGAGAGACTCTTCACCAATTCCCTGGTGAATACAGATCCAAAGCCCTTAGATCTTAAAACAAGGAGAAATTAACCATCCCCCCTCCTTCCTCCCACCAACTCCTGGTGGATCAAGATCCAACCCCCTTGGATCTAAAAACAAAGAAAAATCAATCAGGTTCTTAAACAGAAGGCTTTTAATTAAAGAAAAAGGTAAAAATCCTCTCTGTAAAATCAGGATGGAAAAATAACTTTACAGGGTAATCAAACTTAAAGAGCTCAGAGGACCCCCCTCTAGCCTTAGGTTCAAAGTACAGCAAACAGAGATAAACACTCTAGTAAAAGGTACATTTACAAGTTGAGAAAACAAAGATAAACTAACACGCCTTGCCTGGCTGTTAATTTACAAGTTTGAAATATGAGAGACTTGTTCAGAAAGATTTGGAGAACCTGGATTGATGTCTGGTCCCTCTCAGTCCCAAGAGAGAACAACTTCCCAAACAAAGAGCACAAACAAAAGCCTTCCCCCGACCAAGATTTGAAAGTATCTTGTCCCCTTATTGGTCCTTTGGGTCAGATGTCAGCCAGGTTACCTGAGCTTCTTAACCCTTTACAGGTAAAAGGATTTTGGAGTCTCTGGCCAGGAGGGATTTTATAGTACTGTACACAGGAGAGCTGTTACCCTTCCCTTTATAGTTATGACAGCCTGCTAAACCCAGCCTTGTGAGTTCAATCCTTAAGGGGGCCATTTAGGGATCTGGGGCAAAAATATGTCTGGGGATTGGTCCTGCTTTGAGCAGGGGGTTGGACTAGATGACCTCCTGAGGTCTCTTCCAACCCTGAGAGTCTATGATTTTAGCCTTGAGAGCCCCAGGTGCAGCCCACGCCAACACACCCACACTGCTATCTTTAGCACACTACCGTGAGCCCCACTAAAGCGGGTCTGTCTACATGAAGGAAGGCTGCAGTGTCCACATACCCAAAGAGCTCAACCTATTTAGCTTAACAAATTGAAGAGTAAGGGGCAACTTGATCACAGTCTGTAAGTACCTTCCTGAGGAACAAATATTTGCTAATGGGCTCTTCAGGCTGGCACACAAAGGTCTTACGCAGTCCAATGGCTGGAAGATGAAGCTAGCCAAATTCAGACTGGCAATAAGGCGTAAATTGTTAAGTGAGAGTAATTGACCATTGGAATGATTTCCAGACACCATGGTGGATTCTCCATCACCAGCAACTTTTAAATCAAGATTTGGATTTTTTTGGTAAAGGTCTGCACTAGTTTGAAAGGAATGATTGTGGGGCAGGTCTCTGGCCTGTGCTATACAGGAGGCCAGGCTAGATGATCACAGTGCTCCCTTCTGGCCTTGGAATCTGTGGATTACAAGTCTTGCAGATTTGATGAGTTCCTTCACCTCCTAGCTTTTGGAGTCAGGTGATTTTATGAGAATCTCAGCTTGAAAACACGGCCCCTAATAGCTCAGAAACAAGAAAACAACTAAAAAGACCTCAACCAGCAATGCAGAGCTACAATGCACTCGTTTCTCAGAGGCATCCGTTCTCGGCATTTAACGTCTCAGCTGCAGAGCAGTAATTGTATCCCTTTGAAATTAAGTGTAAAACAAGATCAGAACCACACTAACACAAAGCACACTGCTGTCTTGAATCTGAGCTCAGATGGCCCCGGAGTCTGTCGCATTTCTCCTGAAAAGTCAAACTCCATCCATGTAATGGCTCTGAGAGGGGTTGCTCGGGCGGGATAATGTAGCCATTTGTGTCCCCCGTTCTTAGTGCCTGGCGTGAGGCAGAGTAGATTGGTTGGAACAGAGGGTAGTAAAGTGAAGCTGCTGTGCTAGTGACAGATGTCACGTTACTGAGCTCATTGGCGTCTGCTGCTCCCCATATTCAAAAATCTAAATCGCCAGCGTGTTCGTCTGGACGTGCTCCAGACTACTGTTTGTCTGATCCAACTATGGGCCTGATCCTGCAGTCCTCCCTCGGGCAAACCTTCCCATTGGAACTGAGAGTTTTGCTGAGGATGTGATAAGCCAGGCACCATTTTGCTGGGCAACCAGTCCTGTCCTCCAGCATCGTCTGCGATTATCGTCTCCCTCACTACACCTCCGTGGTTCATCATGCGGTGGAACTGCACCCACTTCAGTGGTGGCTGAGCCAGAGAGAGGCTGCTGAGCCCAACACGGGTCTGGGTCGGATCTTTGAACTCCAGCCATTGAGGCTCCTGCTTTTAAGATCCAGAGGTCGTTGGTTCAGTTCCTGCTCTCCACCCAGGTCTACAGAGTAACATGAACATCATATGTAACCGGCGTTCACGTACCAAAGACATTTCTCAGGGCTCTGACAGCACCGTTTGGAGAATTGCTGAGCTGGTGCCTGAGCCATTCTCAGCCCCATCCCGGCCGACCCATGGTGCTCCTGGCCATCCAGAGCCATTCATCCTACCACACGGCAGAGACTCCTCCACAATCAGTTGGAAGGGCTTGGCCAGCACCTCGCCATGCTGGGTCCCTGCTGCATGTGGTGAACGGCTGGGCTTACCCATCATATCCATTTCCCCTGCTGACGTTCCCACCGGGCTCTGATGGGGTCACTGCCATGTTCTTGACCCAGTGGTCACTCAGGATCGGGGACGGGACTGCATCTTGCAGCCCTGCAGTTTGCCAAAGGGCCCCCCATACATGGTGCAACTGTAGGTTTTCTTAGGGGGCCCATAGGACAGTGTGAACAGGGTGGGAGGCAAGAAGTGGATGTTCTGGAAGAAGTGGCTCCTTGTCCCTACCTCTTACCTGTAGTGCCGCTCACAGAAGGGTTTGGTGGTTTGTCCCATATCCCCCAGCCTGGCCTTGAGGAAAATGACGGAGTCCCAGATGTGGCTGGGCACGTAGTAAGGAGAGGGTGTGATGGGCCCAAGGCCTGCGGTAGAGCTGGCTATTGAACCGTATGCTTCCACGGTGCCGCATCGCATCGGGCCCATGGTGATGTAATGCCACTTCTTAATGCTGCCTCCCAGGGCGGAGACGCATCCCGTGATGCAGAGTTGCTGTGCGAAGGTGTGCCAACAAACACAAAAGGGAGGCAGCCTGAGGGGGCAGAGAGAGACCCCTGAGCCCTCGGTGCTGCCTGGGACCCTCCCTTTCTCTGGCACAGCCCCCCAGCACTCCTCAGAGCGTTTGGCCTACAGTGAATGTTTCCGATTCAGACTGGAACATGGGAATATCCCTCCCAGCCCCGCCAGCCTTCCAGGAGTGTGACCCAGTGCATGGTGCACCCAGAGCAGCTGGCCAGCGGAGACTCGCTGCCAGCCGGCGGTTTGTGGGCCTGATCCAAGGCCCAGTATGGCCTGGGCACCACAGCGGAGGGGGCATCTCTTGCGTGGCCACGCTTTGCGCTGGAATTTGCCGTTTGCTTTGAATTCTTTCCGTGTGGCTGACAGCGCTTGCTTTCCTCTTCTCCATTCTTTGCCTTCACTTCCTCCTGCCGCCTCCTTTGCCAGCCAGTGATCGTCTCCACCCTTCAATCCCATTTCTGCAGGGTACTCACGGCCGCCTGTCCAGACAGATCTCTCCTCTCAGTCCCCCATGGCTGTGCCAGTGGGGAAAGGCACAGGGCGAAGCGTCTCACAGGGTATCTGCGGCAGAGCTGAGAACCTTTCTCGCTGTGTATCTACACTGCAAGCACAGGCTGGGATTGCCGCTCATATTGACGGACCTCAGCTAGCCTGAATCTTGCTTTGCTTGGGTTCCGGAGCACTGAAACCATGGCAACGCAGGCGCCATCGCGGGCTGCACGAGCCCGCCTGGAACCCTGTGGAATCACTCAGGCTTCTGCACCCAGCTCGCTTGGTACATCTACACGAGCTGCAGCCAGGCCCCGCGGCTGCAGGGAAGATGTGCCCTTAGCGCTCTTGTTTCCAGCTGGTTGTCACGGGTGCGGATCCGCATACTCATGGAGAGTGGGGTGTACCCACAGCGGTAAGAGCCCGGAGGTCGGTTTCTTTCAGCATTCACCTCCAATGCTCTAATTTTAAACAACTCCGCAAGGTTGCCGCCGGACAACTGTGCCATTGCTGTCCTGTGGGGGCTCAGGCCTGCTCAGAGCAGGGCTCAATGACCCGGTGCTGCAGCTGAGTGGAGAGAAAGGATGGCCCAGCAGTTAGAGCGCTGGCAGGCGACCAGGGTTCGGTTCCCTGCTCTGTCCCATGCAACACTGAGCCCCAGGTTGGAGATACCAGCCCTGCCTTGCGGAATAGGGATGGGATAAAAATACATGAAAGAGTGTCAGGCGCCCAGATACGACGGGGGCCATGTAAGCAGTTTAGATAGATAGTTCTCCCACGGGGGTAAACGGTGAGTGTGGATACAGCTTTAATGCCATCCCTGGTGTTCTCCTAGGAGCTATGCTTTCTCTTTCTGGCTGCATGGCTCCCTCCTGCTCCATGCCTTCTCCTTGCTTCTCTCTCTTGTCATCCAGAAAGAATACAGCCCCCGCAGGGCCTGCTGCTCTCTCCATGGCAACCTGCGGTGGGGAGGTTGGAGGGGGTTAATCGATTTGGGGAGAAGGGAGGGCTGATTGGCAAACGCTGCCCCCTAATGCACTTGGGCAGGTGGCCGAAAGCACTGAGCCTCCAGTCTGTCCCCAGTCCTTCCCCCTACTCTGGCACCCAGGGAGATGCTGGTTTAGAAAGGATTTAGAAATGATTGGGTGTGGTTCGCATCACTCCTGGTGCTCCCCTCACCACCCTCCTTCTGCAGTGCTGGTGGGGCTCAGCTGCTTAAATCCTTCCCGAGCCTGTAGGACAAAAAGCTACTTCCCCATGGGAGCCATTTCGGGCCTGGTTGTGCTCTGTGTCCCAGCAGTATAGAGCAGGAGTGCTGCCACGGGGGTAGTAAAGGGTGAGTGAATGAGAGGGGAGATGGGCACTGTTACATCACTCTTTCCATTAGCACATTTCAAAGTGCTTTACAAAGGGAGAGCAGTGCCATGATCCTCATTTTACAGATGGGGAAACTGAGGCACAGAGTGAGGCTGTGAGTTGCACAAGGTCACCCAGCATGGCAGAGCTAGGAACAGCACCCAGGTCTCCTAAATGCCAACCCAGTGCTCTATCCACTAGGCCACACTGCCTCCCAGAAGCAGGAGCTGGAGACTTCCCCCACAAAACATTCCCTACACTGGATGCTCAGGCCTAGGTGTTCAAAAGGGGCTAGTGATTTGGGGGGCTCAACTTGAGACTCCTCAAAGGGGCATGGGTGTCAGAGAGTGGGGAGCACCCATCGACTGGAAATCCTGCCCCTTTAAGGAGTCTCAAGTTGATCCCCAAAACTGGCCTTAACCTGTGTGCCTGAGTCAATGCTGAATGCTTGTCAATGCTGCTGTCAGTGTCCGGCGTTGCACTGGTTGGGGGATGTGTTGGTGGGGGAGGTTCTCTGCCGGCGGGGGGCAGAAGGAAGGACCCTGCAATGACACAGAGCCTGTACATGCCCAGAGAAAGGCGAGTGTCATGGTGACAGTAGAGGAGACAGAGAAAGAATTGTCCAGTGCGAGTCCCTCCCCCGTCTGCCCCCACGTGCGCAGTCCAGCTCCGAGGGGACTTCTTGGACCTTGGCTACACTTGCGAGTTGCAGCGCTGTAAAGCCGCCCCCAGCGCTGTAACTCACTCCCCGTCCACACTGGCAAGGCATTTGCAGCGCTGTATCTCCGTGGTTGCAGCGCTGCATGTATTCCACCTTTCCGAGAGGAATAGCGAGTGCAGCGCTGCCACTGCAGCACTGCGGCGCCAGTGTGGCCGCCCAATGCGCTGTGAATGGCCTCCAGAATTATTCGGCAGTATCCCACAATGCCTGTTCTAGCCACTCTGGTCATCAGTTCAAACTCTACTGCTCTGGCCTCAGGTAACCAACCATGTGACCGACCCTTTACATTCCCCGGGAATTTTAAAAATCCCCTTCCTGTTTGCTCAGCCCGGCGTGGCGTGGAGTGCTATCAGCGAATTTTTCCAGGTGACCATGCCTCCACGCGCCAAGCGAGCCCCAGCATGGAGCAATGGCGAGTTGCTGGACCTCATCAGTGTTTGGGGGGAGGAAACTGTACAGTCCCAGCTGCGCTCCAGCCATAGGAATTACAATACCTTTGGGAAGATATCAAAGGACATGATGGAAAGGGACCATGACCGGGACGCCCTACAGTGCAGGATTAAAGTGAAGGAGCTGCGCAGTGCCTATCGCAAAGCCCGTGACGCAAACAGCCGCTCGGGTGCTCCCCCGCGACCTGCCGATTCTACAAAGAGCTGGATGCAATACTTGGGGTTAAGCCCACCTCCACTCCGAGCACCACCATGGACACTTCAGAGCCGGTGGGGGGGGGGGGGGGGGGGGGGGGAGGAGGAGGAAAACGGGAATGATGGTGGTGGGCTGGATGGAGACACCCCGGAATCCCTGGAGCCATGCAGCCAGGAGCTCTTCTCGAGCCAGGAGGAAGGTAGCCAGGTGCAGCGGCCGGTACTTGGTGGAAGACAAACAGAAGAGCAGGTTCCCGGTAAGCAGTTTTATTTTTTCCGGGAAGGAATTTTTTCGGTGTGCTCTATAACATTTAGCAATAGCTGATTTTCTAGATGTGTTTCCTTTCTTTTTTTAATAAAATTTACCTTTTTTAAAAACCTGATTGGTTTTGTGTCTTAAAAAGTCTGTGCATATGTTTTTCAATTAGCTGGTGGCAACAGTTGGGTTTCCCTTTTGTTTGTTTTCTTTCTCGGCTTCCCCAAGGGAGGGGTGGAAAAAATGAGGGGCCTCAGGGAAAACTTCCCAAGTGAGTTTTTCCAGGATTTGCAAGAGGCAGTTTTCACTAGGGTGGCGGCAGCATTTACCAAGCCAAGGTCAGAGAAAAGCTGTAACATTGGGAGTTTAATACAAGCCTGGAGTGGCAGGTATTAATTTTTAGAATCCTTACGGGCCTCCACCTTCTGCACTTGAAGTGCCAGAGTGGGGAATTAGCCTTGACATGTGGCTAGTGGGTCCGGTGACCTGATCCGACCTTGGGGAGGCCTGGAGCAAGAAGGCGCTGCAGGAGGTTGGCAGATGCCTGCAGATGCGGCAGGGAGGAAGGAGGCTCCCAGGACAGAGGGGCTGTGCCCAGCTTGGGACTCTAAAAAGGCAAACAGGTCTTGGAAGGAGGGGGGGCTAGGCCCTGTGGGAAAGTGGGGCAGAGGAGACTTTATGTTTGAGTTTATTTGATGGCAGTAAACCAGCCCCCAAGGAGGGGCGTTTTTACTGGACACAAATCTCTATGGAGTTACTGAGTGATGGGGAAACTGAGGCAGGGTACTGCAGGAGCCACCCCTGGCAGCAAGAGAGAGCTTGGGAGGCAGCCGACCATGTTGCAGGGTTGCTATACCTGCCTTTAAAGGGGAAGTACTGGTGTGGCTGTTCTCATCCTTCCCAGCCTCAGGCGAGACAAAGACTTAGCCACACCCAGATCAGCCAGGCAGACACCGTTGCATGCTATGAGATTGCGTGGAGCCCCCGGCTAAGAGTCCCTCTGGCTGATGTCAGCCATTTCCAACAGGAGAGCCAGAATGGAAGCAGGCACTGTGGGATTGAGGGGCAGCTGAGAGGCTGGGCTGGCAGCACTGGAGCGGAGCCCATAGCCCACTGAGGATGGGACCAGGGCTAAGAAACTGAAAGCAGGAAGGCCCACATCTCTGCTAGTGCTAGGAGTAGCCAGGGATGTGGGGGAGCAAAGGTGGAGGGATCCCCCTGGACTGGGCTCTGTCACATACCCTGCATATGAGCCAGCGTTTCTCCTCTCACTGCTCCCAGCAGGGCTGGGACTGTGTGTGCCCATCTCTGACTAGCGGTGGGGAGGGGGTGCCTGTCTCTGTCTCACAGCTGGCCTCTCTCCTTGTGTCTGCAGGAGTACCTGGACGTGCTGGGGAGACCCATGGTCCTGGCAGGGAACAAAGCAAAACAGGTTCAATGGACCAATGTCTATCAGGATGCTCTGGTAAGCAAGACAGAAGCGAGCCCTTTCCCCATCGCACCCACCTGTCCTTTCCCTCCCCCAGCTGTTGGAACCGCTGCTTGCTCGGTGCTGCTCCATGGACGTTTAGCTTTGGTTTCCAATAAACAGGGGTTATGATAATGCTTTAGGCTCCTCAGTCAGAGAGCTGGGAGCTGCTAGCCCCTGGCAGGGACCTGGTAGCCCTGCAACATGTGAACAGTCCTGGGAATTACCCCCCACAGGACGCAGAACTGTCAGGGTAGATTTACAGTCGCTCTGCTGGTACCAAAAGGAAACCACATGGCGACCCCCCTTCAGAACTTCACGGTGGGAGGTGTGTCAAGCCAGACTCAGGTAGCAGATCCTCATCAGCACAGCGGACCCCCAGGGCTCAGTACTGCAGCTCACCAGCTCTGTTCTCTGGTGTCTGTCCCAGCCTGGGATAAACGCCCAGATTTCCCCAGCCATGCAATGGGCCCAGGCCAGCAGTGGCGCGGAGCCTGCGAAGGAACTGTCAGACCAGAGCACACATGCCCGAGATCTTGCTTGACTGGTTGCCTTTCCTTTCTCTGTCCAGGGCCTGGGCTTGATGGTGACCGGCACCCTGCCAGTGTTTAACCTCACGGAGGATGGCAGCAGCAACAGGAAGGTAAGAAATGTTACCGTCCTCTCTCCCGCTCCAGGGGCTCATGCACCCCTGTAAACTAAGAGAAACTGCAGGGGTGTCAGTGGGGTCACACTGGGGCCAATCCAGTGGGAGTGGAGAATTGAGTCGTGCGTGTGTGTGTGTGGTGGAGAGAGAGACAAAACACAACCCAGCGTTACTGTGCATAGTGTGTGTCAATTCCAACTGCATCCCAAACAGTGATGGGGGGACCAGGAGCCAGTGGGAGAGGAGGAAAGGTTCATCTTCCAATGAGACTAGAAAGTGGAGAGATGCAGGGAGGCTGGCTCAGCCAGCAGCAGCTGCAGAGGCCGTGGCCCTTGTGCCCGTGGGTGAGAGATGGCATGGAGAGAGGCGGAGAGCACAGGGACAAGAGGAGTGGGAGATTGGGGCGTTTGGGGCCAGCTGGGGCGAGTCCCTGCTGGGTTTTAAAGAGGAAGAGGACAGCTCAGATCACAAATAAATCTGGCCAGAAAACTAGCAAGAGAGATGGACACGTGTTGGACTTGGTACCTCGTTTGCTCTGGCTGTTTTCTGTTCCCTGCCCATCTTCTCGTGCTGGAGACAATCGCTGGAGTCATTGGCTGGGCAGGGAGCCCATGCACGAATTCTCTCAGGCGTGCTACCTTTTGCTGCAAGCTCAGCCTTTCTCCCAAGCTAAGCAGACTTGGGGTGGGTCAGTACTGGGATGGGAGATGTCGCATAACAACACTCGGTGCTGCAGGAGGTGGTGAAGAGTAAGGCTACGATTTTGTCATGGATATTTTTAGTAAAAGTCAGTGACAGGTCATGGGCAATAAACAAAAAATCATGGCAGCCGTGACCTATCACTGACTTTTACTAAAAACATCCCTGACAAAATGGGGAGAGAGAAGGGTCCAGCATCCTGACCCCCACCCCCCGCAGCAGCTGGGAGCTGCAGGGACCCCATTGCCCAGTGGCTGGGAGGGGTCCCCCACCACCCGCAGTGGCTGGGAGCTGTGCGGGGACCCATGCCAGCAGCCACTAATCAGCTCTAGGATCCCTCTGCCACCGGTGGCTGGGAGCTGTGCGGGAACCCCTGCCAGCAGCCACTAATCAGCTCTAGGATCCCTCTGCCACCGGTGGCTGGGAGCTGTGGGGGGACCCCTGCCAATGGCAGCGTCTGGGCAGCTCAGGGGTCGCCACCAACGGCAGTGGCCAGTAAGTTGCGGGGGGGTCCCGCCAGAGGGTCCCCTGTCGCCCGCGGAGGCTGGGCTGTTGCAGGGTCCCCTGTTGCTGGCAGCAGCTGGTCAGCTGCGGGGCCCCCAATGTCACAAAGGTCGCTGGAAGTCATGGATTCTGTGACTTCTGCGACCTCCGTGGCATAATCTTAGCCTTAGTGATGACTGCCCAGCAGGTGGTAGTTTCCCTGTCCCAGCCTTGAACCTGCTTGCAAAGATCCCCCTCCCCCTTTTGCATGAGATGGAAAATCAAGGTCTTGAGATTTAAAAATGCCTTGCTGCTTTGTGAAATGGAAGGGCTGTTTGCCCTGGTCTTTGGCCAAATTCCTAGCCTGCCTCCCTGTTTTACCAGCTCCCACTGGATATGATATTCTTCCCTTCTCACCATGAACTGTTGTATAGACTGCTGTGTGCTGTTGAACAGCTGCTGCTTTCCACCCCAGCAGGGGCTGTGTCTAGAGCTGGGTCCCTTTTTATCCCTTCCGTGAAAGGGGCAAGTGCGAAAGGCTCCACTAATTACCGTTGGTAAAACACTTTGTGATCCTGGGACCAAAGCATCTGTGTCAGTGGATAGCATCATCACGGGAGATGGGATGCCTCCAATTCCACGATCTCCCCACTGCTCAGTGTGTGTCGGCGCAAGGACGTGCGTATGCGAGAGGCAGGGAAGGGCGAGGGGGTATTGCTCAGATGTTTCTGGTGATGGCAAAGCTCTAGAAGAAGCACAGCTGAGCCATGGGGTCACAGTCCCCCCCCCCCCCCCAAAGCTGGAGGGTATCGGTGCAGCCTGGATGTCAGGAAATCAGCGGAAGTTAGGAGCCTAAATACCTTTGTGGATCTGGGTCTAAATTCTGGTTATTTGGCCTTTCCCTGCCTGCTGGGTTAAATAAAGGATGATTTTTGTTTGTGGCTGTAGAGTGGTGCTGGGTTAGCTGGTCCTCTGCAGTCACTAGGCCCTGCTGGTTGCTAACGCTAGAGTTTGACCAGAGCTCCAGGGAGCTTTCCATCCGGCTGCCTGCATCCATACCCAACGTGCCACTACATGCCCAGACTGTATCATAGGGCTGCACAGGCTGCTACCTTGCAGGGAGGTGCCTCGGGACCCCTGCCCTCCCCTTGCAATCACATCCCGGGGGAGAGGCATGGAGCAGAAAAGAACTTCACGTGTTTGTAGCTTCTTTGCATGCAAGGTGGCAGCTGGTGCCAAGGAGGCGGAGCCAGCACCATGTGACCAGGGAGGTTGGGGCTGGTTTAATTTTCATTGTAATTCCCTGGGAATGGAACCAGAGCCATGAGGATGCTGATAACCCACCCAAAAGGGCAGGGCTGGGTCAGCTGAGATGCTGCATTCACCCCAGCAGCTACGGATGTCCTCAGAGGGGCTGCAGGGGCAAGGGGGAGGGTGGGGTGTAGAGAGATGGAGCAGTGGCTCCGTTACTCAGTGGAGCCTGTTTGCAGATCAGGGAGACAGGGCAGGTGAGGAAAGTAGTGGTGGGGGTTAGTGAACCAATTTATGGCTCCATATCCAGAATGGAGCTCTTCCCCCGGCCCCCTTCCCACTGGGCTTTCTTGCCACCTATTGTAGTTTCCTGGGTTGATACAATATTAAAGTACAAAAGTTGTGCAGCTAGACCCAGCTTGTGCCAACCCGCAGGGGGTTGAGGGAGCCACGTGTGCCGTGGTGGCTGTTTGTGCCGGGAACCAAAGAAAAGGCTGGAGTTCCAGCTGCGGCATGTGACGAGATCCTGGGGTGCTGCATAGGGATCCGTTGCTGGGCCAGCAGCCTGCGCTCATTTGGGAGATGCTCACGACCCTTTCCAGGGATGCTGTGTCACTGGATGTAGCCAACGGTGGGCGCTGGCGAGGGCAGGAGCACCGCTAGGAGGGGCTCAGCCACAGCGGTGGTGAAGGAAGGGTGGGAAGGGAGAGCAGAGCTGGGGCACACACCCCCGCCTCTCCCCTAACAGGGATCCACCATTCCCACTGGGGCTGGCTGCACAACTCTTATACTCAGGTGGCTGGCATCTCTAGACTGGCTGCTCTAGCACCAATCCTCCCACCTGCACCCACCCCGTGGACTAGCAGAGCCAGAGCCTGGGCCTGCCTCTGCTGCTGTGCGCTCTCAAGCGGTCATGGCCCAGACCACAGGGATGCGAGGAAAGCCCCAGGTGCCCACAGATTTGCTCCAGTATAACGAAGAGCAGGCCGCCAGCTGAAGGGGAGTCGGGTGCTGCCTGACAAGGGAGGTGGTGGGGGTGAATTCTGGGCAGCTCCCAGGGGCAGGCAGGTGAAACACAAAGCAACGAGCAAATGCGACACATAGCCCTTGCTAACCAGACCCCCAGCAATGGTGCCCTAATTCCACCCCCCCCCCCCAACTCACTGCTCCGCACTGGCTCAGCCTCCTCTCCCCCAGTGTCGTGCTCCCCTCTTTGTACTGCTCTGGATTGATCACTGTAGGAGTGGCACTGCCGCTGCATTTTGTGTTTCGAAGCAGCCAGCGATCTGTTTCCCAACTGGGTAAGCAACAAGGACGGGGAGCTGGTCTATTGCCTGCTGAAGCAGCCTGTCCTGTCCCACATCAAGCGGGACGGCAGCTGTGGGCACTGGTGTCTCTTCAAGGGGAACAGCAGCAGGGCAGGATGTGTGAGGGTGGAGAAGGGAGTGGACGTGTCCTGCGCAGAGGTGGGCCCTGCACCAAAATCTGGAGCCAAACTTTTAGAAACTTCAGATCTGGATCCAGACCTTGACAGCTGGTTCCTTTCCCAAGGTACATTTAGGTGCCTAACTCCTGAGGGGAGTTTGACGCCTAAGTGTCTTTGAGGAGTTGAGCTGTTCTGTCTTCATTTTAGTGAGTACATTAGGCCTGCTTCACAAGCCCCCTAATGTTGAACTGTGGTCATCTTCTCTTCCTGCTTGTAGTGTTGCTGCGTTGCCTTTGTACTTATTGGGGTTACTCCGTACCCCAAGCCCAAGAGTGCCAGTAGCGTGCCCAGTGTACTGCATCTTGGAGGCAAGCACAGCAGCTAGGCCTTGTAGGTGCTAGCCCTGATGAGCCATAGCCTTCCTGTTCGGGTCCCTGGGGCAATCCTGATGCCTGGGGTGCTCTCTCCAGTCCAGTTTCTGTTCAAGCAAATAAGCATTTGTGGGTTTCCAAGTCAGACTCAGTTAGTGTCTCTCACTGGGGCCCCTTTGCACTGACTCCCTGCCCAGCCGCTGCTGCTCCCCCCATAAATCCCACCCAGAGCTGCACCCAGGTGTGACGTCCGGCAGTCACAGCCTGTTCCACCTGCAGCTTTGGCCATAGTTCTGGGGCCTCTCTGCAGCTCCCTGCTGCCATGCGGCCCTCACTCCCAAACAGAGCCCTGGGCACTTCCTCATTCAGGATCTTTCCCTTACCCAGCCAGGAGAAGAGGGCTGGTGAGAACTGTAGTCCCCTGCTTTGCAGATCCATTACACTATATAATAATTACTAAATTCCACCTCAGAGCTGGCTGCATGTCAGTATTGGGGTGGAGGGGGGAGTGCATAATATGTTGAGTCTGTAAAGTACTTTGGGATGAAGATGCCTAGAGACGGAAAGCTGTGAGAAAGAGAGAAACAAGCCACATCTCCAGGGTGAGTGGATAATAACTTCTGTATTAGTCATTCACTGCTCCCTTGACAGAGCCCTGGTATCAGAGATGCCCCAGATGTACATGGAGGAGTTAAGCAGAAAGCTGTAGGGGGAACGGGCCCATGAGAACCAGCCTCTCCCACGGCTCTCTCCTTGGCACTGAGATTTGAAGCTGCGCTGTGTGGTTTTCCTAAGGAGCTAGCACCGTCTCCAGTCCCAGTGCAGACGGGACTGCTGGGTCATGAGTCTTTGCGTCTGGGCTCAGGGAAGGAAGGGCAGCTGCTCAGAGCGCTTCTGTGGAAGCTGAGTGGGCTGCCGGTGTGAAGTTTCTGCATTGATCTGCAGCAGGCCCTCCAAATCCAAGCGTGTGTGTTTGTGTGTGTGTGTTTTGCACCCATTAAGGGAGTAGAATGGCACCCATGCTCCTGCCCCCACGGGATGCCCACAGCTCTGCCCTCGATCCTGGGGCTGATGCCGCTTTGTCTGCTTCTTGCAGAACCAGCTCATCCTGGGCGTGATGGGAATCGATGTGGCTCTCAATGACATCAAGAAACTGACGCCGCGCTACAACGTGCGTGGGGAAGCCGGCCCCACGCAGAGGGGTCCCTCGCACGCCACCTTGCAGGCCATCCCCGGGGCCATGGCGGGTGGGAGGGGAAACAGGGGCTTCTTTGCTCTGCCCTTGGCCATGAGGGGAGGGGAACGCGAGGCATAGAATGAGCTGGGTGCCGAGCAGCACCAGTCTCCCTCAGTCCTTTCTGCATCGCTTCCCCGCACCAAATCTCACTGCACCAGCCCCTGTAGCGACCCGTGCAGGAGGGACACTACAGGATACAGCCTTGGACAGCCTCTGTTGCTAGGAAGCAGGTACCCCACTAAAGGGTGCCGGCCACCTCTCCAGCTGGTGTACGCTAGAGGAGCTGCAGGGATGTGACTTCATCCAGCAGAGGATCTGACCCCACATGCCACACCCTGCTGGGAAAGACCACAGCTGGGTTACACAGACCCTACTGCCTGGCCAGGAAGCAGCAGCCTGGCTTCTGAGGGTCAGAACTAGAGGCATGTCCCTGCTCTGTCAGATCTCCTGCCTGGCTGGATTGAGAACACTTCACCCTGTCGCTCCTGTGTGTGTGTGTGGGACGGTACGATTCAACCTCTGAATAACCATCGTCCGCTGGGATCCAGGGATCCCGTCACCACTGCCGGGGCAGGGTTTTTCTAGCGAGCTGGGCAGCAAGGAGCCCCTGGGCAAGGAGCGTATCAAACGTTCAGGTGGGGAGGGCTCAAACAAATGGGATCGTCAGCTCGGCGAGATGTTGGAGATGGCAGAGGAAGGGGGTATCGGACCGCTCCGTGCGTGGTTGCTGAGGCACTTCGATTCAACCTGGCATTTCACTGCGACTTTGCAGGCAGAGACGTCTCAGCAGACAAAGCCTAGTGCCAGGGAAAGAGAAGGTTCCCTCAGCCCAGGGCGGGAGGGCCTCGTTTGGGGTTCTGGGCCCCCCAGAATAGACTCCAGCCCTCTGCAGAGTGAGAATCTGGGCTGCATTTCCTTGTCCATCAAGGAGAGGTGATGGGTTCCATCCCTGGGAGGATGAGACTCAGAACCAGGCTTCTCTGGATGCTGGAGGAGGCAGGGGAGTGTGGGGTGGGCCCTGAAAGATGCAGGGGCCTCTGAATTGGGATCAGCTGAGGTGGGCCCCGCACACTGAGGCTTCGATTGTGCTGGGCAGACACCGAGCTCCAGGCCTCCCTTTGGCAAGCTCCAAGCTGCTTCTCTATCAGAGCCCCTAACCCACAGTCTCTTCTCTTCGCCTCCCACAGCTAGGGGCTAATGGCTACATCTTCGCCATCGATCTCAATGGATACGTCCTGCTGCATCCAAACCTGCAACCCCAGGTAAGGGCAGGGGCCTTGCTCCCTAGCTTTGATCCCCGCCATCACTAGCCAGGCCTGGAACACATCTACTCTCCGGGGTCCCAATGCAGGGGAACCTGGAGCCCTCACAGTCCCAGGCCCTTTGTCCTGCCGCACCCACTACAGTCTGCCCTGATCCTGTGCAGTCTGCGACTCGCAGAGGGTCTGACTCACAGCTCCGGAGTCAAGTGTCAGCAGACAGTGGGGGGTAGGACGGCAGTAGTCGTGGCCATTCCATACATATCGAAGGATGCTGCTCCCTCAAGGAAGAAGAGCAAAGCTCCGGGCTTTTCCTGGTGCTGCACAGCCTTGGGCAGCTGGCATCAGGGCTCTGTGCCTCAATTTTCCAATTTGTTAAAATGAAGGGTTGTGAGCCTGACCTGTCTCTGTGAAAAGCTGACATCACCTGCTCCATTCCTGGTGATACAGCTGCTGGAGAAGGGTGCCGGGTGAGCCGGGCTCTCCCCCCAGTTAGGGCTTTGAAGGAGCAGGCCAGTGCTGATGTAGTTTGGTCTAGTCCAGCCCTGAGAGAGAGAGAGCGCCTCCGTGCCATGGCAGGGGGG